>NC_073341.2:10483333-10800000 GCF_027580225.2 Misgurnus anguillicaudatus
TGAAGTAACTGGTCCATGTGCTTGGTCACTCAAAATCAAACTTTATTAAAATTCTGTATGTGTGCTTAAACTGTTCTCAAAAAGTGTTGCGGAGGATGAGAACATCAGGCATGGACACATTATTTTCCTAATTTTTCTTCATTATTATTATACATGAATATTCAGTAAAAAAAAATTTTGTCATCTAAAGTAGTCTAGCAAAACATCCATTTATTTTTTTTCTTAATATTTTTGTGTTAATTTGATTAAATTACAACATAACGCATGTTCAAACACAGCCGGACACATTGCGGTAATGAGAATTTCAGCAGAAAATCAGATAAAATTTCCAATTATAAATTCTTATGTTGAAATCACAGATTGTGCAAGGTAGAACACAGTATTGTGTTAATTCTGATGCTTTTTAATGTTACTATATTACACATTTTAATGCTTAAATCATTAGTGCCGTGGTGTTTCAATGGTTTCGTGAGAATCACCCATATAGTGCTGCCTTGAGCAGGTAGTGTCACCAAGATCTGACTTCTTTGCATTGGAAAACATTTACCTATTAAACGTTTATAATAAAAACATGATAAAGTCATTTGACTATCTTGTTTATAAACAATGATGTCAGGACTTTTCATCTTGATGACACTGACACTTTCATTGACATGAATACTTGCTTTTGAGAAATGACCTATCCATTTTGAGCAGGTGACACGCTTTGCAGGTTATAAACTAGGTTTTGCAGTTTGTACTAATTTGGAGAACTGCATTAAGTGTAATTAGTGATGTGAGAAATGCACCAAAGCAACTGAGAAAAACTGTAATGTTCATTCATCAGTTCATGATCTCATTAACTTCAATGCTAATGCAATGTTACTTTTTAACACTAATATATAGTGTTAATATAACATAGACTATCTGTCTGTGGATTATATATACACTAAGGCCTAGTTTCACAGAAAATACTACTGGACTAAGAATTAGTTAAATTAAGATCTTTTTTTAAACATGCCTTAGAAAAATTATTTTTGTATGAGTTTCGGAGAGTTGCGATATTTTTTCAGAAAACTTGACTCTTCTGTAGTTACATTGTGTACTAAAACTGACAGAAAATTAAAAGTTGCAATTTTCTAGGCCATTCATCCAAGGTTCCTGTGTAATAAATAATCAAGGACTTTGCTATTGTACCATGGCTGCAGGAGGTATAATGATGTTACACAGTGCCCAAAAATAGTCCCCTTGGTAACTTTTAATAGCAGAGGGCTATTTTCAGGTGCTGCGTAATATCACTCACTGCAACTATAGAAGAGTCAAGTTTTAAATAGGAAAAATATCGAAACTCTCCGGTTATTTTTTAGTGTGATGCTAATTGTCTAATCGGATTCAATGGATTATTCAAAGCTATGTTAAAAGTGGTACCGCCAGATCCGGAGATTGGCTGAATGGATCCCAAAATGGTAAAAATCAAATGTCTAAGTTTGGAGGAGCTGTAAAAATTAGCCTATTTTCAAAAAAGTTGAGTGTCCCTTTAAGATTTGTCAGTGCAAGTTATTTTCTGTTGAGTCTGTGAAACCTTGGGTAAGAGTTTTATTTTATTTTATTTTGTTTTATATTTTGTTGTGTATTGTGACAGTTCCACTTGCTGGTTATAAATTTTATGAAACTGGCTTTAAAGTGATCACTCATAAATTATTTTTTTTCATAATTTTCTCAATTGCATCTTGTTCTTAACCTATTTGAATTTATTTTTTCAGATGAACAGAAAAGATATTTTGATCAATCAATTATGATAGTCTATTATGGCGTAGATGTACAATGATAAATATGGCTGCATTTTAATTATAGAATGACAAAACCTGGTTTATAGAATTACAACTTTAAAGCTGTCTAAAGTGAATACAGTAAATAAACTTTTGTGTATTGATGTGAATCATTGTTATAATTAGGGATGCTCCGATCGATCGGCCGATAATGCTTGCTATGTTTCTCAATGAATTACGGTGAAATGCCGCTACATCCAAAAGCCAGGGGGCGCTCTCGTGCAGAAACTCAAAATGCGCTGTAGACGAAGAACAATACACACGCAACTGTGATGACACGCAGCTCCATGAAATGGCTGAAGGATATATTAATTTTGCTGTTCTTCAAACCTTTTCAGTTATTTTCATGATAATAAATAATATTTTTAATAATTATTTTTGACTAGTGTTGCTTTTTCAAATGCATGTTATAAACGACTCAAACTAACAGTGATTTTAGATCGATAAGGACTTACTGATCGAAAGCCGTAGTACAGGAAATAGCTGTAATAAGATCGGCTGTCCGATTCAGAATAGTGATCGCCATCGGCCATGTATTATTAGTGGAGATCGGCATTGATCGGAGCATCCCTAGTTATAATGAGCATGGACATATCTATTATAGTGTATGACTGTATGCCTTTAATATTAAATGTAAGTAGCCTCTATATTAATAACATCTTGCGTCTGTTCCCCTGAGTTATCCTTGGTTCACAGAGGACATCTAAGACAAATAGGTTCAATTCCACTTTGAACCTATTTCATCCCACAATTGATCCACTTGATGTCTATTATCATGCTACCAAATTGATGAATTCCCAGTGACAATTGATTACTTCCATGTAAATTTAGCAGGGATGCTGAATTCTATAATGTATTATTGACTATATTCTATAACTTAGTGAATACTAAATGAGAATTTCAATTGAGAATTTTAATTCTGATCTGAGAAGTGTACCAAAGCGACTGAGAAAAACTGTAATAACAAAACTGAATACCTGCATACTTTCCATTCTACATTATGTTCATAATATACTTTGGGCAATTCACATTTATTTCTTATTTAAATAATATTAGTCCATTCCCATGTTTATTCATATACTGCATCATAAAGTATATTTAAAATGGCCTTACTTTTTTTCTTAGCTTTTTTCTTTACTTTGTTTTTTTTCATGAAAAAGCTACTTTGAAATGATGTACAATTGTGAAAAGTGCTATATTATTAAATTAAATTGATTAACCTTAGAATGCATGACAGTTTTGTGACAGTGACACCTACTGGTGTATATACATAAAATATATTTAAAACTTAAAAGTTATTGCTGATTGTTCTACAGTGGTTATTTTAAATAATATTAATAAAGAAATTGTAAATAAAGGAAGGCAAAATCACTTATACTTTAATTGAAATTCAATTTACTTTTTATACAACAATACAATGTATTGTTATGACAAAATCTTAAAATCATAGAATACATAGTATTATTACAAATTCATCAAGAAATGAAACAAAAGAGAAGAGGAAGAACAAAACAAATATCCTCTTTAATTAATTTTTTTTTTAATTCTTACTAATTATTAACAAAAGAAAGTTAACTTTAACTTGCTAGAATTACAAAGAACTAACGTTTAAAATATTATAATGTAATAGTATATATACTTAATACAAGATATATAAATATATATCATGCTATATTCAACATAATCTTATAATTAAATAATGACATTTCTACTGTAGTTTAGTTGATAAGCAAAACCACACCAATGGGACAAGTCACCAAATAGTGTGAATTACGATTTCAAGTATGAATTCGGATTAAACTATTTGTTTACTTGTAAGTGTAATGTAAGGAACATACATACATACATACATACATACATAGCACATGCATATATTCATGGGCATTGCTAGATATAAAGCTCTACTGGGGCACAGGCACCCCATTTTTTGCTGACTTTTTTTGAAAGCCTGCTGTGTGCAAGAAGTGTGCAACACTTCTATACAATGTCCTTTGCTTAACCCACTATTCTACAGTTCAACAGTTACTGCAAAAGATACATATATACAAGTATAATCTTCATTATACCTAACATTATTACACATTTCTTGAAACTATGCCTCATATTCTCAAAACAGTAAACACAATTCCACACAATACTCCAAACATCATATTTTCAGGTCAAAATGAAGCTCTACACTCAAAACCATTCACTCTTACTGAAATACCAAACACACACAAGCTTTCAAAAACACACACACACTACAACATAGTATTACACACTGGTGCAATTAATTCAAAACAATATATCCAAAACTGGTAAGTTGCTTGTGGTTCTCCCCCTCAAAAACCTTTTCACATGACCTAAAAGACACAATCAATGTATGCATTAGCACATTTTTATTCATTCATGTGCTATACACAGCACAACTGTAATTTTTGTATTATTTCGCCTCAACATCCCATCTTAGATCTGGGTCAGGCCAGAGAATCTCATCCACATCACAGGCTATATTGGTCCTAGCCAAACAGCGAGGGTAAAATCATCTTGCTTGATCCACCCTCTGCATTCATCTGCTGATATGTCTATCTGTATGGAAGGCAATTTGATACATTTCTTTATTCCAGTAGCATAGTCCAACAGTGTATGCACACTAAAGTTACTGTACAGAACAGTCTTACTGTAAGTATATCTATCTGTTTTCTTCCCTGAAGGCTCTGAAGATGGAGGCATAAGTGAAGTTAGGCTTTACTCATTGCTCAGCCTCCCTCATAGTCATACCATGGACCAGGACATGGTCAACTAGAGTGGCTTGAATTTCACCTTGAAATTGCTTGTCACCTTGCCCTTCATCTCCTTCCTCTTCCTTCACTACATCTTCCTCCTCTCCCCCCTCCTTCACCACGCCCTCCTCCTTTCCCTCCTCCTCTCCCTCCTCCTATTCCTCTCCCTCCTCCTCCTCGACCTATTTCTTCACCATGTCCTCTTCCTCCTCCTTCACCACGTCCTCTTCCTTTCCCTCCTCCTCTTCTGCCTCCTCCTCTCCCTCCTCCTCCTTGACCTATTTCTTCATCATGTCCTCTTCCTCCTCCTTCACCACGTCCTCCTCCTCTGCCTCCTCCTCTCCCTCCTCCTATTCCTCTCCCTCCTCCTCCTCGACCTATTTCTTCACCATGTCCTCTTCCTCCTCCTTCACCATGTCCTCTTTCTCCTCCTTCACCACGTCCTCTTTCTTTCCCTCCTCCTCTTCCTCCTCCTCTTCCTCTCCCTCCTCCTCTTCCTCCTCCTCTTTCTCTCCCTCCTCCTCCTCCCAAAAGATTTACACTGGGGCATGTGCCCCAGTAAAAGGGATCTAGCGACGCCCCTGCATATATTGCAGCATATTAAATCATATAAAGACAAACTATTACATGGAAAACATAGTGCCCTTTTTGGTCTTGGTTACAATATATTTTGTATCAATATATACATGTATGGTCTATTCATATACTGCAATATAATGGAAAATATACATATTAAATCCTATATATGGGAATATACTGCCTAATATATTACATGATATTTTCTATGCATATATTACAATATATTGGGAAATATAAATATTAAATCCGATATATGGGAATATATTGCCTAATATATTACATGATATTTTCCAATATACTGCAGTATATTTTTGTTGCATAAGGGATACTACCAATCAACTTGCCTACGGTCCTGATATGATTGATCCTCTAACGGAAGTCGCTGGCAAAAACATCACAAACAACAAAGAGAAACTGCTAAAGGAGTTTATAAAGATCATTACACAAACTGCATGCAAACATTAATTGGATTTAATACTACGACAATTAAAGTAATAGTTCATCATTTACTCATCGTCATGTTAATCTAAACCTGTTTCTTTATTCTGTTGAACACAAAAGAAGATATCAGCTGTGTGCTTACTGCATCTATGATATTAAATATCTTCTTTTGTGTTCGACAGAATAAAGAAACTCATACAGGTTTAGACTAACATGAGGATGAGTAAATGATGACAGGATTTACATTTTTGGGTGAACTATCCTTTTAAATCTAAATGAAATAATTTTCTAATTCTAATCTAATGACTTCAGGACTTCAATATCCTCAAAAACATGCAAGGTTTGTTAAGTGCCAATAAAGATCTGACTTTTACCTGAGGAAGCCATTTTGATCTTTTATTTGAACATATTTCCTGAGCTCTCGGTGTAGTTCTTACTCGCCAAAATACAATTACGACAAGCAATGCTGGAAACATTAAAGAGGTGTGCGACCCTCTTTAGAGTCTGACCTTAATTTCAGTAGTCATGTAAAAGCAATAAGCTAATCAGCTTACTTCCACCTCAGAAATATTGCCAGAATTAGATGTTTTGTCTCAAGACAGGACTTAGAGAAACTTGTTCATGCTTTTATCACCAGCAGGGTGGATTGCAATGGAGTCCTAACTGGGATCCCAAAAAGCCCAGTAGACAGCTGCAACTCATGCAGAACACATCTGAGCACACCAGTCCTGAAAAGTGGTGGGGACAAAAGATCAGATGAAAAAAAAACATTATAGCAGGATGGGAAAATTTTTTAATAAGGCGCATCAAAAATGGGCATAGCGTAGGCCAGTCAACAACACGAAAATACTCAGGATAAATCTTTCGACAATGTTGACTGCACATGTAACAGTCCCTGCAACACCAGCTCAACCGAACAGTGCCAAAGCACCATACTGTAGAAAACGGCAGTGCATGTTAAGTCAATGGTTGCAATGAAATTCATTACATATGTACAAGAAAACACACCATAAGCATACAACGCAACATATATGTGACCCTGGACCACAAAACCAGTCTTAAGCATTGCTTGTTTTTTTTAGAACAACCAAATGCTTTCAAAAAGTGGTGGGGACATGTCCCCAGCGTACCCAGTGTAAATGACACATATGCTCATGTAGGTCCTTACAATGACTTCTTGTTCCTGTTACATTTAGAACAGATTTTAAAGTATTATTACTCGGCTTAGGGTCAAAATACATGACAGCAGGGGCGGACTGGCCATCTGGCACACCGGGCAGTTTCCCGGTGGGCCGACGTACTTTTTGGGCCGCTATATCTCATACTATCTTTGTCTGCTGAGCAGCCCAGTTAGCGTCTTTTTTTCTAGACAGACCGGCCCACTGACATTTAAGCAGCAGCCCATTGGTTATTTTTTTTTATGACATTAAGCTGGCCCAATGACTGCCCAGCCCAGCCATCGTCCTCTTTTTCCTAGATAGACCGGCCCACTCAGCAGCAGCCCATTGGTTATTTTTGATTGACATTAAGCTGGCCCAATCACCGCTTTGGTCTCTGTGCAAGCGAGCATGCGTCGTCGGTCAGTTCACGTGTCAAAATAGAGAGAGAGAGATGGAGATAACACGAAAGGGAGGCGCAGATAAACTGCGCGACAAAAGAAACAGGCTATTCAGCAGACGCTGCAATGTGTTAAAATAACACAGCAGGACCTTCAACTCGCGTCGCTGGTGATGATGATGATGATGGTGGTGGCACTGGCAGCTCCAGCACGCAAAGTGTCAGTGAGGAGAGGAGAGATAAGTGAGTGTAGTGCCTGCGGTAAGCAGAACTGCTTTCAAAACACAAGTTTAGATAGATACCCCTTGATAAAACTGAGTCAAAAACACACAATTATGGTGATAAAGCTGCAATAAAATAATTGCACTCTTTGCTCTGTGACTACGAGATTGTATCTGATTCGTAGATTTTTCGTTTATTGTCTGTTTCAAAACGTATCATTTCTCTTCAAGCAAAATCAAACAATACAGGAGATCTGCTTACAGAAAAAGATATGTTTATTGTATATAACAACACACTTGACAGATAATCTTAAAAATCTCTATTACTGTAATCACACAAGTTTAGTTCAGTGAATGTACTGAATACTTCCTGTAAGTACTGCAAGTAATAATCAGTTTTCAATAATACTGTAAGCAGGACTTGTATTTTGTAAAAAGTCAGCAATTCAATGGCAAATTTTGCCAATTGCATATAGCTTGTTTTAGGATTCATAAGTGTGGATTACTAAACTAAACTAAACTAAACTAAACTAAACTAAACTAAACTAAACTAAACTAAACTAAACTAAACTAAACTAAACTAAACTAAGTGAACTAATGTTCTAGAAGTGTTTGTTGTGTCAACTCTCACTCTTTTCTGCTATTAATTGGGTTTAGTGCTTTTATGGAATTGGAGTTGCTATTGCTATATTTAAAGGCGTGCAAAGATGGGTGGTATTTGTAATTATACACTGCAAAAAATGATTTTCAAGAAAAAAATTCTTAGTATTTTTGTCTTGTTTTCAGTAAAAAATATCTAAAAATTCTTAAAATAAGATGGTTTTTCTTAATGAGCAAAATGACCCAAGAAAATAAGTCTAGTTTTTACACCAAAAAAATTTAATTTAAATGATTTTGTGCATAAAACAAGCAAAAAAATCTGCCAATGGGGTAAGCATGGGGAATTTTTTGCATTTAGTGTTTAAGAAAATGTTCAAGATTTTTTGCTTACCCCATTGGCAGATTTTTTTGCTTGTTTTATGCACAAAATCACCTAAATTTGATATTTTTGGTCTAAAAACTAGACTTATTTTCTTGGGTAATTTTCATCAAGAAAAAGCATCTTAATTTAAGAATTTTTAGATATTTTTACTGAAAACAAGACAAAAATACTAAGATATTTTTTCTTGAAAATCATTTTTTGCAGGGTTGTGTGGGCCGGTTTGGGCCAAAATGCCAGGGCCGAATTTTTGTCCCAGTCCAGCCCTGCATGACAGATATGCTAAATGATTAAAAACCAGTTTACTCAGATCATTTGGATCTGGGACGGGTTTCCCAAAAGCTTCGTAAGCCAAAGAAGTTCGTTAAAACGATCGTATGACTGATCTTAATATTACGGTCTGTTTCCCAAAAGCACCTAACTTGAGTAGCACTTGAAAATCATCGTAGATCTACAAGTGCTATGGCTTACTCGTAAAGTGCATTGTAAAGAGACAGAGTTTTGAAAGTTATTAAAAGTATTCCCCTACCATTCCTTAATATTCTATAAGGGATTTTAACATATTCGACTATCATCCCCAAAATTTTGGATCTTATATTAGGCAAAGTAAATTTTGCAGATGAGAAGTGTATTAATAAGTTTATAAGAAATGATCTTATGCAGGAAAGCTATCCTGGCCCAATAAGAATTACTATATTTTTCAACATCTAATTAGGAAATCAGTTAATGAATTTAGATGCAAATATTTGTTATTTCCTCTTCCACCAAAATATAAAAAAGTGAACTTTTATACGATATTTATCATTCTAAGGAGTTTCTGAGATTACATAAGGATGTAGAAACTGTTGAACACTTATTTCTCCATTGTTATCTGGTTAATTCATTTTGGACTGAAGTATTTCATTGGATAAAACAAAGAATATCTATTTTTATTACTTGGGACATGTTGACGTTTTGGAGTTCATTTGGAGGATAAAAGTGTAGACTTGGTTGTAAATTGTTTACTTATCATGCTAAAATTCTTTATTCACAAATATAAAGTTCTGAAAACAGCACCCCAGTTTAATGTTTTTAAAAAGGAGCTTGACATGTGTACAGATATCCTTAAAGTTATGAGATGTGAACAAGCCAAGAAATTACGGGTTTTGTTTAATAAGTTTGGCTTTGCTTAATCCCCTACATTTCTTTTGATTGCATGAATATATATTTTACTTTATTTTATGTTATTTTATTTGAATTATTGTCTGTATGGAGGTTTATTTCTATTTTTATAATATGAATTATATGAATCTCTCAGTCTGTGAGGAGTTACAGTTGTGTTTATGTTAGCCTATTTTGGTTTGTTAAGATGCTTGAAATGCAAGAAAGAACGAAAGAAAGAAAGAGACAGAGTTATGAGGTCACCTGCTGGACAACCAGCAAATTGCACCTAAAATTGACCTCTTCAGTGTGACGACTTATTTTGTTTTTACCTATATTCTTTTCTCATTACACATAATTCAGTATAGAAATAATAATGAATAAAGAAATAAAATAAAAATGACATGACTGAACACAAATAAATGAGTATAGAATGAAAATACTATATGAACATTTCAAAGCCAGGATGCTTTTAAGAGGGAAAAAATAAAGGAGGACCTCAAAAAAAAAAGTGTCAACAACTTGCTGGCGTGCATGAAACCCAGCCATTGTACATGCCTTGGTTATGGTTCTGCCCTCTTTATTTTCTTCCTCCACCTCTTTGTCTTCCTCCCTGATGTCCAAGGGCACTCTTGCCAGCACTACAATGTTGTGCAACATGGCTGTTACTGTTATTACAGAACTTTTGTGGCACAAAGCAAAGACCACTACTGGACTTGTGAATAGCCCGAAAGCATAGATGAAATCTGGTTCTCTGTTATTGACAGGATTAGCAACAGGGGTGAACAGATATGGTCTCAGTGGATATCCACTGTGCCCAAGCAGCCTCCACTGTCCCTGTGAGTTTTGGCATCTCTTGACCAACAGATGAGTTGCTAAAGATAATTATGCGTGCTTCCTGGTCACCTTGCAACAATGTCTGTGATCACACGCTTGATGTTAGGTTTAAAATATTTTGTTAATAATACATCAGTCTTTCCCCATTAAAGACGATAGGACTTTGTCTTGCATGACTAAAACATCTGCCGGAGGCGTTGCAAAAAATGGCAGCGGAGTGCGGATACTTTTCATATGGGGACTTTGATTCTAATTACAACGTATTTATGTACACACAGCTCATTAATATTCATGAGCTATAAGCTTGCGAGCTGCGCTGACGTGTCCGCGAAGTCGTACAACGTCATCACCATCTAGCGGTTGATTTGAAGCATTACGCCCCATTCAGACAGCCAACGACAAGCAGTAGCAGAGCGACGCGATCTCATTCATTTCAATGGAAACCTGGCGACTTCCGGCGACACGAGCGAAAGTGACCGTTGGCGATTGTATGGGCGTGTCCGGCGACGTTATCGCTGTGTGTCCCTTGTCTCTTTCAATGAGGCGTTTCTAAATCTGCTTGTCATAAACAAATGAGTACCATCCAAGCCAGTAACTGACGAGGGAAGGATGACGTGAACTCCACTGCTTTGTTCTCATTGGTAGTCGCTCCCGAAAGTCGCTCGACATTTGCATAAAGTTAAACTTTTCTTAACTTTCTCGCGTCGCTGGACATGCCCATACGGTCGCCAACGGTCACTTTCGCTCGTGTCGCCGAAAGTCGCCAGGTTTCCATTGAAATGAATCATAGATATGTACACTAGATGTCACCTTGGCTACGGCAGTTCATTGGACCGAATGCGTCAAACAGAGCCGCCATCTTGAAACAGTGGAATCCCGCATCAGCGTCATTTTAGGCAATGGTGTAACGGAAATAAAATCATCATAAATCGTCATGAATGCGATTTTCTTTGTTTTCTTTTGGTTCGTTTCAACAGTCAGACATATATTTAGCATTGGGTCAAGAAAAAAATTTAAGTTTTAAAATTTTGAAAATCTACTTTTTCTAACCATAACGCATAGTGCTAGTAGGCCTAACATCCATACGCAGCACAAAAGTCCGGCATCGTCCATGAATTCGAAGTACAGGCGGAGATAGCAGCTTTACCTAGATACTTCCTATGACAATACCCCTGTTCTAGGATGGCGGCGGTTTTGCCGCATGCTCAGAATCCCGGGGCGACATCTGGTGTATATATGTAAATGAATGAGATCGCGTCGCTCTGCTACTGCTTGTCGTTGGCTGTCTGAATGGGGCGTTAGGCTTGTTTGAGATGAAGCTTGCCTTGCCTGAAATTCAGACAAGAGCAGACGGCTGCAGTGAGGGGAGGAGTGAAAAAAGAGCTTTTAAGTCAGACACTTCACCAATCTCGCCGTCCAGTCGACTACAAACGTCAGCAGAGGCAGAGATCACGTTCGCGTATTTTATCGCGGATTAAATAGTGCAACTTAAATACCAATAAATGCATTTACATAAAGATGTTTATAAAGAGAATCAACGAAGGTGAACTGTTCGTTACTGGAAAAGGCCCAGCGGGCATATGACCGACCTTCAACGTTGAAAGTTGATTGAAATTAGGTCAGTTGTTTGTTCAACGTTGAAACAACGGTGAATGGTAAACGGTTGAAAAGCCAAGGGTTAATAAAATGCTTAAAAATCAACGTTGAAATTTGGTTGAAATAACGTCAGTTGTTTGTTCAACGTTGATTCAATGTTGAAACAACAGTGAAGTAAACGGTTGCAAAGAGACAATAAAATAATGTTTTATAATTTGTGAATCATTCAGAAAAAAAATGTAAAAACTCATTTTATGAAATTGATGAAAATATTTAAAGATGTAACAAATAATTGAATATAGCCTACATGTAAGCGAGTTAATCTCGCGAGATTACACGAGACTGGACTGTTTTAACGGCTGTCTGCGAGATCTTGCGTATCACGAGAAAATGCTTCGGAGAAAGAAGAGGTAAGGAATTATAAAGTCAATAAGTCAATGTTTTAAACGCATAACGTTATTTTATTCACATATTCAAAGTGGTATGACAAAAAAGCATGATGCCAATTCGTTTTTTTCCCTGTTAGTTGCGAATGTATCCGTCATAGTAGTTAATTTGCTAGTTGAAGGGATGTTCCCGCCGAAATTGGACTTCGTTATTATCAATATTAATAAATTAATATGCTATGTTGTTATCAACTTAACCACTTGGTTGTTTTGCTTCAGAAAAGCAACTAGTTATAAATGTAAGGGCTTTTTTGGACAACTTTGGTGAAAAAGTGTTGATATCGTAGTTCAGTCAGTGTATATCCGAGAGGTCTTACAGTAAGGTGACCAGATTTTTTAAATGAAAACCGGGGACATTTCCTAGTGGTCAAAATATCATTAAAATCTCATTTGTTGTTATCTATGAATTACAAAATCTAGCTTTGAGAAAAAAAAAATTAAGTGAATTTGTGCTTAAAACATGTAAAAAAAATTATTGAATTAAGTTGTGGCAGATTTTTTTTTTAAGCACAAATCTGATATTTTGGTCTAAAAATTAGACTTATATTCTTAGGTCATTTTGCCCATCAAGAAAATGCATCTCGACTTAAGATTTTGTTTATATTTGTACTGAAAACAAGAGAAAAATACTAATAAGAAAGTAATTTTTGCAGTGTTTCTAATTGAATAATTTCTGTATCCTAAAAATCTATTTTCCCCGTTTTTTACAAGAGACATACCCCATCACCAAAAATGACTTCTAAGGTACAACTTCAGCTGATTTCATAACATTGTAAACGTGAAGAACAGAAGGAATAATGCAAAATGTTAACATATTTAGCCTACACAAAACAAATGCTCCGTAACATACTGTGATTAGTTCACTTCATTGGTTTATTATTTTAATTTAACATGAGTAATTAGTACCTTAAGCCCCCATAATTTAACTGTTTTCATATCTTATGATAACTTGATTGATGATAATGACGCTTTCTCATATGTCTCGTAGTAAATTCTTCATCGCAAAATCAGTGGCGTGCGCAACTATAAGTAGCTCGCGGCCCCCTCTACTGGTGAAAATAATCATTACATGATTGCTCCGGTCTGGTACTACATGTTGATCGGGTTTTTCAGTATATTTGCTGGTTGTTTTGGACATGCTGTAAAACGGGGACATTTCCGGGGACAGAACACCAAAAAACGGGACTGTCCCCGGAAAACGGGGACGTCTGGTCACCTTATCTTACAGGCGCCACAGACAGACACCTATCACTTTGGTAAGGAGGAGCAGCAGCTCGAGTGCGGTGCGGTCAGTTAAGCTGCTCCATTTCTCAAATTCATATTACTGATTAAGTCTTAAAACTTAGATGTGATGTTGGTGTTTTATGGCTCACGATTTCGCAATAACGGATACGTTTAGCAGTTCGTGTAATTGACATTAATCTAAACGTATTGATGACGTTATAACATGGGCGTCGAATCCAATATTAATCATGCTGAGGTTTTCACGACGGGGTAATGTGTATACAGTTATAAAATTAAAAGGGACAAGATAGTCGACGTGACCTTCATGTTTCCATGGCAATCAGTCAATCACATTACGTTTATGCTGCGGTCATTCGCGCAGTATCCATGATTTTAAGCGGCATAAAACACTTAAGTTAACTCCTTTGTACGAAAATGTCATGTCGTGAAGTTGGCATGTTCTATTTGAATTGAAATAAATTGTAATGGTGTAATTTTGCTTACTTCTCTTGTTGAATAGTTAGCAAGTTTTAATGGAAATAGAAAATATTGGTTATCTAGAGAAATGTGCTCTTATTTTCAGTATATTTTTATAACTCTTTTGTAATGTCTTCGTTATCAGAGCCCTTCAAATTAGAAATGTGATGATGATCTTGTCAATGCTGAGATGCATCAACAGCCACTACATCTGGATCAGGTAATGTTGTGTTAACCCTGCTATTCTACAACATTTACTTAAATACAGTATGCAAGTGAATGCATTACATTCTGATAAAGGTCATTATAGAATTCTCTTCCAATATTGCACTAATTTTACTTTTTTATATTTTGTCAGGATTGAACAAGAAACAGACAGCAAGGGTTGTCAGGTCAGAAACAGAACGACACACAAACACAAGAAACTTCACAGGTGAGAAGTGAGAGTGGCTTTTTAAAAACACCTGCTACTTGTTTCTCAAGACTGGTTTATCATTGTCATTAGGAAAATATAAGAAGCTAATTTAGGACGCTTTTTGTGAAGCGTCTCCCGTAAAACCTTACAATGCATTTAATATTTGTTTTGTAATCAAATCAAATTCTATTAATCCTAATAATTAAGATGCAGTGTTTTGTATTTCACAATATATGTTTTCTTTTTAAAAGGGGCTATGACTTGTTTTTTATTTTATTATGTTTTAAATTGTAGGCAGATCAACATGCAATTTGAAGACGTGTGCTAAAATACAGAGAGGTGAAGTCGTGTGTCTTTCCAGATGCCCAAATCATCCCCCTTAAAAGGTAATGAATAGTGTTATGACAAAAAATTTAAACATTCTTAATTTCTTTAAAAGTTGTACTTGGGCCACAGTTTTCTGTATTTCTAATTAAAACATTACATTTATGTTTCTATACTAATGAAATATGTTTTTCTTTTTCCAAACTTTATCAAATGCAATGATCGCTAAGATGAGCCTGAAGTGGAGATTTGGGAAGATGCTGTTTCATAAGTCGCTTTGCCAGATCACCTGTGGTAAGTTTGTAATACGTATATTAAAAATAGGATTAGAACATCTCCTAATCAAAAGTTTTTAATCAGGTCGGGATGTCTGCTAATAAGATGCCTTGCTGGTCTGGGCGAATTTAAAGTCTTACACAGACAGTCCAGAGATTCTGAAGTCCATCTTCGATTTCATTGGTAAGGGACTACACAAAAGGCTGTTTGACCCACACGTAAAGCAACCTTTCAGTGTTTGCTTTGTTAAAGGAACACGGCCAGATTTTGGGAATTTAGCTTATTCACCGTATCCCCCAGAGTTAGATAAGTCCATACATACCTTTCTCATCTCCGTGCGTGCTGTAACTCTGTCTGACGCAGTCCCCGCTAGCTTAGCTTAGCACAAAGACTGGAAGTAAATAGCTTCAGCTAGCATACTGCTCCCAATAAGTGACAAAATAACGCAAACATTTTCTTATTTATGTGTTGTGGTTTGTATAGTCACACCGTGTACAAATAACAAGGTCATATGTGACACAGCCATCTTTTAACAGTATACATACTGGGAACTATATTCTCTATACTTGGGCGGAGTAGCAGTGCTTTAAAAATAACACGTTTACAATAAATAATTTAGTGAGTATTGCAGTGTCAAGTAAAAATCTATATTTAGTGTTAAAAACAACAAGGAAATAGAAGTTTGAAATTGCGTCATGATATCAACCTTAATTCACTTATGTTGAAAGTGTGACGTTGAAACAACGTTGTGAAATCAACGTTGACATTTTTTGCAAAACCAAAAGGTAATCCAACGTTGAAATGCCGACATGTTGGGATGAATATATCTAAGTCTAGTGGTTATACAAATTCGTTTCTGTTGTGTGAAATATAAACAGCTCACAGTACAAATAATTCAACACCAATACAAAAGTTTACAGGAATTCATAAAAAATATAAATTACATAGTAAAGAACAATTGAATTAATGTAAAAACTACTACAGGAATTAGAGTTTTTAGAATTAATAAGTCATCAGCTGACATCCCCAGGCCAATTAGCATTAAGCTGTGTCATCAGCAAGTCTTTTCCCATCGTGCTTTTCGTCAACGCAGTCGGTGGAGAGCAACTGCGCTCGGCTGTAGAATCCGACGAGCACGAGCCCGCCTCTCCATCGCGAGAGTTATTTTGCACACGTCAGCGTGACATCAGAGCAAGTCGGACACTTTTCTAACCGACATTCATCATGCGCTGACCACCGGTGATCGATTCTGCGCAGAATTAGCTCATCTCAAACAAGCCTATTGATATGCATCGCTGGTTGCCAAGATCAACGCGGTTCAAATTTATACACATTTACAAAGTATTTTAACCGAAACCTTGTTTTGAAATAAAATGATCGTTTTTCGTTAAGGTTTCTGTGAATTTAATTTTTCCTCAGATCATGGAGAGCGTGTGCCAGAGCCCTGTACCGTTAGATGCAGAGATATGCAGTGAGACGACTGCAAACTCTTTATTGCAGAAATACGACAGCACGGACCTGCAGGAGCTACTCAGTATGACCACCTGCAGTTGGCTGTTCGGTGGAGGAGAACACAGCCTGCATCTGGATAAACATCCGGGCATCATCAGGCAAATGAGCGTCATCCCAGACCCAAACATAACCATTCTTGCTCCCATTGACTCACGTATACCCCTAGACTACAAGGTTGTTCATCAGATTGTGAGAGAGCTGACTGTGGTAATATATGGGTTTAACCAGCTGCCAGTTATCAGTCTTGAACCCAACTCTGACCAGAGCTCCACCTGCCAGTTACCACCAGCATATTATGATACAAAAGTTGGCCAGGTTCTTATAAACATCGATTACACAATGAAGACTCTCTGGCATGGTTGTTATTTTCCAAGAGAAAAACGTGTCGACTTCTCAGACCTGTGGAAAAACAGAATGGGTGTGAATGCAGATGGTTTGCCACAGACCAAAAAAGATATCCATGCTGAGTTTCTCAATGCAGGTGAGATATTTAATTTATTTTTACTAAAGTGAATCTTAACATTTTATCCATCATCCCAAAATTTTGGGCCACAATTAGATCATTTAATATACTTCAGAGCTTGGATAAAGATGTGTATTTGTTAAAAAAATAACCAAACATTAAAGGGATAGTTCACTTTAAAATGAATATTCTGTCATCATTTACTCATCCTCATGTTGCTCCAAACCTGTATGAATTTCTTTTTTCTGATGAACACAAAAGAAGACATCCCAAGAAATGATGGCAAACACACAGCAGTACGCGACCATAGACCTCCATAGTAGGAATAAAAAAACATTATGGAATTTAATGGGTACCATCAACTGTGTACTTACCATCAGTTATCAAATTATTTTCTTCATCATTTATCAAAATCCTTCCAAAATATTTTTTTCCTACTATGGAAGTCTATGGTCACTTACTGCTGTGTGTTTAGCATAATTTCTCAAAATATCTTCTTTTGTGTTCATCAGAAAAAATAAATTTATACAGGTTTCTTTGGGGTGTTTGGAGTGTGTTTTTTTTTTGTGAAAAAGGGTGAAATAACGCTTAATTTGGGGCTTTATTGCTCGGCCCAGGAAGGTCGTAGAGACTCGAACGAGGGTTCGTTGGAAAGGCCCGGACTAGGCCTTTACAAAGACCCCCGAGTCCGAGGGAGTAGCCTAATCAGGGGCGGAGCTACGGCTATTTGAAAATAGAAATTGTGTGGAAAAGGCAAAATTTTGGGGCTTTATTTCTCTGCCCAGGAAGGTCCTGGAGACTCGAGTGTTGAGGAGAGCCTGCACCAGCAGGGCCCGGAACCCTCCAGGAAGCTAAAAGAGAACGTGGCGTGTAAGATCTATCGGATCCGGCCAAGGGGAAGGGGCGGCTGTCGACGCTGGAGTTTCTAGACGACCCCGGGAGGATCAGGAAGTGAGTTTTTCTCCCGTCGTTTTGAATGAGATCGCGTCGCTCTGCTACTGCTTGTCGTTGGCTGTCTGAATGGGGTGTTAGGCTTGTTTGAGATGAAGCTTGCCTTGCCTGAAATTCAGACAAGAGCAGGCAGCTGCAGTGAGGGGAGGAGTGAAAAAAGAGCTTTTAAGTCAGACACTTCACCAATCTCGCCGTCCAGTCGACTACAAACGTCAGCAGAGGCAGAGATCACGTTCGCGGATTAAATAGTGCAACTTAAAGACCAATAAATGCATTTACATAAAGATGTTTATAAGGGGAATCAACGAAGGTGAACTGTTCTTTACTGGAAAAGGTTAAATGTTGGGATGAATAAATCTAAGTCTAGTGGTTATACAAATTTTTTTCTGTTGTGTGAAATATAAACAGCTCACAGTACAAGTAATTCAACACCAATACAAAAGTTGACAGGAATTCATTAAAAATATAAATTACATAGTAAAGAACAATTGAATTAAAGGAATAGTCTACTCATTTTCAATATTAAAATATGTTATTACCTTAACTAAGAATTGTTGATACATCCCTCTATCATCTGTGTGCGTGCACGTAAGCGCTGGAGCGTGCTGCGATGCTTCGATAGCATTTAGCTTAGCCCCATTCATTCAATGGTACCATTTAGAGATAAAGTTAGAAGTGACCAAACACATCAACGTTTTTCCTATTTAAGACGAGTAGTTATACGAGCAAGTTTGGTGGTACAAAATAAAACGTAGCGCTTTTCTAAGCGGATTTAAAAGAGGAACTATATTTTATGGCGTAATAGCACTTTTGGGAGTACTTCGACTCGGCGCAGTAACACCCTCCCTCTCCCATTATGAGAGTGAGAAGGGGAGCAGACTTTTCAGGCGATTTGAAGTGCTCCCAGGGGTGCTGTTGCGCCATAAAATATAGTTCCTCTTTTGAATCCGCTTGGAGAAGCGCTGTGTTTTGTTTTGTACCACCAAACTTGCTCGTATAACTACTCGTCTTAAATAGGAAAAACGTTGATGTGTTTGGTCACTTCTAACTTTATCTCTAAATGGTACCATTGAATCAATGGGGCTAAGCTAAATGCTATCGAAGCGTCGCAGGGCGCTCCAGCGCTTACGTGCACGCACACAGATAATAGAGGGATGTATCAACAATTTTTAGTTAAGGTAATAACATATTTTAATATTGAAAATGAGTAGACTATTCCTTTAATGTAAAAACTACTACAGGAGTTTTTAGAATTAAGAAGTCATCAGCTGACATCCCCAGGCCAATAAGCATTAAGCTGTGTCATCAGCAAGTCTTTTCCCATCGTGCTTTTCGTCAACGCAGTTGGTGGAGAGCAACTGCGCTCGGCTGTAAAATCCGACGAGCACGAGCCCGCCTCTCCATCACGAGAGTTATTTTGCACACGTCAGCGTGACATCAGAGCAAGTCGGACGGAAGTCGGACACTTTTCTAATCGACATGCATCATGCGCTGATCACCGGTGATCGATTCTGCGCAGAATTAGCTCATCTCAAACAAGCCTATTGATATGCATCGCTGGTTGCCAAAATCAACGCGGTTCAAATTCATACACATTTAAAAAGTATTTTAACCGATACCTTGTTTTGAAATAAAATGACGATTTAATGTCACTCTAAAGACGTTTTTCGTTTAAGGTTTCTGTGAATTTAGTTTTTCCTCAGATCATGGAGAGCGTGTGCCAGAGCCCTGTACCGTTAGATGCAGAGATATGCAGTGAGACGACTGCAAACTCTTTATTGCAGAAATATGACGGCACGGACCTGCAGGAGCTACTCAGTATGACCACCTGCAGTTGGCTGTTCAGTGGAGGAGAACACAGCCTGCATCTGGATAAACATCCGGGCATCATCAGGCAAATGAGCGTCATCCCAGACCCAAACATAACCATTCTTGCTCCCATTGACTCACGTATACCCCTAGACTACAAGGTTGTTCATCAGATTGTGAGAGAGCTGACTGTGGGAATATATGGGTTTAACCAGCTGCCAGTTATCAGTTGGGCACGGGCGAATTTGAGAAGGGCCACTGAAGCCGTAGATGTCATTTGTAAATAGTTCTGTGTTCATGTCGTTCATTGTTTTTGATAAATGTGTTTTGTTCTTGTTTCAATAAATGTTCTAAGTGTTCAATCGTGTGTTTGGTCGTTTCTTTACATTTCTAATTGCATGGTAAATAACATGCAATAGCACTTTTTAACAACACAAATGGATGCGTTTCTGATCCAGATAAAACAGAAAGTGACCATTCCGACGACACCGCACCAAGTCTCTACGACTTTGCTCGAACAAGATAAAAAAATTTTAAACGTTCAATAAAGGCTCTGTTTGAGTTTGGCCTCAATTTATTGTGTGTGTGACAATGGGTAATGTTCAGGGCGGAGTTTCTCGGCTGGGGGAGGTCCTAGAGACTTGTGGGCGGTGACGTTTTGAAGAGGGCGGAGAATCCTTTGCAACGAGCCTAAGTTCGGGGGCGTGGCACTTTCAGGGGCAGAGCTACGCCTATTTGAATATTAATGCTAATTTTGCATATCTCCTGAAGGGGAGGTCCTAGAGACTTGTGGGCGGTGCCGTTTTGAAGAGGGCAGGGAGTCCTTTGCAACGAGCCTAAGCTCGGGGGCCGAGACTAAGACAGGAGCGTGTGTCCCGCGTTCCTAGCTCATTCCTGCGCCGAGATAGAGGCCTGACACTTGCCTGCAACTAGATTGCCATTGGACGAATAATGGGTTTATGTCAGTTTTTTCCTTTAGAGCCTTAGCGATTTCGACCGCATTACCGCGACACGGACGAAGCACGGATGGCGTCAAGGTCACTGACTACATAAAAAGATATTTCCCTCGTTAATAAAGATACAACTCCATAAAGATTTATAAAAAAAAAAGTGTCTCAGAATGCTGGAAATTAAGTTTTTGACGGTGAACATTTTCCTGGGGGAGGACACCCAGACACCCCCACATATATATATATATATATATATATATATATATATATATATATATATATATATATATAGATATATTAAATAAATATATATTATATAAAAATTTATATATATATATATATATATATATATATATATATATATATATATATATATATATATATATATATATATATATATATATATATATATATATATATATTTATTTATTTATTTATTTATTTATTTATTTATTTATTTAATATATCTATATATCAATAAATAAATTTATATATATATATTATATATATATATATATATATATATATATATATATATATATATATATATATATATATATATATATATATATATATATATATATATATATATATATATATATATATATATACATATATTAGGGATGCATATCAATTAATCGCGATTAATCTATAGCAGAATAAAAGTTTTTGTTTACATCATATATGTGTGTGAACTGTGTATAATAATTATGTATATATAAATATGCACACATGCATGTATAATTTTAAGAAAAAAATATATTTATATATTAAGTATTTATATTTATATATAATATAAATTATACATAAATATACAAATGTATATACACATGTAAACATTGCTTAAATATATACATGCATGTGTGTGCATTTAACTATACAAAGTTATTATACACAGTACACACACATATATGATGTAAACAAAAACTTTTATTCTGCTATAGATTAATCGCGATTAATTGATATGCATCCCTAATATATATATATATATATATAATATATATATAAATTTATTTATTTATTTATAGATATATAGATATATTAAATAAATAAATATATATATATATATATATATATATATATATATATATATATATATGGGGCATATCATAGTGGGGGTGTGTGGGTGTCCTCCCCCAGGAAAATGTTCACCGTCAAAAACTTCATTTCCAGCATTCTGACACACATTTTTTTTTATTAATTTTTATGGAGTTGTATCTTTATTAACGAGGAAAATATCTTTTTATGTAGCCTGTGTGATGACAAAAATAACACAGATGACAAATTTATAATATAAAGTATGTTTTTACATGTCATTGGACAGAAATTCTGGAGCTTAATGGGTGTCCTGCGTATAACTGCGTATTACGTCGTAGACTTACGTTACACCACTGGGCATGGTTTGTGTAATGAACAAAAACATACCTGAAGTAGATTTCTCCGCTTCTGGGCTGAGGTATGGGGGCTGACAATTGATTCTTCTGTGTTCGGCAGATCAGACGATGTAATGCTCGCGTTTGACTCACTATTAGTGTCCATTCACCTCTGATGTTTCAACACCGGCCTCTATTGCTGTGGTTGCTGGCGACCCACCCCATATTTCGTTACATAAATCAAAATATAGAGTGATTACTCGCCCATGGCCACTCTGCCGTTGGGTATCCACAGCCTGCCTATACTTGATCCGGATGGCTTTCAGCTTTGATGTTATCTGACTTTTGCTAATAGCGTCTTTCTCGTGTGGATATGATGTCCCTCCAGGTATAGGATACTGCTGAAGAAATTCGGTCCATATGTCTGTATATTTTGACTGGCAGGACTCCCAGTCCACGCCCTGATGTGCCTTTGTGGTTTTGTAATTTAAGGTTGTTTGGAGCAATAACTCCACCTCTTCGTCTGTCCAGACAAAATTGTCAGCTTTTGCTGTTCGCTTCGCGCTACTAGGGAGAGAAGTAATAGGAAGTTTGTACGCAGGCGCGCAGACTTGGTGTTGTTGTGTGTCAGTGCTTCACATTGCCACCTAGCCGTCTGAAGTGCACACTGTAGCATCCCCGGCTGAACAGATGACAACTGACTCTCAACTGATGTTTATGAACGATTTCATTTCTAGGACAAACATCGTAAGAGCTGAATAAAAACAAACAAACAAACAAACAAACAAACAGACAATAAATTAGTCATTTGCCCACAGGTTAAACATAAATGTCCATACACATAATACACATTTACACTGTATTAGACAATATATAGTGTGACAATAAATCACATTTTAGTCTACAGGCTAATTTAATATCACTCCCTTACCGTACTGTAATCCCTTAATAATAATATGAATTATTTACACCTGGCAGTAACAATATTTAGTGCTAATAAAGACTACTAAAAGGTTTTAGACAATTGATAAACTTCAATTAAAGTGCTATCTTAAAGACTATACTATTTAATGGATTACAAAAATCTCATTTTAAAGTGCAATGTTAGCTTAATTAACACTGGAATGGAGTTAACAACCTTTTAGTATGACTCAATTTAGAGAAAAACATTTATTTCCAAATAAAGACAGTTTCATACTAAACTATTTAGGATGCAATAAACAGAAATTAGACGATATCACGTTGTGTTCTGCTTATGGTAACCGTTAGCAACATTAGCAAACATACGCAAAAATACGCAAATGACCCGTTTAACATTAGCGAACAGCTTCAGATGAGATTAATTAAAAGATTAAGCAGAAGTAAAATAAACATATGAAAGTCTCAAAGTTTACCAAACAGTAACTTACAAAATCAAAACAGTACCTTGTGCCTTTTGTCAGCCAGGGGCTTAGTTGGAGAAATAAACCCTTTTTCACAGCATGTAGGCTACAAAAAAGATCACCTTACGTCTCTGGTAGCGTTAATCTTCTTCTTCGTCGGTTTTATTGGCGGTTGGCAAACCATCTTAAAGGTGCATAACCGCCACCTACTGGACTGGAGTGTGAGCAGCAAATTAAAAAAAATAAATATTATAATCTGTCAATTAATCCAGTAGTTTTTAGGAATGTAATTACGTAGTCTAGACACTTATAAGTTGATTTCCCCAATAAATACTCTATTGTCATGTTTTGTTGTCCAACTTGATTTTCCAACTTCCTTCTAGCCTCCTCATATTTCTTACAGTGTATCAGAATGTGTTCTACAGTCCCTATTCTGTGCAATGATTGATTTAATCCAATATGTCAAATTCTTAGTCTCATAATTGCCATGTTCTTTTGGATTCCTGCCGGTAGCGTTAATCAGACTGACTGACGCTTCACTTAAAAAGTGCGCGAAAATGCACGAACAGCGCCTCCGCACTTCCTCTTATATTTCAAAATAAAAGCATGTGGTAAAAACATAAGCACTCTTGCAAAACAAATAACAAAAAAGCCCACATTAAGCATTCAACAAAATCAATCTTTAACTAAAGCAAAAATAAATAAAGAGTTATTTAGCATCATTTTGCTCAAAGTTTAGCAATAAAGTAGCCTGACGTTGTCAATTCTAGTCAGAATTTGAGTCTGATACCGCTCCATTGAGCTAAAATTATGAGGCGTGTCTCAGCCGAAAAATGCCTCTGCACTCAATTGGATAGACATACGACCAATCAGAGCAACGGAGTGTGTGACTTATGTTGAAATGGCGTCTTTAGCAGCCTGACCGAACTGCTAGTAATTTCGCTACAATGATACTAACATCATTGTAATTATACTAAGTCTGAGTTAGCGAAGGTACATCAACACCTACTATTTTTACAACATTTCATTTATATCACAACATTAAGTATTTACTAAGTCATACAGTAAGACTATCTCTTACCATTTGTACGTTAGGTGAACTTCATCCACGACGATAGCTACCCATTACGTTGGCTTGAAAAATATCGGAGCCTAGCATGTCCCTCCACTTATTCAGCAGTCACGATTCCAGGCTTCCGAAAAGAAGCTGGCAACGACCGCTAATTATATACATCTCGTCGTGCACGCCGAGTTGCATCGCCATGATACCCATTTCAGTTGCTTCTTTAACTTTGTCCTCCATAGGAAGGACGGCGAAAACATAAACAAATGCCTTGATCGCGTTTCTCTGTTCCTCTTTTTAAATCAATGCTCTGTCGATATCTTTTAGAACAGACTCAATGTCAGAATCCACACATCTGAATTCACCAGCGGCAGCCATTTCATTGTAAACAGATTGAACACACGCGCTCTTTGGTGACGTGGTTGATACGTTACTGTTGATCATCTGTCCATCATCGTATAAAGCCCGCCCTCACAATTTGATTCGTCGGCCGGTTTTGGTATTCGCATAGTAGCTCCTCAACGGTGAATCCCCAGACCGATCTTCCGCGGTTTTTAAATTGTGGTGGGCGGGGCTAAGATCGGCTGGCACCCAGGCTAGCAATAAAGTCCTTTTTGGTGAAAGCCTTTTTGTATAGTTCCTTGACAACATCGCCCTCTATAGCTGGAAGTAATTGGTGTCAGCTTACTTCATTGATGGGGGATTTAATGGTCGTTTACACTCCCACCAAATCATGAGTGATTTATATGGCATTAAGGAATATAAATTACCAATGATTTTTAAAGACCTAAAGTAAAAAAGTAACCTTTAACTGAAAACCCAATATAATAAAAAGGGCACGTGGTTGTATCTGGAAGCGGCTAGACGGCCTCTAGCAACAGTATCAGCTTCTGGACTGGCCTTTCAATGACAGACAGCTTGTTAAGGCGACGACCATCCTTTTCCAGATGCCGGGCGGTCGCCAAGACATATCTTAACCCTTCTCTTTGCTGTGTGCCAGCGCTGTCTGGTGGCAATGTTGGATAAATACTCCTTACGCCAACGACTCCAAAACTGCTCGCCGAGATACTGGACATGTCGCCACCTTTTCCGTGCATAGATGTCTTCTCTGAGGAATCTGCCTGGTGGTGGTAATGCTGGAACAGACTTCATGGTAAGCAGGTTATTAGGAGTGAGAGGTGCAAGGCTGTTAGGGTCATTTAAGTTGTCGACCGAGAGTGGTCTACTGTTTACGATTGCCATTGCTTCATAAAAAAATGTCCGGAGTGATGCATCGTCCAGTCTGTCAGAAGAAAGTGAGAGAGTTGAGCGTAGAACATTTCTCACTGTTCTGATTTGTCTTTCCATGGCTTGAATGGGGCGCATTTAGGACAAAGTCACACTGCTACTCAGCTAAGAACACTGTCAGACGATCCTCGTCAATCTCCTTGAGAGCATTCTTAAGCTCATTCTTGGCTCCTACAAAGTTGGTGCCTTGGTCACATTTGATTTCACGTACTGCTACCCGTAATGCAATGAAACAGCGCAGGCCATTGATAAAGGCATCTGTTGACATGTCATTAAGCATTTCAATATGAATAGCTCTGGAGCTGAAACATGTGAAGAGAAGGCCATACCTTTTATGTTCCCTTCCATCCACGATAGATCCACAATCTACTCCCTTCCATCCACGAAAATTAATAAAGAGAAAATTATTCTAGCTTACCTATAGTCTATCCATTAATGTCTTTCTTTCTTCTGCATATTTATTACAGTCTATAAGTACATCTTCCACTGTTTCTCTCACTTGTCACACATAGCGTACCATTAGGATGTTTCCCCACTTTCCAATTTCATTCCTGGGATGACATACCTGTACGCAACCCCCACTTGGCCACACAGCTAAAAGTCCAGTGTATTGTTTTGCTTAAAATACACCTTAGATAATTTATTATAACATGTTAAAATTGCCATGGTGTAGGTGCAAGCCAAAATGTGCTGTTTGGGGTGTGTCCTTTAAAATGCAAATGAGCTGATAAAATGCAAAAACTGATTGCAATGATGGTGACTAAATGAAACAGCTAAGACATTCTACAAAATGTAAAATGCAATTCTAGATTTCAAACAGCAAGACCTATATCTCTGCATCAGAACATGTTAGAGACATGGGGGTGGCATGACATCATGATCATTACCTGGTGTTTGCAGCTATATTATCAGAAATAATCTACTCTGAAAGTTAAGTTTGGGTGACAAAAGCTGTCTATGTATGTTGTTACCGCTGAAACCATCTGGTCTGTGGGCATCTGTTCACACAGGGATAGATCTTGTAAATGGATCATTTGTTCAAATATTTTTATTTAACACAATATGATAATGTGCTCACAACTACAGACACCATGGAGCTGAAGCTACTAATCATATTTTTGCTCTGGTATTACTGAAAGGCAAACTTCATTGTAACAGCAAGACAATTTAAAACAACATATGAATACAATATAAGAAATTAAATCTGCAAGATTTGGACTGCAGGATCTCATCACTGTGACTCAGGATCTCTGTGGAGTGACAGACATGTTATGTTAATTAATTAGTCCACTAAACTCATCATCAGCATCAGTATTTTAACACATGCCATAAAGACAATTCATTTTTATACATCATCTTTAGAAAAGGCCTCCGACCTCCATTTTACCATTTAATATTATCTTAAGTATTTTTTTCCATTCTGCTAATTTCTCCTTGGTTGTTGTGGCATGTTAAGTGGAGATGTTTCTTTCTCTGAAACACTCTGCAAAGAGAAATGTTCAAGTTTATAAAATTATTGCTTGTTAGGATTGAACTGCTTGAAAGCCTGTGTATACATTGTAGCTATTACATCAGCACTTATAAATTATTTACCTGGTTTATTGAAACATTGACCACTGAAGACCACCCACAGGTGGCTTTGCAGGCAAAACCCGAGATGCTGATGGAAAGAATGAACTGAAGGACAGACAACAGATGTGGGTAACAATTAACGGGTTTGTTCTCTTCGTTGGTTTTACGGCGGTTTGTATTCAGAATGCCACTAAAATCCCACTGATGTTGTCGTTCTTTAATCATTCTTTTTTATACAATGTCATATCCTTATGATTTGTAAAGCTTTGATATTTTGTCTTCATTTTCTTTTTTTTTTGCATGACAGTAGGACTATTTTATTCACCCCTACATCCTTATGCCTGTATGTGCAAATCCCAAATCACTATTTGCATGTGGTGAGTGTACTCTCCCCGATCATCGTGACAGCCTAGCAGCATCAACTTCTGTCACAGGATGAATGAAGTGTTTAGTGTCTTCGCTCTCCAGTACAGTAGGGGGCGCTCTTTAGTCCGCCAATAAACCCACTAAAGAAATAAAGATAACATCTTTACAGAATTCACAATGGGTATTAATTTAAATGAAGGGACAAAAACGGGTATGTTAATAATAGCAATAATGAGGTTCTTAAAAAAACACCACGTTAATTAATAGAATTTAATCAATATCGTGCAGATTATCCATAGATATATACAAATATCTATGCAGATTATCCTTGTCACACTCCAGTACAGTAGGTGGCGGTATGCACCTTTACAGTTGGTTTGGAACCCGCAAGTAAACCCACAAAAGAAGAAAAGAACATCTTTCCAAGCTTTTTTGCAAATACCAAAATACAGCAATTATGAATCAACAATTAACAAATAACAGGGGGTAGACGGACATTACACTTTACAGAAGATTCTATTCAAATAATTGTATGCATTAAAACATATTTAAAAACATAAAAAATACATGACTTAAAAATAGCATTAGTTTCAAGAAAGTGCTAGAGGCTTCCTGAAATTAATAGAAGGACTAGAGATGAATGTCATTATCATTGCCCTGTCTTCAAGGCATCAAAGTGTGCAAAAACACAACACAAAACATTCATAAGCTGAAATTCTCTCTCTCTCTTTCTCTCTCTCTCTCTCTCAGGTTACATTATAAAACGGATACATTTGTAATTTTAAATATACAAAACAATTTATTTTATTTAGATAAATTTGTCTTTTATCAGACTTACTAATTGTTATAATTTTTAAATTGAACTGCTAGCAAAAATTTTGCTGCGACTTTCTTGGCCCTCTGGTTGGGGTACATATTTTGACCATATTTTCTAACAGTGTTTTTTCTTTTAAATTATAAAGATGCCACTCTCACAGAGTACCAGATGCTGTTTGGGGTGGGCAATAGATCAGTACAGAGTCTGGCAGGAGGTAAGAACTGTCTTCTGTTGCAACTTCTAAATAGAAATTAAAGATACATTTTTGAAAGCACATTTCTTGGGTAAATCTCCTTTTGACAGGTATGTTTCTCTGGCCAGGTTATAGAAAGGTCCAGGGATGTGGTGGATGATGTCAGTGTGTCTCGCATCCTCAGGAGACTGGGTAGGTCTTTGCATCTCTGGGACACCTTTGGCGACCATCACAAGGACCGTCGGTTTGCGTGTGGCAGGTGAACTTTCAATATCAACTTACTTTCAACTTTTGACAGCACAATTGAGTTTCAATTTCAACAAACCACCATTATGGCAATCAGTGTTTGCATTTCATCAGCTCATTTACATTTAAGGGGTGCATACCCAAAAATGGCACATTTTTGCTCACACCTACACACCTGTCAATTTTAACATGTTATAATAAATTATCTGTGGGGTATTTTGAACTAAAACTTCACAAACACACTCTGGGGACACAAATACTTATTTTACATCTTAAAAAGTCTTGTGAAATGTCCCCTTTAAGCGTATAGACCAGTGGTCGCCAACATCTATCGCAATTGACAGGTCGATCTTTGAGACTTCACCTGTAGATCCTGCAAGTAAGAGAAAAAGGCCTGGACCATCGGGATCACCGGGACAATTCCTGGCAGCCTGGTGTCTAATTTTGGCCCTCTGCCAGTCAGCCGCTTTATTGCTTTTATGTACCAAAGTCAAATTATCAGAATTCGGTATTCAATAGAAAAATCATTAATCATTAATCAGTTCCACTTCACGTCGCAAACGTACCACGCCTCTGCATCAGTGTGGATTGGTAATTGTTTACCAATGTCATAATTTGACAGCATTCATTTATCGGCACGACACCATGACACACTTTTTCCTTATTTATATACACATAATATAAGAACAAATAAATGAAATGAAACAGAACATATTTTTCATATATAATAGCGGTTCTGTCAGTGATTTGTAGATGACAGTTTTAAGTTTCATTTGATAGGTTACAGTCAAATCCCTGCTCACATAGTTTAGAAAATTTTAACTATGATCTGAAAAATTTAACAAAGTAACTACTGTACATTCAAAATAAACATTTTTATAAAGAAATGTGAACGATATTTTGATATAATACATTTTTATTTACAAAATGACTATTGCTTGGTGTGTAAACATTTCTTTTCATTGTGAATTCCAAAGTTATACAATTATCATTTACAAAACAAATAATATATATATTAAATCATAGTCAGCATGTGACCAGAAATTTAAAAATAATAAAATAATACAAACAAATGTTATAGTTAAAACATAAAATCTAGTGACATTTAAGCCACACATTTAATCAAAACCAAAAGAAAAGTATAGTATATTATATATTTACTGAATGTGTATTTCATACAAATGCCACAGGAAAGGCATAGGACGTTTGGCATAGTGAAGCAATAAATAATTTGAACTCTCAAAGTAAATGTGCTCATTTCAGTATACTGTATTGAGTGGGGTGACATCATCTGGTTTTATACTGGAAAGCTAAAAGCAATAAGAAATGACCAAGCATATATTTCTTGTTTCACATACCGTATGATTGTCACCAATACTTACGCTGTAAAAAATTCTTTGCTCCCTTAAATTGTTTTTGTTTAATTAATTCAGATCTACAAGTCATTTTAACCTATTTATCTTGACTAGAAGTGAGAGAAAGTTTATTTATTTCAACTATATTTTATACGTTTTATAAGTAGCAACTCATCTCTTGCCTTTTACAGTGCAGTGTTCTTCCATAAATCAGAAGGTAGAATAAGTGTATTATTATTATTACACATCCTTGTGGCATTAACAAAGTAATTAATGAAGCAATAAGCACAGTGGGGGCCGATGACTTCTCTTCTGAGGGGGGTGAATTCAAAATATGTGTTTGTCGTGTCATGTGTAAAACATGTCATGTCAAATATGTGTTTGTTGTGTCATGTGTAAAGCATGTCATGTCAAATATGTGTTTGTTGCGTCATGCGAACAATGCGCATCATGTGTCATGCCAAACCGCGTACCTGCTGCACACGCGTCGAAAGTGACGCTCACATTCACAAAATACTCGCAAGACACTAACTTAACACTAATCTCTGATTACAAATGAGATTAAGAGTATCTGGCAAATGCGAGCGTCACTTTTATCATAAACCCTTTAGACGCGTCTGCAGCAGGTAGGTATTTTTACATGACGTATGCACATAGGTTTACATGACGCGCTAAACACATATTTTGACATGACAAGCCACACACATGACGGCTGCATACATGTTGTGAAGAGTTTCGCATTGTGCGCGTCAGCGTCACCCTCGAAAAATGTCACCGGCTAGCGAAGGTGAAAAGATCTAATTTTTTGCCCTCAAAGTCATTGATTGTCTTGGAGACTTCTATCCACTTCATGAGTTATTTTTGTCTTGCTTTGCCAACCATAGCTCACTGGGGTTAAACAAAATGTTGGTGACAAATGCTGCATTGTTACAAAATGCCATGTGATATTCCCTCATCCACACGTCTTTCAGTTCATGTAATGATCATCTGATAAGCAGCTGCTTTTTATGAAACTATTGCATTTTGCATAATCACTGTTTGTGGCATACTTATACAGTATATATTACATTAGGGGTGTCTCCACAGTTAATAACCAAGAAAAATAAGTGAAATATCATATGACAATAATTTTCCAAGTCTAAATTTTGAGATTTCACTGGAAAGTAATCATTTTATACTCTATGCAATAAACCATTGAAATCAATTGGGAAGTGTTAATGTTATTTTGCATTTTATCCAGAATGCCAGCAGCACTCCCATTTATAGTACCTGTGTTTACAGAGCAAACTTGCCCAGTCCAATATACAGGACACTCTCAGAAAAAAAGGTACAAAAGTTGTCATTGCAGTGGTACCTCTTAAAAAAGTACACTATAGACGGTTTCAGCAGTAACAACATAAACAAGCGGCTGCCGTGGTCCGCACGTATCTTCTGGTAAACTCTGCTAAGAATAAATAACAAAAAAGTTGTTTAAGCGTAGTTTATTTATATAACAAGCAAAAAACACATAGATTAACTAGGAAACCAAAACCGTTGTTATTTTCGACGAGGCATTTGTTCAAGAGATCAGTTTAGCAACTAGTCAGACCATTAAAAAAACGAAACCGGAAGTAAGGTTCGCATCCAGAGGTGTATCACGTGCGTCCGATGAAACCGTCTATACCTAAAAGGTACATATTGGTATATGTAATGTAAGTGCTTGTACCTATACGTCAAAGGTACATAAGGTACATACCTACCTTTTTAAAAGGTACCAATCCAGTGACAAAAGCGTACAACTTTTGTACCTTTTATCTGAGATTGTATAGTGTCACTGCTGATGTATGACTTAGTGGTCAATGCATTGTCTATGTATGTTTATAAGCACAACACATTTGACATATAAGTAACACATATACAAAAAAACATGTTACTTTAACTAAACAAATTAAATTAAACAATTTAAACTTGTTTTTCTTAGTTATGTCAAATTGTCAAGTCAAAACTTGCATAATTAAAGGATTAGTCAATTTTCTTAAAAAAATAATTGAGATAATTTACTCACCACCATGTCATCCAAAATGTTGATGTCTTTCTTTGTTCAGTCGAGAAGAAATTATGTTTTTTGAGGAAAACATTCCAGGATATTTCTCATTTTAATGGGCCCCAACAATTTACAGTTTTAATGCAGTTTAAAATTGCAGTTTCAAAGGACTCTAAACGATCCCAAACGAGGCATAAGGGTCTTATCTAGTGAAACGATTGGCATTTTTGGCAAGAAAAATAAAAAATATGCACTTTTAAACCACAACTTCTCATCTATCTCCGGTCCTGTTACGCGTCAGCGTGATCTCACATAATACATCATCACATCAAGAGGTCACGGATGACGTATGCGAAACTACGCCCCAGTGTTTACACGTGTGGAGAAAGAGGGCCGTTCTGACTTTGTATGTCGAATGATACTAATTAAAGCTGTAGTCTACGATGTTGAAAATCGGTCGAGAAAGCCTGAGACGGTTAGTAAGTTTTAAAAAACTCATCTCGCCCCTCTGTGCTACCTGATCCCTCCCACCGGGAAACGACCTGAACAACGTCACTGAGTCAAGCTGTGATCACTGAAGTTGTTTAAAGAGCACCTCTTGTCCGATTTACAATTTTACATTTTCTTTGGTGTGTAAGTGTGTATTAGTTCATGTTAACGATATGCAAAAGGTACAAACCCCAAAGTAAATGATGATGCGAGTTATCATCTCCAATGTAAATCTCTTTTCTTGGACTACGACAAACACATTGTGGATTGTAGGCAACAGTTTACTTCCTGGGATTGGTGATGTAATAAAGAACGACATTATCATAATTCCTCGCACTTCGGGCTCACAGCCTGTAAGTTAGCTCCTGTTAGGATTAAGTTAGCATTGTGACAAATCTTTCAAACATGGTAAGGAGCGTCACGTTTCTGGCTGACGTCAGAGGTATTCAGGCCAATCACAATGTACAGATTAGCTGGCCAATCATGGGCATAGCGCTTAATAAATCCATGCGTTTCAGGAAGAGATGGAAATCTGGAGCAACAAAAATGTACGGTATGTGGAAAATAATGTGTTTTTATAACCATAAACCACACAAACACACTGTATTATACCAAATACACAAAAAACGTTGTTTTTTTAACAATGAAATAGTTGCACTTTAAACTTGCTGCATTTTTCACAGTGTTCCTTTCTGCAGTTAAACGTTATTTTATATTCATTCAAATTCATCTTATATGGGGCTCAACATGGTAAATGTTACTTTATTGATGGATATATGCACTTTTTGAAACATCGCAAACTCGCCATGTTGGCTCCCATATAAGATAACATTAATTGACATGAAAACCTGAGAAAGACAATAAATATAAAATCGAATAAATAAGAAAAAACATCCAGCACTGCCAATGATCAGCAGTATAATTTCTTACATAAAGTTAAACACTGCTTCATATTATGGTGGTGACTGTGATTTATCACATGAGTTTCTGTTTAAAAGAGAGCTAATGAGTAATTCGTACACAAGCACCCTTATGAGCATTGGGAATTTCAGTGAATTATAATGAACACCATTGATTCTGATTTCCAGTTCTTAGACATCTGTGAGTTTCTTGGTAAACTTAAAGGGGCCATGGCACAAAACTTTTTTAAGATGTCAAATAAATCTTTGGTGTCCCCAGAGCACATATGTGAAGCTTTAGCTCAAAATACCATATAAATAATTTATTATAGCATGTTAAAATTGCCACTTTGTAGGTGTGTGCAAAAATGTGCCGTTTTGGGTGTGTCCTTTAAAATGCAAATGAGCTGATGAAATTCAAACACTGATCACAATGATGGTGGTTTGTTGCAATTAAAACTCAATTGTGCTTTTCTCTGCACTAAATGGCAGTGCTGTGGTTGGATAGTGCAGATTAAGCGTTGGTATTATTATAATAAGATCCCTTTTTGACATCATAAGGAGAGCCAAATTTCAACGACCTAATTCTTCATGTGCTTGTAGAAAATGGTTTACCAAAACTAAGTTACTGGGTTGATCTTTTTCACATTTTCTAGGTTGACAGAAGCACTGGGGACCCAATCATAGCACGTAAACATGGAAAAAGTCAGATTTTCATGCCATGGCCCCTTTAATAACCCATCAACATCAACCCCAATTAACCCTTTACTAAGCTTAAATATTTTCATGTTTATTCAGATTTAATTGTATGCATCTGGCAGATGCTCTTATCCTAACAAATACATTAGCTACATATGATTTACACTATAAAAATAAACCTTATATAAAATTTTTGATAATTAAATCCCCTGAAAATATTTATGTGTCTATGCATTATATTGTGCATTTGATATAATTATGCGTCATATTAACAGTTTCTTCTTTCATCATCTCTGACCCAAATACACAACATCTTGTGCTTATCTCTGTTGGCCAGAGGTTACATTTCCAGGCACTCATTCATCTTTCCTCACGTTTGTCCTAGGAAAAGGCGTTCACATTAGGTCAACTTGCATTGCCTCTGGCAGCTGACTCACAGGCGCCTCGCTGTAGGTTGTACCCATGAGCACACAGGCAGTTCTTAAAGGCGTGTCCTTTTGATAATAATGGTCTGTTTCCGTGCCCTGAACACATGCATCGTGGTTTTCCCCCAGGCCATTGGAAAAGCGAGTGGAATTGCTAACTTCCTTTTTGTAACGTAGGGATGCTGGCGGGTAAAGATCCTTTCCTTCAGGAACAGGGCTTGCCTTGCATGGGCTGGAACAAATTCGTCGGCGTATCTGAGCTGTGTCCCTGCTTAAAGATTTACGAAAGTTGGGTTTAAATAGCAGGTAGATCACAGGGTTGTAGATGGTGGAGGACTTGGCAAAGATAGCTGCTAGAGCGAAAGCTAGAGGTGGGACTTGATCGGGTTCTCCGAATGCAGCCCACATTGCCACAACCACATAGGGGCTCCATGCGCTCAGAAAACCAATACAGACCGCCACTGAAAGCTATTGCAGACAAAAGAACACAAATCAAAACATATACATTAAATTCGTTTCACTTGAGTATTTGTTTTACTTTAATACATGGGATCAGTTTGGTCTCTGTTAATATGTAGTATTGCGAGTACTGTGCCTCGCGAGAGAATACGTTTTCGTTATCGTCTGGTGCTGTGGATGCTAATATACAGTAGTTATTGTTATAGTAAACGTTATAATGTGAACGGCCCTTTAGTCCTGTCAACACATTGATATCTTATGTTTCATTGTTTATTAAAACGTAAGTAAATGTACATTTGGTAGAACCCAGGGTTCCCACGGGTCCTTGAAATCCTTAACTCATTCACCGCCATTGACGAGTTATCTCGTCATTTATGAGTTAATATTTAACTAATAAATATGCCTTTTTGGACGAATTTCAAAGTGAAAGTGTAATACCGCTTTTATCCACCAGATGGCGCCAAATCGAATTTATCAAAAACGGAAGTTAAAAAGAGTTAATGATTTATTTTTACTGCCTTTATGTTTGATAGTCATTCTGAGTCTGATCTCTAACATAAATTCCTTTACAAAAACGCAATTTTTTAAGCTTTTTGCTCAAAATGTTTTATTTTTGAAGAGAAATATCCATATTTCAGTGGTTAAATTAAGTAGAAAAAGTAAATATATAATGAAACGTTTTTCCCCATTTTGTTTGTTTGTTTGTTTGTTTATTGTTTGTTTGAAAGCAGAGGGTGTGTTCTTTAATTTGATATAATTTGTATGTTTATATATTTATAGAAAATGATTTTTCCTGCAAGGAATTTTGTGAAAATTTTGTTAAAATCACAAAAATGCAGGTGGGCAACTTTTCTCAAAAAGGCTGGCGGTGAATGAGTTAAAAGTTTGTGAATCTGGTGGAAATAATTCAAGGCCCGGAAGTTTTTGAAAACATACATACATAGATACAGGTCATTGAAAGTGCTTGAATCTATTTTATGCAAGATGTTTTCTTATTCCCTCTGTAGTGTAGGATAATATCATAAAACTTCGAGTGTTTCATGCGCATGTGCTAAACTGTTCGCTTTAAATGCTTATATTTTCTGTATTCGAATGTTGATTCATACCAACATGCTTATTTGCATAGTTGTGTTTGACACATGAAAACGTCTCTGATTATGTATGTAACTGTTGTTCACTGAGAAGGGAACGAGACACTGGTTCTCCCTTGCCATAATTCCTGCGTCCCTGTAACGCCGTCTTTGGCAATATTTCAGATAGCGATATACTTCCTGACTCTTGCGTCACCCTGTCGTTAAGCCTCATCATTGGTTGAATTTGATATACACATTCAGACGCACTTACCCCTGGAGGCGTCCCCAAACTGTTACTGCGGTGATACAGCGAGAGTTCCCCCAAAAGGGAACTGTAACAATGTATCTTAAAAGGTAACACGATGTAACCTTGCACTCACTTAAAATGCGTCCCCACATTTAGTTCTTGAATTTGAGGGTGTTGGAAAGGCCTTGAACGGTCCTTGAATTTGAAGTTAACTAAGGTGTGGGAACCCTGAGAACCACTTTACATAAAAATACACACACATTCTCATCATGTTGATCGGATGTACACTCAAAATCATTGTGCATTACGAGTTACAAAGTAAGCCTAAACAAATGTAGATGAATGAAGAGGTTCGCCTAGCATTTGCTTATTACTTTAAATGTATAGTGCACTATATAGAAGATAGAGACACAATATTTGTTTTTCATCTGCTCACCTTTACAATGAGGACATGTGCATTTGTCATCTTGGTCTGTGCAGACACATGTTGCTGTATGGCCTGCCGTGATCCTCGCACAGTGATTAGGATCATGATATAGGAGAGGACAATGATGGCTAATGGGAGGGCATAGCAGAAGAGGAAGAGGCAGATGATGTAGGACATAGACAGAGCGTCTTGGCGTGGTGCATACCTGAATACAGGACATGAGAGTTATAGAGAAAGCTACAGTACCTGTGTTAAAACTGTTAAGAAAGTTAAACAAGAGTGAATTTCTTTAGGAAGGACTTCACTGTACATATTCTAGTTATTTTGGTTTGCAATGACAGACTGAAATGGCTGGTTTGCTTTAGTGCTTTAAGAACCCTCTTTACTAGCATGCTCCCAGGCCCTTACCAGTCTATGCAGCAGGCTGTCCCATAGGGTTCAGGCCCGTAGTGGCCCCAACCTGCCATGGGCCCCACGGCAAATACGGTGGCATAACACCACACGCCCACTATCATCAGACAGGCATGAGAGTAGGAAAATGTATTACCTGAGTAAAGAACACAGTAGCATTAAAGCAACATATTTGCAGTTGTTTTGACAGACAAATGTGTAAGCAAGATGAATCAATTTAGGCATCAAATTATGTGGTAATAAATCGGTTATGAATCAGATACGCGCATTTGCATCAAGCATGCAACCAGATATTGAAATAGCAACAGTGGCGAATGATGTCAAGTCAGGTGGACACCATCCGCAAACACATGACTTATTTTCAGTAGTAAAATACAGGACGACAGGTCAACTGTAATAAAGCAGTGGTCTTATGATGAGCTTCCCTACAGAAAAGGACCAGCTTAGACCAGCTACTGCCACCTTCAACCAGCTAAACTAACTACCAGCTTATGCTGGTCTTTACTGGATTTTTCAGTAGGGTTTAGATCTGCTAAAGGGTGTTGATAGGCATGATGTGTCATGGTCCTGTCTTCTGGTCACAAGTCATAGTGACAGGATCATGGCAGTCCCATGTTTTGTTGTTTATTCAGGCCATGTGCTTTCTGTCTCCTCTCCTGACCCCGCCCCCCCTTGTCTCCTCATAAATCACTTTATTATTGTTTAATTCATGTCACCTGATCCCCTCTTGATTTGCTCTCTTATTTACTGCCCTTGTGTTTGCTGTCCTGTGCTCGATCGTCTGTTTATCTAAAGGGTTTTCACGTGAGTGTTTGTTTAGTCAAGTTAAGTAAGTCATATCAAGTCTAGTCTAGTTTATTATCACGCTGCAAGTCTTTTTGTTTTTTACGTGTTTTTTTTCCCTGTTTAAGTTATAATAAAAGTCTTTGTCTTCGTCTACGTCTGCAGTCGGGTTCTGTCTCCCGTTAATTCATGACACAATGCAGAATTATTCCATATACCTGGCAAGGATTCATAATATTTAAACAGAGCAGATAAAATGTAATGATTTTGCAAAAAATATTATTCTTCCACCAAGCAATGTAGTTCTTCATAAACCGTCTGTGACAAAGTGATTGCTAAACAAACACACACTGTAAAGTTGGCTTAAAGGTAAACACCACTGTTTTTCAATATTTTACTATGTTTTACCTCAACTTGAATGAATTAATACATACCTATCTTTTACACTCAATCTTCGTACAGTGCGTCATGAATGTGTTAGCATTAGCCTAGACCCATTCATTCCTTAGGATCCAAACGGGAATGAATTTAGAAGCTACCAAACACCTTGGGTGCAGTAATATTGAGGGAAGTTTGAGCGAGAAGGGGAGTAGCCAGGAGTGATGATGTTACTGCGCTCCGAGGTCAAAGTGCTGCAAACTAAGTGCTCTTCTGCCATTAGTTCTCATTTTTTATCTGCTTAAAAAAATCGTCACTTTTTTGTTTGCCACCATACTTACTCATGTAACAGTCTTTAAAAAGGGAAAACATGAATGTGTTTGGTGGCTTCTAAATTCATCCTTGTTTGGATCCTTAGGAATGAATGGGGCTAGGCTAAATGCTAACACATTCACATAATAAAGATAGGTATGTATTAATTTGTCTAAGTTGCGGTAAGAACATAGTAAAATATTAAAAAAAGATGGTGGTGTTTTCCTTTAAAGCCGACATCACTCATGGTTTGAGGTGCTTAAGGTTAAAACCCCAAGCGAAAAAGTGACAGATTAAACATTGTGTTGTATCCCAGGAGGACAAAATGGACAGGTCTGATTTAAAATTAACAAGCAGGGCTGGACTGGTAATCTGGCATACCGGGCAAATGCCCGGTGGGCCGACGTCCTTGGGGGCCGATGAATATAATATGATATATATTTTTTTAATTGGCCAACGACCGGCCTCATAAAGCATGGACAGCGGCCCATTGGTTCATTTTCCATACTGACACTGGGCTGGCCCAATCATCTCTTAACAAGCTCCACCCCTCCCCTTCTGTTTCTTGTGTCAGATGATCTGACACACACAAGAAACAGAGCGCGTTTATCATACAGACGTATCATCTCGCACTACTTTTGTCTGACCAGCCAATAACACTCGTTCATCGCGCAACGCAGCCCGTTGCTTTCTTTCTTTGTTTTGATGTAATTCATTAATGGCGCTAAAAGGCGCGGTGGCAATGTACTGTATTTTCCAAAAAAGTTTTTTTCCGGACAGACCGGCCCAGGAGACACCTAATCAGCAGCCCATTGGTTCTTTTTGATTTGACATTTGGCTAGCCCAATAACAACTTTTAGGGCATTTTATGAAGCATGCAGCGTCAGTGTGCGTCTGTCAAAATAAGAGATGACTGAGAAGCGAGTTGACATGCGGTAAGCAGAACTGCTTTTAAAACACTGTTGTTAGATATCCTCTTAATAAAACACAGTCAAAAACACAAATGATAGATCAATGTCTGTTTGCAACATGACAGTGATTACACTGCAATAAAATACAGTGTGGGCAGAATTATTACATCAAACTTTTGATCACAGTTTTTATCAAACATATTTTACTAATTCCAAACCAAATATGTTTTAATAACTACCATTAATTTTGTAAATAAAGCATTTATAAGTAATACATTATTGTTAATGATGGCTGACTGGAGAAAAATGCACCTTATATTCAGGAGTGCAGAATTATTAGGCACATTTTCTTTTACATTTAAAATGGGCCAAAAATGTTTAACACACACTGGACATTCATTATTTATGTCCATAAGAAAGATGCCATGCATGGAAATTGCAAAATTGAGGTATGACCATTATACAAGAAATCCTGATTCGGGCAGCAAGGGCATAAAATAGGATGAAAGGAAAATATATATACAAAATTAATGTTGGTTATTAAAATTACTTTGGTTTGGAATTGGTAAAAGGTGTTCAGAAAAAAAGTGATCAAAATTTTCTGCACACACTGTAATGGGGCTTGTGGCTTGTCATTGTAACATTTATCTTGTCTCAGTGTTATCATAAGGTGCAAAACATTGTGCACTCACTGGCTTATACTATTATTTTTAAAACCTGCAAAGCCTTTTACAGCGCTTACAGTTTTGTAATGTCACGTGTCAGCTCTTATACTTTTCTACTTAATCATATGGAGTTATAGTCAAGGTTGCACAAAGATTTGTGATCCTATGTAGTGGGCCGGTCTGGGCCAAAATGCCAGGGCCAATTTTTTGTCCCAGTCCAGCCCTGTTAACAAGAGAGGTGAGCAGAAAGAAGCCTAATGTATTGTGAGGTGGAAACTGTCAAGGGAGGATACCGTAGTTTGGGAAGCAGACTTTGAGGCAGCAGACAGAAGAGAGAGCTGTAAGGTTTGTTAGGCTTGACAATCCAAAAAGAACACCACATACAGCGTAGCATAAACAGGTCAACTCCCCAAACAACCACCTGCAAGACACCAGAAGACAGACAACAAGACCGGATAAAACTATGGAGTACTTTGAACCATAAAAAAAGATTTGACAATGTGTGCATTTAGACCTTTGTGCAACAATTGATCACAGGCTAAAAGTTGAAAGTGTGTAAAATTTAAAGGAACAGGACGTTCCCACAGTTCTTTACCTATTCACGTTTGATGATATTTTATTTAAATTGTTATGTTTCCTCTTATTTTTTTTTACCAGTTACATACATAAGGGTGTTTTATGTTGCACTGGGTGTTGATTTATGAATGAAGCACTATATTCATGTCACATGTATTACCATCGTGGTGTAATGTAAATATAACATTTAAGTAAATTGGTGCTTAAAACAAGAAAAAAATCTGCACAATAGGGTAAGCAAAAAATTATTGAACTTTTTTCTTAAACACTTAAAGGGACAATAATTAGGATTTACCCCCATCTAGTGGTGAAATTGTATTTTGCATTCAAACGAACAGTGCTCTCTAGCGCCTCCCCTTTCCAAATGCGTGTTGCAACTACGATAGCTGTTATGTAATCGCTGATCTCCTTGTCTGTTGCAGCTAGTTGAAGTGTTCTGAATGAAAACGCGTTGTGGAAACGCATTAGTGCGTTTTGTCCTTTTCCGCTATTATAGTTTATCAATACGGCGGAACGATATGAAAGCCTCCTTTTACTTACCCGTTCAATGTAAGTAAAGAGAAGAAATTCTAAGCTTACAAAGAAAAGTCAGATCACTGGCAGAGGTCATTTGACACCAACGAGGACGTACTTATGAATAAAGACATTGATTTTGATTAATAAAACACTTAAAATCCTACTTACAGTTAGTTTAATTCAAGAACATACCAGGAAACATTTTCTTACCTCATTGGCAGATTTTAAGCACAAATCCTCTTAAATTGTATATTTTTGTGTAAAAAAACTAGACTTATTTTCTTAGGTCATTTGGTCATTTTGCTCATCAAGAAAATACATCTTGATTTAATCATTTTTAGATATTTGTACTGAAAACAAGACAAAAATACTTAGTAAGAAAGTCATTTTTGCTGTGTATTCCTAAAATACATCTTATTAAATATTTAATATATAGTGTCACACATTAACGTATATTTGGCAATAATACTATTCTATACACTCACCCAAAGGATTATTAGGAACACCTGTTCAATTTCTCATTAATGCAATTATCTAATCAACCAATCACATGGCATATGTTGCTTCAATGCATTTAGGGGTGTGGTCCTGTTCAAGACAATCTCCTGAACTCCAAACTGAATGTCAGAATGGGAAAGAAAGGTGATTTAAGCAATTTTGAGCGTGGCATTGTTGTTATTTCACAATCTGCTCAGTTACTGGGATTTTCACGCATAACCATTTCTAGGGTTTACAAAGAATGGTGTGAAAAGGGAAAAACATCCAGTATGCAGCAGTCCTATGGGCAAAAATGTCTTGTTGAAGCTAGAGGTCAGAGGAGAATGAACCGACTGATTCAAGCTGATAGAAGAGCAACTTTGACTGAAATAACCACTCGTTACAACCGAGGTATGCAGCAAAGCATTTGTGAAGCCACAACACGCACAACCTTGAGGCGGATGGGCTACAACAGCAGAAGACCCCATCTCCACTACAAATAGGAAAAAGAGGCTACAATTTGCACGAGCTCACCAAAATTGGACAGTTGAAGACTGGAAAAATGTTGTCTGGTCTGATGAGTCTCGATTTCTGTTGAGACATTCAGATGGTAGAGTCAGAATTTGGCGCAAACAGAATGAGAACACGGATCCATCATGTCTTGTTACCACTGTGCAGGCTGGTGGTGGTGGTGTAATGGTGTGGGGGATGTTTTCTTGGCACACTTTAGGCCCCTACCTGAGCATTGTTTCTGACCATGTCTGTCCCATTATGACCACCAGCAGGATAATGCACCATGTCACAAAGCTCAAATCATTTTAAAATGGTTTCTTGAACATGACAATGAGTTCACTGTACTAAAACGGCCCCCACAGTCACCAGATCTAAACCCAATAGAGCATTTTTGGGATGTGGTGGATCGGGAGCTTCGTGCCCTGGATGTGCATCCCACAAATCTCCATCAACTGCAAGATGCTATCCTATCAATATGGGCCAACATTTGTAAAGAATGCTTTCAGCACCTTGTTGATTCAATGCCACATAGAATTAAGGCAGTTCTGAGAGCGAAATGGGGTCAAACACAGTACTAGTATGGTGTTCCTAATAATCCTTTAGGTGAGTGTATATTTCATAAGCTTGAATAAATAAAGCAAAAGTGTAAAAAATCCTATAGAAAATGGTTTTGTGTCAGAAGTATCTGCTTACTTGTGAGCAAATGCTGATGGAATCGCTAGAGGAAACAAAGAAACTGTCATCCCCAGGTCACTAATAGACAAATTTATGATGAATAGCTCAGCTGGCTTCAGGGACGATCTCTTACGATATGCCACAAAAAGCAGAATGCCATTTCCTAGTAAGGACAGAATACCTGAAGAGACAAAAACATGAAGAAGCTAGTCACAACCACAAGCAACTTTTTTATGTTCAAAAATTCTGTAACTCCTACAGTATTTTACTCTTATGTTTTTGGATCCTGCTATAAAAAAGAACTTAAGCTGTGATTTATTTCTGCACTTTGTGACATCTATAGGTTAAAAAGTTAATTTTACATTGGATGATGAAATGACCTCATTCAGGTCAAACGGAAATAAATGTGTAATGGTCATCATTTGGGTCCCTAGAAAAATCGAAATCAGTGCTCTTATCTGTTCTAAGACAAGAGATATGTTGGTAAACTTCTCAGTTGATTATCTTTAGAGAACAGGGGCCATGTTAAGATAAAATCTGCCTCAGTGGCCTCATATCTGTTTCTCTAAACTGTCTTATATTTTCAATAAATAAAGCTCATGAATTAAATAAAAGTACCAGTTCTTAGTCAGTAGACTCACAGAAGACTGTGTATAAGGAACCCATGAAGACATCATGCTCCTTCGGGATTGTGGAAACAAACAGGGTTGTTTCTGAGGTATTGCCCATCTACAGAGAAGATGAAAAGCAAGAAAGGAGGTTAAGATGCAGTGAAGATCAAGAAAAATTAAGCCCTAGTAAAATAAGAAGAAGTTTTAACCATTCATGAGTGAGCCGAGGGCTTTTATGACTGAATGGGGACTTTGTGGTTCAGTAAGCTTCTGGTGAATCCATTACAGTTGAACTTTGTCCCACTGTGGTGAAAATCAAGTTTTATTGTTGTTTATATGTTTATGTGGTGTTTTAAAACTGTTTTAAGACAATTGCCAATGGTTTGGGTCGGACTCGAGTCTAATTTTCTCTGGTTTGTCTCGGGTCGGGTCTTTCTCATAAAAATATAATTTATGCATGTTGTCGGGTTCAGGTAAAAAGTGATTCGGGTCATTCCGGGTCGGATACGTTTCTTTGGACCCGAGAAGACCTCTACTGCACAGCACCAGAGACCGCGTTGGTTAAAGTAACTGACTTCCGACTCTCTTCCCATTCTCTTGGATCATAGTTCTGCCTTCAATACTATTGATCATGCATTGTTACTTAATCATCTGGAAATTGTATTTGGTTTGTCAGAGACAGTTCTTGGCTGGTTTAGGTTCTATCTTACGGATCGCATTCAATTTGTTGTTATGGGTGGCTATAGGTCCAAAGATGGTTCTGTACATACTGGTGTCCCACAGGGGTCAGTATTGGGTCCCTTACTTTATAGTATGTATATTTTTCCACTTGGTCAACAACTTAGATCTCTAGACCTTAACTATCAGATTTATATCCATTCAAGGCCAGGTCAACATGTGGACATTGTGCATCTTTCCAACTGTATCACTAAGATCAAGATTTAAATGTCTAATAATTTAGTCTTTAAGTGGCTCTCAAACGGACATTATGCTCCTTGTCCTTTGTTGTGGAGTTGATAAACTCTTTTGTGTTTTCACGTTTGGACTATTGTAATGGTCTACTAGTTGGAGTATCTAAATCATTGCTCAACAAACTTCAATATTTACAAAATTCGGCTAGAGTACTGTCTGGGGTCAGGGCTGGTGATAATATTACCCCGTCTAAAGCCTTGCACTGGCTCCCTGTCAGATATCGTATTGAATTTCTCATGTTAACTTAAAAGGCTTTGCATGATCTTGCTCCTCAGTACTTGATTGATCTTTCAATGCCTTACACGCCATGACGAAATCTGCGTTCCTCTAAGGGTGGACTCCTAAGACACAGCTTTGCTCTAGGGATGATAGAGCATTTTCTTCCTAAGCTTGAAACTCTCTCCCAGCTGACATCAGTGAAGCAAATATTTTAGTGACTTTTACATCTCTTCTTAAAACATTCTATTTTAGGATTGCTTTTGCTTGATGAATCATTTTATTTTTTCTATTTCTTTGATGTATATCTTTTTGTAATTAAATGTGTTGTTTTCTCTGTTATGTTTTTTTTTTTGTAAAGCGCTTTGAGAAAACCACTTTTAAAGGTGCTATATAAAATAAAGGTATTACTATTATTATTTACAAAACTATGTCAAGTTACATACATTGTTTTTATTTACAGTAACATTGCAATCTGTACAAATAAAACACACATTTATTTTTTCCTTGTGCTATATTTGAAGAGTTTGGTTCCAAAACGCGATAAATGCCATTTTTGGAAAAAAATGAGTTACTGCCAAAATCAGTATTATATAAGGTCAGTATTTAAAAGTAAATAATTAATTTTACACAAAATCCAATATCCGCCATGTTATTCTGTCATCTTTTCTCCCTTTTTTCCCAAAATGCGATAAACGCCACTCCTCCTTTTTTACAGAACGCAATAAATCCATTCCAGAAATTACAGCCCACCAGTCACACAATGTAAACAAACAATGGTGGCGCGTTGAGTACACGGAGTCCAAGTTTTCCTCATCTACTTTGTACTTCGTGATCAAAAAACAAAACAAAATAATACTTTAATAGCATTGATAAACCTGTGGTTGTTTTCTGTGATGGGAAAGATTGTCATCAACATCTAATAATTTACGCGAAGCACTGGGGAGACTGGTGCTTATCTCCCAACAGCATCAAGTTTCTCATGCTAACACATTGACCCGAGAGGATCTTATGAAAAACTTTACATTATTTTACTCAAAGTCAACGAAAATCGAGCAGGACCAAAACGTAAAATGTTTCAAAATGTCACAGCTGATCGCTGTGAAAATTTTAAGCAACGGCGTCAAGTATAACCACTGCAATGACAGTGATCTTACATGACAAAGTGTTTTAATTAATGCCATTAATGTTTATTTTTTTAGTCAGTGTGTACAACTGTTCAACTAAATGAATATAAAATGGCAAAGATCAATGCACATTTGTACATTGAATTAATAGATTTCTAGCATTTTTAAACAAAAACTTGTCATGGATTTATTGCATTTTGTGGAAAAAATTATTCGTTTTTATAATAAATCTTTGAAAATCAAGTTATGGATTTGTTTTTTTTATGTTTTTATAACCTAAAGATGCTATGGGAAAGTTTGTAACAGAAAATAGTGGTTTTCATCTTGTCACTTTCTTGGTATAGAAAACACGTTTTTGCCGAAATTTGTCAAAATGGATTTATTGCGTTTTGGAACCAATCTCTTCATTTAATTCTTAGCATCAGCTAATCCTACTGCATTGTGCCGTTCTTCAGAAGCAGACGTGCTGGCTCGATTACATCTGAAATCCTAAAGTGATGATAACAGACTGTAGCATCAGGGTTAAAGTTAAAATCCTTACATGTAGTACTGTAAATCCATGTGTGTAAACTAATTATGTTTTGTATTTTAGCACTGTGGTATGTTTAATATAAGAGATTACAGCAATAAAATGTATTTTACCAATTACTTGCTAATTCCTAAAAGAATACAGCTAGAAAAGCACATTGACTTAACACAAACCGTAAGCATTTAACCCCCAGAGATTTTACCGAAAATAAGTAGGGGGCGCGCCATGCATAGAGTCTATTAGCATCTACTTAAGTGTACGAAAGGGTGGAGGCAGCGACTAATTTGCAAATTAATATCTGTGGTCTGAGCTGTGCGATTGAGTAGTCGAAGACTAATTTGCATATTCATCGATCTGCGTATACTAAATGAGGAAATTACATTCAAGCAGTTTTAAAGCATGTGGAAATTACTGTCTCTGTAATTTGTTTTGTTTACTGTACTGTTTTGTTTTGTTTAATGAGACCCCAAATTGAAATTCACATTAAAATCTCTGAATATGGTACAAGTTTTACAAATGAAGACATAACTAGAAACTCTGGGCTTTAAAAACGGTTAACATCAAGAATGATTATACTATCCAAGAGCTCAGCATGACATTTAAATTCATGTGGGTCCAGACTTCAGATCATGTCTAGCATATAGCACAGCCTGGCTTCAGTTTTGCCTGAGGTTGCCCGCTCTGGCTGTCCTTCACTAATCTGCCTGCTAAGGCTTTTGAAGGACGCAGTGTTAACAGTGCTTATAACAGCAGGAAAGCTACTCAGCTGTCATGTTACTGAATGAGAAAGTGTTGGCTTTCATTTGCGTATAGTAATGTGAAGTTTCTCATATTTTGTGTATGTTTTGTATTTTGCCTGTTGGGAATTACTAAAGAGTGGCATGAAAATTGTAGTGTTGTATTTGTATAGCATTTGATTTTATATTTGACCTTCAGGAAGGGGGGCCTAAGAAAGTGGCATAATCTTTTTAATCTTCATTGGTGCATCTACCCAAGATCTCATTTTCAGGAGCTGGAGATTACTAAGGCACTAAGGGGCCTAAAGTGTGCCAAGAAAACATCTACCACACCATTACACCACCACCACCAGCCTGCACAGTGGTAACAAGGCATGATGGATCCATGTTCTCATTCTCTTACGCCAAATTCTGACTCTACCATCTGAATGTCTCAACAGAAATCGATACTTATCAGACCAGGCAACATTTTTCCAGTCTTCACTGTCCAATTTTGGTGAGCTCGTGCAAATTGTAGCCTCTTTTTCCCATTTGTAGTGGAGGTTAGTGGTACCTGATGGGGTCTTCTGTAAGGATGCACGATCTTGATTTTTCATGGCCGACTTTTATACTGATTTTCTTAACAAGCAAATTGGTAGATTCCGATCCGATATCCGATTTTTTTTCTTATCAAGCAACAAACAAGAAAGAATGAAAGTATACATAAACAATATGTCTATTTGGTATTTAACAGACTTGGTTTGGCTATTGAAAACAATAACTGTAACCAAAATTAAAAATGTAATTCTAAAATTAACAGCAGTAACTGTGCAGTAGGCTACATCTAATACAAACATAAGAGGTTAAATGAGACCATGACATGGATGGTTGAGTGAGGGTTGAAGGTCTTGCCTGTTTTTCATTATCACTTTTAATACTTATTGTGTTCTATCAGGTGATGAACTTAAATGTCTGAGCAAGTTTGTTGTGGTGAGTGCAGGGCTCTCAGGTTTTATTTAAAAGTTTGGAGTGAGATAACATCTGTTAGGGGAGAGGCCCCTCTGCCCCACCAAATTCTCACGTTTTTGCTAGCAGTTCAATGTTACCTATTATTCATAACTGACCAGCACAAATAAAAATGATAACAATTGGTAAGTCTGATAAAAGACAGACAAATTTATCCAAATTAAATAAATTGCTCTACATATAAAAAAATGCAATGTATCAAATTATATACTGTAGGATTGCAGCACTTGCCATCAGCGTGTATTTTAAGCTGTGTTTAAGAGAGAGATAAGGTTACATGTTCAGTAGGCGATAATAATGAAATACATCTCTGGTCCTTTCATTCATTTCAGGAATTCTCTACGTTAGTTTCAGGTAAGCTAAAGCTTCTGATTGCAAAGCAGTTGGAGAGTTTTTTAATAAATCAAGCATAATTTAATGCGTATTTGGCTATATTCAAGAAACCTGCCTCATTTACCACATTTATCGGATCTTGATCTTCTAACTTTCGCTCCGTGCGTGCACACGCCGCGAATCCAAGTGAATGACAAAAGAGGAGCGCAAGAAAACCTCAAGACAGCTATGAACTCGACAGAGAACTTCCCTGCGCCTCGTAGCAGTCTCTTAGAAGTTATCAGTCTCTTAGAAATACAAGGTGTGAGTGTGTAAACTGACTGAAATGCGTGTATCTCACAGTGAATGCGTAAGACTTGAGAGCCCTGCGAATGTACTGTTGTTTCTCCGCGATTAACTTGTCCTTTACAGACATTGCAGCTCCTGCGCACAGATTTTGAAATGCTTTTACACAAAAGACATGTTTGAGAATGATAAAAATGTAGTCTGTGCACGCGGGTGGAATCGGCCAAAAAAATACAAAAAGCTGGTTGGCAATCGCGCATTATAAGCAAAAACCGTCCGGTTCCAATTTATGGCCGGTCAACCGGTGCATACCTAGTCTTCTGCTGTTGTAGCCCATCCGCCTCAAGGTTGTGCGTGTTGTGGCTTCACAAATGCTTTGCTGCATATCTCGGTTGTAACGAGTGGTTATTTCAGTCAATGTTCCTTCTCTATCAGCTTGAATCAGTCGGCACATTCTCCTCTGACCTCTAGCATCAACAAGGCATTTTCACCCACAGGACTGACGCATTCTGGATGTTTTTCCCTTTTCACACCATTCTTTGTAAACCCTAGAAATGGTTGTGCGTGAAAATCCCAGTAATTTAGCAGATTACCCGTCTGGCACCAACAACCATGCCACGCTCAAAATTGCTTAAATCACCTTTCTTTCCCATTCTGACATTCAGTTTGGAGTTCAGGAGATTGTCTTGACCAGGAGCACACCCCTAAATGCATTGAAGCAACTGCCATGTGACATAATTGCATTATGAGAAATCGAACAGGTGTTCCTAATAATCCTTTAGGTGAGTGTATATTCTTACTATTAAAACAAAAGACTGAGAATTGTGGGGTTGGGGGTTAGGCAATGGATTTAGTATCATATTAGTGTGAAAATAGAAAAACATTTACAGAATTTTTTTATTACAATAGCTCCTCTTCTGGAAACTAATATATAACATAAACTTTGTACTGTTTTTAGATGAATCAAATTGAAATGCATTTAAATGAATCTGTCTTTACAGCGTGACTATACAGACCCCACTTGTATGTGAAGTTGGTGAAGTAAGCAAGCTACTTGTCATGTGCGTTTCATCATGACACAGAAGATACAGTACAAAAACACAATTTTCTTATTTTCATTCCTCTCTTCCCTCCTTTATGCTTTAGTCAAAAATTTAAACCACAATCACCACAAGCCATTAGCATTTGAACTTTACTGTCAACAGCCATGCAGTTCAAAATGCATGTCGAATGAATGGGATTCCTTTGATGTGCTTTCATCTGCAGAGCGCAACGAAAGCAAATTATTTTTAAATAACAACGGTGTGTGAGCTGCTCTGCAAGCGTGGTGAATATGTACTATAATAAATGCCGCCATGAATCGTCAATTCTCGTATTTGATATGATCTATTAATTCAGTCCTTTTTTTAAAGTGAACTTTGAATTGGGGGTTATGCATTAGTTTAGATTAGTTTTGCACCCACTGTAAAAAATATATTAACATAGATTTTTATGCTACTTTAACTTAACTTAAATTAAGCTAACCAATTTCAACTTGTTTAAGTTAGGTCAACTTATCAAGTCAAAAAATAAGTTAAATTGACTTAATTAATTTAAGATGTTTAAACTTACTGCTGCATTTTTTTACAAGTGAATCATTGTTAAAGGTCTATAAAAATCTGCAGGTCTATATCAGGTAAAGATCTTTGGTCATTTTATAAAATGGTTAGTTTCAGTCCTTGATTAACATTAAAACATTTTGTTAGTGTTTACAGTCAGTCAGGGACTTTTTTCCAGTAATAGGAAGGCTTGTAGTGACTTCAATTCCTGAAAGTTGTGTTAATACATATTATTTTTTTATTTATAAAAGCGAGTTAGTGCTGTATCTACATCACAGCCAGCCTGGAGAATTCTAATTCGTATGAAGTTAATCGTGCAAAAAAAATCGTTGCGAAACCCCATCCCTAACCCTAACGTCACAGGGGTCAAAGGAAAACGTACAAACATGTACGAATGCAGTCATACGAATTAGCCACCTCATAAAATACGTACAAATTGCCATGAGATAGCATTGTCATGGCTGATGGAGTTAACACTTTGCATGGGTCCTAACAACACTCTTTTATGTGATATATTAACACTTGACGTTACAAGCCAGACTCTTTAATCATCAGACCACATCTGCCCCACCACTGCCCTTCACATTAACTCAAAGTCCGGTGTTCTTATTTGCCGCTTCAATTGTCAGAATAGTTAGCAAACAGTGCCACATCCATGTTATGATGTTTTCATCTAGAGAGGCACAGTTGTTTGAATGCCAGAAAAATGTTATCCTTATCATCCAACTGTCTCTTTGTTTAATGTCTGATTTGTATCTTCAGCCAGTCGGCCTGAGGATATGTTCTCAACTTCAGCTGTGTATAACACAATAAAAGCTTGATTCAGTTTTCTGGGCTGTTTTGGTAAGAAGGTTGACCTTGTAAATGTAAAATGAGATTGTGGCTGCAAATAGACTTTACAAAAAAGCAACAGCAAGTGGATTTTTTGTGTTTCCTAAAATCGGTAAAGCACAAACAAATTAAAGTTGGATAGGTGGGCTATTAGAGGATCTGCGTTTGTAAGCCAGGAACATCCAGGCCATAAAATTTAACAAATGTGGATGACGAGGACCAGTCGTCCGCTTTACAAATGTCTGTAATAGAAATCCCAGCAGACCATGCCCAGGATGAAGCCATACTCCATGAAGAGTGGGCTCTCACACCAAGAAGGCGCTGTTCAGGAAAGCATATGCCATAGAAATGGCACCGATGATCCATTTGGATAACCTCTGTTTAGTGATAGGCATACCCAATGGTCAATCTTCGAAACTCACAAACAGCTGTTTCAACTTCCTAAATTCTAAGAGCTCTGACGGGACCCTAAATGGTGTCAATAGGACTTTGGGGACATACCCTGCCCTCGGCCAAAGGACCGCTTTGCTGTCGTTAGGGCCAAATTCCAAACACAAAGGGTTTGTGGATAAAGCATGCAAATCACCAACTCTTTTAACTGATGCAAACTCGAGGAGAAGAGCGTGTTTAAACAAGAGTGCTCGCAGGTGCGGTGTTTGAGTGGCTCGAAGGGAGGGCCGCGCAGAGGGGAACAAGTGAACCCGCTTTGAACAACATCGCAGCGTGGCTGAAGGTAATTCAATATGCTATTGCTGTTCTGTCTCAGAGGGCCAAGCGCAGCATCCGGATTTTGGTAAATGTACGTGGGGCTAAAGATTTTCAAGGGTGGTCCGGCGAAGCAAGCCCTAAGCCTCGTTTCCTTCTCAAACTCACTTCCAGGAGGCATCGTGGGCCAGGGTCAAGGGTTATTCTGGGATGGGACCCTGGCGTCTCGGCGGGCCAAAATACCTTGCTGTGCATAGACGTTTAATGTTGACAGTGCAGACTTTGTGCACTGAGACGGTTAAGGACAGCTGATATCAGAAGCCGAGGCTGTTCTTTTAGGCAGGAAGTGTCGCATGGCCTGTGACGACTTTTGTATTTTTTTATGATTTTTGTATTCAACAGGTGTTGAATAAACCTGATGGAGAGACGGGAATCAAGGAGAGCCACACAATCAGCGTCCTTGATTTCCGTTCTTTCAGCACTACAGGACATGGCCAGTCCACTGCCTGGGTGCCAATTTTGGTAGCGCGCTTAGCCAGGTTCATTGTGCAAGTCATTGAAGGATGCGGGATGGAGGAGCATGGCTTGGTATACCTGCAGCACTGCTATTGTGTGAAGGGCAGAAGCAGCATGGCCATCTGCGGCATAGGATTTAGACACCAGAGAGGAGGTGAGACTGCATGGTTTGAAAGTAACTGCCGCTGGTCGATGAGGGGCAAAGGTGGGCAGCTACCGACTCCTCGAGTGGCAAAAGCTTGGAAAAGCCACGTTCACCGAGAGGACTTGAGTGATGGAACTGTGAGTGCGGGTGGAGTGCGGGGCGCGCCAAGAACACGTGAACTCTTGGTGAATCTCTGGGGACCCTTGTCTTTGACAGGTCTGTTTGGACCCTCACCAAAGACAGAGTTCAGAGACCGCCTTGGTAAGGACATGGATGAGGACTGAGGGCGGACATCACTGGGCTCATCAGCAGCAGGAGTGTCTTCGTCCAAAGGCGCCCAATAATCATCCAGAGAAGGAAGACCAGATAAGAATTTAACCAGCTTGTTCAATCTCCCAAACGAGACCATACCACTGGCGCACAGCTTGAGTTCTTGAGTTGATGGCAAGCAAAGGCTTCTTCTATGGAGCAGCGAGGTGATCGGACTGAATGAGATTATAGGTACTGTATGGCATTCGACCCGAACTTATTCAGGGCGTAGTCCCCGCCCGTTTCGTCCGGCTGAAACATCATTTGCCTGTGATTTTCAAAGACTTTAACCAATAGGCTTCAAACGCAGAGTAAACTGGAGTTTCCCCATAGCATCAGCTAGTGAAGCATTGCGAAGTGCACTGTATTGAAAGGGAACTTCCGTTTAACAGAATAAAATCACTTTCACTTTAATAACGACACGCTGTCACGATATGTTCTCATTAGTGTCAAAAACATTTATCATAGTACTTATAGTATGCGCTGGTTTGAGCATCTGTGTCATGAATAAACACACAATGTGTTTAAACAAAAGTTTGAACAGCCGATCCAGAAGACTCAATAAGGGAGTGAACGTGCACCCACGCATTTCTTTACATAAGACTTCGGTTAGATTTGTCTGTACCGCAGCATTTACAAAAGTCTCCATTTACAAGGGTCGAAAGCTCTGGAGCAAAAGTAATGCGTTTTTAAATAAAAATGCATTAATTCAAACATACATCAATTTCAATTTAAAAGCTATAAGTGTCTAAATACCTTTTGAAGGTACTAAAGATGACCAATATCACTACCAGCAAAAGCCAACTAACTACATAGCAAAATTTAGGAAAAAGAACCTAAAAGGAGTATGTGCATTTCCATTAAACGTTTAAAGGTGACACAAAGCAGAATTGCAAAATGATTGGTTGTCTTTGGTTTTCTAAATGTATCTGCACTGTTAAAAAAAATCCGTAAAAAAACGGTAAATCTCTGGCAGCAAAGTTGCCAGAGAAATTCCGTCAAATAAAATTTTTTTTTTTCAAAATTACATACAAAAACTGTAAAAATACAGAGAATCTTTTACAGTCCTAATTCATTAAATTACAGAATATTACTGTTAATAATTGTTATAAAACTGTAGAAAAACAGATAAATTATGTGAAATTACATGAAATACAACTACTTTTCAGATCAATCAAATATACGGCTTTTATTAGTTATTTTATTAAATTGCTCTGTATTTATACAGTAATATTAAAAAAAACACCTGTATAAAAACGTATTAAGTATGTGAAAATACATGAAGACTTTTGTGATGAGTTAATAATGTTTGCATCGGGGTCAGAAGATTATCAGAACGATCTTTTATTAGTTAATCCATAAACACTGAAGAGTCGTATTATTATAATCAGCTCTGTATCTTCTTCAAGTTCTCACTTTCAATTTCTTTTATGAAGCTTGATCAGGAAACAACCCAGCATTTGGGATGAAATAACCCAGCATGTATCCAACCTTATAGAGAACATTTGGTTACTTAAAAAAAAAACTTAATTGTACAAAAAAAATTCCACAAGCACTTGCTCCGGTGTATTCCTATTCATCTTTCTCTTTAATTATACTCTTATTATCCACCATCTCTTTCTGTATATGCTGTCATCTGTATTTAATAATCTTTCCTCTGCATGTCATTTAATCTCTTTAAAGGTCTTGAATGTTTAAAGATATTTGACTATTTATATACAGTTCTGCAGACCTTTCCTCCTAAATCCCTTCAGAACTCAGTTAATCCCACTATAATCTCTTTATTATTCCCATATGAACAGTCAGGCAGCATATTATGCTTCAAGTATTTATAAATATAAAATGCAGATTTCTTTAATCTCTCATGATAACCTCATTTGGTCAGGGATGAGAGTGTTAAAGGAAATGACACAATGAATGAATACAATAAGCTACATTATGTTCCTATAATTATGAGATGACCTTGAAGTGACATTAAAGTTCATTAACAATAAAATCATCCGGGTGGATCTGTAATAGCTTAAGATGACATATCATTATTATAGCTGTTATTTAAAACATATTTCTGGCAATAATGGTTGGCAAGACATAAAAGTAATATATATATATATGTAATATGCTGTACTTTAGAACTATTTAAAGATTTATTTATTGGTGCTTTATTATAATTTAGTTTCATATGCGTTTAACTCATTGAGTAAAAACATCATCGGATAATTTTAAAACTTATTTTGAAACACAACACATAATGAAGCGTTTCCAGTTCTGCCACCAAACACATTTTTCCATTCATAAAAAATGTTAATTCACTATTTAAATCATTTCCTTTAAACTTGACATAAAAAGCTACACACAAGCTCTTTTGATATTTAGCTGAAAGCACATGTTGTCAGCAACTGTAAGACTAACACAGTGCATGATTTGACAAATGGGTTTAGGTCACTATGAATTTGGTTCAGAGATTGGGGTTTAGTGTTTTAGCAATTCAGAAAAACTGTAATTAGTCATGGTCATTTTTTATTTAATTGGTTTTAATTTATTTATGAGGACAATTAAATTACAATTATTCTATTCATACCATGGGTCTGTTGAATGCTTTATTCTAATTGGTTGAGAAATGTTCTATGGGTGTTGATTATTTTTCTGTAAACCGCACACCTAACTTGTCAAATGACTTAAAAATAGACAGAGCAATGTTTGTAGCCGTGGTATGAGCGGAATAATTGACTCTGGTCTTTTGAATTATTTGAAAATAATGCACTTTGGGTGCATAATTTTCAAATAATTCAACGGCTTGTCGTCAATTATTCCTTCTGTGTTTTTTTTGTTTTTGAAATTATTGCAGGTATAAAAAGCTTTCAATATATTTTTTAAAGAGATGGTGATGCATGGCAGCAGTCAGGAAGCATTTAGAAAATACTGCTACAGGCTGCCAAGAAGTCTATTCAATTGAAACATGTCATGTGCAAGTCATTGCATAAAAAAGACTCCAACATTTCTTTACTGAATAAGCACAATGAAGATACAGGAGAAACTGCTTTTAAATACTTTGGCCAAACTGCAAACCAAGCCAGTTTTGTCGAACATTTATACACTTCACACAAGTTAATATTGATATATGCATGTATGACACACACACACTGTACCACTGAATGTACCTACAATATTTTATGTATATAATAATAGTATTCAATACAGATTGAGCGAGTGAGTGATACAATAGAGAATACATGCTGCTGATAGATCTTTTTGCAAATAAACATGTTAAAAATCATCACAGATCTGGAAGTGTTCAGCCATCTAATGCATCCCAAATCTATCCCAGAGGAACACAGAGCGGCAAATTCTCTTATTTAAAAAGCATCAAACATTTCCCTTCAAAAAATAGGTTGGACTTACCTTCAGGGACAGGGAGGATTTCCCCAGCAGTACTCATGGAGGCCAGATGTTTGCCAGGACAGAGCAGCTTCACTCCAGCAGGAGAGAGAAGGGAACGTGTCTGTCCTCAGACTGAGCCGACGACAACACTGAAGCTGGAAGACTTGGATGTATCCAGAGCAGAGCAATCCAGCTTTTCACACACATACAGAGACATACTGATGGAGAAATGTGTATCTTTCTGTCCTCTCTCTATCATTCACTATCTGATTTCTTCACCCAGTTGTTTCGCTCTCCTAATCTCCTAATGTTTTTTTTTATTTTGAGCTTTTTCTTTTAGGCTAATAAGCACTTATATTTGACCTTGTCACAATTTATCTACAATAATTTCCACTATATACTTGCTAAATGCTAAAGAACTTTGATTTGGATTTTGAGATTATTTTATTAAGAATCAAAAAATCTAATTGTCATAGTGTTGAAAACAGTATGTCACAATCATTTTCAAAAATCAAATAACCAAAATAAATCCCATACAGTACTACTGTATTACTACTGTAATGTAGACTTAGAACTGTACTTCATACGTGTAGCTATTTTAAAATGTTAATTTTACAATATATGTTTATTTTTATGTTTTCTTCTTTAACCATTTGTCGATTTGTGTATCACTGTACATACTGCCCATATTTTGCTTTTCTGCTGGGAAACATACAACATTTTAGGGAATTCCTAAATAAATAAATTAAATCTTAAAAAAAATATTAATAATTTACTTTTTTTATGATACCCATATTAAAAAATACCTTAATTTTTGGTTAAAAAAAGTTTGCAGTAATTTACTTTGTCAAATTACATCAGTGCATTATATGCATGAAAATTTGCATGCTAAACAAATGCAAAAAAATATATAGCTGCAAGCAGCGATTGCGGGGCCAAGCACCTTCAGCGCAAAGAGCACTCAAAGCAGCAAGCAACATACAACGCAACAATCACCCAAGGCGCATTGAGCACCCCAGGTGCATTAGGCACACAAGGCACAGCAATCACAGAGCCGAACCACCGCAACGGCAAACATGGCAAAAATAGAACATATGTGAACTACAGACAGGTTGAGAAGAATTGGTGAGAGAGAACAAAACTTTAATAGAAGAACTTAATACATGCCCCAGGCGGGATTCAAACCCAAGAACTCAGATTCTCAATGCATGTGATTTACTAGATGCACCACTCAGCTGACACAGTTCAAGAGGGCAGCAGAAACAGCATAGACATATGCCAATCACCAAAGATGCAGAACTGACACTGCAGAGCAGAAATAACAGGAATACATCTATATTGATAATCAAAAAGCTCAAGTGAGATTGAATACAAGAAGAACATTCTGTATAGTAATGCTATACAGTGTAATATACAGTCACAAAATCATTTACCATATGCCATACAATAACACATGAACAGAATGTTGGAAAATGACGAATGAGGTATCATTGCGATCGGCATAAACCAGTGAATACACTTTCACAAAGAAAATGTATATCAGACAAAGTATTCAGAAGTTATAAGCAGTTCTATAAGAACTGTTATAGTTTATAAACCCTAGGTGGCGCTGTACTCTGAATTACCAGGTACCTGCAGGACGTCATGCCGAAGCTCTCTACTGATTTTTGTGTGGATATGTCCAATAGTTTAAAAGATATAACAATTTATGACAAAGTTCAAAATGGCGGACAGGTGGTGTGGTCAAACAATGCATACTACATATTGACATATTCGACATGAGACAAGGAAACCGTAGAAACCAAGATCATACATTTCTGACAAACATTTCAGTAGTTATGGGCCAAAATAGATTTTTTTCATATCTCATGACCCATAGGTGGCACTGGCACCAAATTAGGCATGGTCTACATGAAGTGTACCAAATTTAATTTCAATTGATCAAAGAATGACCGAGATACAGCCTCAAAACCATTTTTGTGTCAACCTCGTTAAGTTTGCGCATTTATTACTTTTGAACAATGATAAAAAATCAAAATTCTGTTCAGTCATTTCTGTGCGGCTCACTCCAAAGATCATCTGTGCCAAAATTCATAACAATTGAACCAAATTTGAAGGAGGAGTAGCGAATAAATGGAATACTGTACATTTCAAAATGGCCGCTACTGTAATGGGTGGAGTCTTAAGGGGATTGCACACCGGCCGCGCAGTTCAGCGCCACGCATTAAAAAAAATCGAACACATTGTTTTCTATGAGTATACGCACACCGGCGCCGCCAGGTGGTGCCTGTGTGCGCCGCCCAGCTGTGACTCAGGAAGTTGCTTAAATCCCTGTCGCGCCACACAGCGCCACTCACATAGTTTAACATTAACATCATATTTGTCCCAAATCATTAACGATTAACATTGGCTGCTAACATATATTTTGCATTTTGAAGTAGATGCTATCTGATGAAGCTCGCCCTATTTAATGTGCACTTCCGGTTTACAATACTTCCAAGTTGTCCTAGACGCGACTCTGTGCAGCGCGACGCTGAGCTGCGCAGCCGGTGTGCGATCCCCTTTACTGTATGGCATTAAAAACAATACGCATGAGGAGAGCAATCACGTGTACTAAGTAGAATTTTCATAGATCAAATGGATCACCAGTTATAACCATTTGGACATTGAATTTTTGAGCTGCTGGTGGCGCTATAGAGTTAGTGCTAGAGAACCCATTTTTGGTCACATGACTTTTTAAGACCACCACTGCAACTGTGCCAAATTTCAGTATTTTCCTACTTACGGTTCATAGGGCTGCCATAGACTCCCATTGGGGAAGAAGAAGAAGATGAAGAATAATAATACTGACAATTCCAATAGGTGCCTCAGCACCTTCGGTGCTTGGCCCCTAAAAATGAATGACTAATGTCGCAAAATCATTTCAAACCATCACTGATGCTGTTTAATAAACATTGTCAGCGAGATTAAATCTAATTTCCGGTAAACCAATACAGTTAGGGAATTGTGGTAAGTAGCTCAAAGCCATTTATAAAGTTTAAATGCAACATCAAGTTTGGTTTCAGAAAGAAGTAGCATCTGTTCAATCTTTACATCATTGTGTCACTTGTGCACATCAAAAAAGCAGTTTCTCATTTCTTTGAACAAGTTGCAAATGCTTTAGTACTAAATGATTATGTACACTTCTCTGCTATTTCCTACATTATCAATTGCTTATGTCATGTTGATCAAAATGCATTATAATGGGTCTCTGTTGAATAGTCTCACCCCGCACAACATTTAGGCATCAGTTCGTATTTACATGCAAAATGGGTCTCTATAATGTTGTCATAATATAGGGTTTGGTCAAACATATTTCTGTACATTTCCATTAGATGTTTTTTTTCTAAATCTGTCCTGAATTGGTAAATTGCTCCCAGGTGAATCTTGACTTTCTCTAACATACAGGAACGAGATATAGGAATACTTCAGTGCAATTTATACATCACTGTATGTACATATTTCCTAAGGAGATTGTCCTATGTTCACATTTCTACTTTTTTTTTGTGCTTTGCAGTGCTGTCTTTTCCTTTCTGTATCACCATGACATGGTCTGTCAACAGATTACAGTACAAACAGTAAAGGTGTAAATGTAAATTTTGTCCAATCTCTTGCAATCAAACTTACACAAAGGTGTAACCTACAATGTACAATACAATAAATGTCATGAAAACTTTCACCATCAGAACATCTCTCCAGAGTAAACTGTTATATTGACAACATGACTAAGCAATTTGACTGTCTTATGCGTAACACAATGACACAAGGACTTGTCGTTCTGATGCCACTGACATGTTCATTGACATGTGATATTTACTTTTGAGAGATGAACTAAGGATTTTGAGTAATGGTTTTTAAAGGTTATGGTGTTTTGCTATTTGTATGAATTGTTTTGAGAAATGCATTTATTGTTTTGCAAATGTCGAGGGCGGCTGATTTGAAAAAATGTACCAAAGTGACTGAGTAAATCATGTAATTATTTATTTAAAATAACAATTTAACTAGATGCCTTCCAAAAATATGCTATACTGTTAAGCTTGTGGACAGGCTGAGAGTTGTTTAAAATATTTTGTCTCCATCTAGTGTTTTATATAAAATTGTAAGGTTTGCAGTTATGTCATTATTATGAATTTTACTATCCATCTTTAAATGTTCCACAAAAAGGTTAAAAACAGTGTCAGCGGTTGTGAAGAACATACAAACTAGCTGCCAGTAACTTACTGTAAATTTTACATTTATGTTATTTACTGGCAACAGTTTGTTCACAGTTAAATGAACATGAAACATTTTCAGTCTTTATCTTCTACAGTAAGTTACTGGCAACCAGCTGCATAATTACAGCTATTTTTTTACAGCGCGTACTTACACTTTGTATAATTTAATTTTAATTTAAAATAAATTATTATAAGTGAAACATTGTCCACCTACCCTTTTACCAAAATAGTTTTTTGCGTTATTACAACAATAAATAAACTAAAATAGTACAGCATATTAGATAGCTTAGATTAGATTGAGAGAGAATGCTATCATACTTGCCAGAAATATGATTTTAAATCCTAGAAATTATATATTTAAGCAATTACAGACCCACCCTGATTATTTTATTGTTAATTCGAGGGTCATCTCATTAGTGGTGTATAGCTTATTGTTTTCTTTTGCTTTAATGGTCTCATCTATGACCAAATGAGGCTCTCTGAGGTATTAAAGAAATCTGTATTAGGACTTGGAGCATTATAATATGCTATATGGGAATAATAAAGAGATGAGTGGGGTATGTGGGAATTTAGGAGGAAATGTACGCAGAACGGTATCTTTTTGCACTAAACATGGGTTTTACAAAATGCTCCTGTAGATTAATTCTCAGGGAACGCACATAAGCAAATTATAGGCTAGGCTACAGATGTCCTATACCTTAATACACTGTAAGTCAATAGCCTACATGTTAATTAAATAAAGTCAAGAAAGAAAATGTTATCTTAAGAACCTTTGACAAAAATGAAGCATCGTTAAAGAATCTTAGCACCGTTATAGTTAAGAGTGTAGGAAAATGAACCATGTTTTGGATGTAGTCTACTTAACGCCTCATCATTCTGACGCGACACAACAAACGCTTCCACTGTCGTGTTTATCGTTCGTATAGTTGTGTTGACCGACATCCCGTTTGTTTACTTAACATAATTCCCTGAAAAGTTTGTGTAAGGGGCGTTTATTCAACTCACTCAAGGAGCCATTACATAAGCATGAAACCATAAGTTTAACTCCGTCTGAAGAGTCCCTCTCTCACTCAATGTGTGGTGATAAATGACAATCTCAAGCCGTCATGGATAAACTCCGCGAGCTCTTTCACGCCTGTGATGTTAACCGTTCCGGACGCATCGAGAAATGGGAGTTTGAGAAAATATGTTCCGAGCTTCATGTCCGACCCAGCGAGATAGATGCAATATTTTCCAAACTTGACACCGATAAAGACGGCACGATCAATCTGGAGGAGTTTATGAACGGATTTCAAGAGTCGCACTTGCTGAACGCGGACATGACCGGTGAAAACGCCGGGGAAAGTTTCTCTGCGGCCTGGGAGGACTTTAAATCCCGCCATCAGGTGAAATTCATTCCCAGGTAATGGAATATTGTTTTATGGAACATGGGGACATGTAAAACTATAATACTGTAAAACTATCAAGTAGTAGCTAGTAATAATAATAATAATAATAATTATTATTATTATTATTATTGTTGTTATTATTATTAGACCTCATAATAATAATAATAATACACCCAAAAAACATTGTGTTCATTTTAGCCCAGCACTGGGTTACAAACCCAAAACGTTTTTTGGGTTATTTAACCCAACGGTTGGGTTGGAGTTGTCCCTTTATGACCAACTATGGGTCAAACATAACCCAGCATATTTGAAACTATAAATCTTAAAAATCTAGATGTCTTACACTCTAAAAACAAACGGTGCTAAATAGCACTAAAAGTGGTTCACTGGCTCGTAATCATAGGGGAACCATTTTAGCACTTGTTTAGTACCTCTGTGGAACCATATTGTGCCATATAGAACCATATCTGGTGCTGTATCACCCAGGATGGTTCTTTATAGGTGCTATATAGCACTAAAAATAGTTCCCCTATGATTATGAGCTTTTAGTGCTATTTAGCACTATTTTTTAGAGTGTAGCTTTTTAAATGTTGTCAACCATTACAGTGTTTTTCTTTATTTGTTAATTTAATCATTTATAATTAATTGTTTTGTTATCAGACAACCAACTTGATATAAATTATTAAGTTTTGAAACAAAATTGAATTTAGAGCAATTATTTATAATTTGTTTTAATTTTTATTATTACACACTAAAAAACAAACCGTGCTAAATAGCACTAAAAGTGGTTCACTGACTCGTAATCATAGGGGAACCATTTTAAGTCCATATAGCACCTATGTAGCACCTGTGTAGAACCATATTGTGCTATATAGAACCTATCTGGTGCTATGGTGCTATATCACCCCGGATGGTTCTTTATAGGTGCTTTATAGCACTTAAAATAGTTCCCCATATGATTAAGAGCTTTTAGTGCTATTTAGCACTATTTTTTAGAGTGTAGCTTATTAAAGTTGTCAACATTACAGTGTTTTTCTTTATTTGCTAATTGAATCATTTATAATTATTGTTTTGTTATCAGACAACCAGCTTGATATAAAGTATTAAGTTTTGAAACAAAATTGTAATTAGAGCAATTATTTATAATTAGTTTTAATTTTTTAATTTTTATTATTACACTCTAAAAAACAAACGGTGCTAAATAGCACTAAAAGTGGTTCACTGGCTCGTAATCATAGGGGAACCATTTTAAGTGCCATATAACACCAGTGTAGAACCATATTATGCTACTTAGAACCATATCTGGTGCTATTGCTATATCAAACCCCCCCACCGCTGGATGGTTCTTTATAGGTGCTTTATAGCACTAAAAATCGTTGCCATATGATTGTAATTCTATGAGTTTTTAATGCTATTTAGTGAATTTTTTTTTAAGTGAAAGTGAAGTTTTAAGCTGAAAACCCCCACATTTTTAGGTGTTACCAATTGAAGTATTTTTTTAAGTTGATCCAACTTTTCACTTTTTACAGTGTATTACGGCTATCAACCGGTTTAAGTTTTCAATCATATATAGTTAAAGTGGCACTTAAATTCATTATATCATTAAATCTAATATAATTCCTGTATTTTATTTATCTGTTCATAAAGTTTGATGTAACATTGTGTTCAGCTGAAGTTGGCTGGCCATCAGTCCAGTGTGTTAACCTATGGCCTAAAATAGCTGGGATAAGCGATCCCTGCCCCCTAATACTATATGCAGGAGGATAATGTATGGACGAATGTTATTTGATTGCCATAGGTCTCTTTCTTAAAATGTAGTTTGATGTATCTCATGACAAGACACTGGCATTGATTCTAGCCAGCTGCTTGACATGAGACACATCACCATTATGCCACGCTAAGGCTGACAGAACATTGATTAGTGTACACTCTCAATTCTCCTTTTATTTTGATTATCAGCCATAGCCAAGTCCTACTTTATAACAGAAAACACCAAAGTCATGAGGTTCAAACCCATGCAATTAATAAACATCTTGGCACCACAGGTCATGCTAGTGATATCATAAACTTGGTTTAATTGCTAATTGTTGGAGAGACGCGTGATTCATCTTAAAATAAACCTTGTTTTAAGCATCAACAACTAAACAAATGTTTTTCTAAACAAGTGTTTATATAAATAATAAAAGTTATACAAATAAAAGTTTATGTTTTTGCATTTTATCAAAAAGTTATTTTTAGAAATGTCCAGAATTTTTGAATATCTTCACATCTTTTAATGTGAGCAGACATGTGATTTGTGTGATAACATGTCCATGTCACAAACGTGGAACCTAGACGTGAACCAGAATGTAAAATATATACTTATATGTTGAATGACCTGTATGTTGATATGTGTGTAGGCTTGACCAGGTATCAACTCTCTACCAGAACATCAGCATGACAGAGCCCAGAATGGTCCCTCAATATGAAAGAGTTTTGTACAATTTCATCAAAGAGATCCAACTATTAAACACAGAAATGGAGCATTTGGCACTTGCTGTAAAGAGGTACGCACACTTACCTATAGATATATACTGTAATGCCCAACAATTTTTTGTGACAAAGTTTTAAACTTTTTTAATTTAAAGGGACCAGCACATTTAAATTGTTAAACTGGACTGCACAGTTTCCTTTGTTGTTGTTGTTTTTAATGTGAATGTACTTTAAAACTAACATACAGTAAGATTGCTGTATGTCATTATTAGTGATGTGATGTTATGGTGTTTGGTCTGTGCTTAGAGCTCAGGATCAGGCTAATATACAATTAAGTGAGATGGAGGAAGAGATGGACCATCGCATCCACGTCACAGAGAGAAACACACGTCTACAGGTAAGGAAACGCTTGCTTGCAGTGTCCTGACCACCAGACCTGATAAAATAAAGCATTAAAGAATTTATTACAGTCAATTTTAATCAGCTGACCATCAATAGCATTGCGACTTCTTAACATTATGAAACTAAAGATAATGGATAGTCAATGGGATAGTTCACCCCAAAATACAAATTAGCCCATGTTTTACTCACCCTGATATATAAATATATCCTGGCTTTTTTCAGCTTCATAATGGAATTGGATAGTGCCCCATTTTTAAAACTCCAAAAAGCGCATCCATCCATCAAAAACTAATCAATAGAGTTATTAAATGTCTTCTGAGGTGAGCGATGGGTCATAGGTCAGCCTGTAATTACTTAAATAAACTATGGGTTTTTGTAACATTGGGTCACAGGGGGCACTATGAAACCATTAGATGTGACCCAATGTTTCGGCCATAGTTTTTAAAGTTTGAAATAAAAATATTTCCATACAAAAAACCCATCATTACACTTCAAAAGACATTTAATGTATGCACTTTCCTATAAAACCATGATATTATAATATTAATACATTATATTTATATAACTATAATTATTATAATTATTTAATATAACTGTGTTTGGCTGAAAGAAAAAAGTCATATAGCCTACACCAAGGATGGCCTGAGGGTGAGTTAATATGGGCTAAATTCATTTTGGTGTGAGAAATTCCTTTAAACTTAATATTCTGTAAACTGTTTAATATTATTGATTGATTTAATGATATTAGTTGTCAAATATGATAAATTCATTATTAATAATGATTATAAGTTTTGCTTTGTCTTAACTACAGAATAAAAATTCTTTCAAATTCCTTGATTGTTACACTGCAAAAAATGACTTTTTTTACTTAGTATTTTTGTTTTGTTTTCAATAAAAATGTGCTGTAATTTTGCATCTGGTTGCCAGTACCTTACTGTAGAAGTTAAAGACTGAAAATGTTTCATGTTCATTTAACTTTGAACAAACTGTTGCCAGTAAATAAAATAATTGTAAAATCTACAGTAAGTTACTGGCAGCTAGTTGTACCCAGTAATACTGTAATTCCTACACTGTAAAAAATACTTTGCTGCCTTAAAATTTTTTGTTGAATCAACTCGGATTTACAAGTCATTTCAACTTACTATTATTTATCTTGACTAGGGATGAGTTGTTAAAACTACAGGTGAGTTGTGTTAACTTTAAAATTAAGTTGACTTTTCTCAACTATATTTTATAAGTTGTGACAACTCATCTGTGTTGACATGACTTGTAAATCTGAGTTGATTTAACAAAAAATTTTAAGGCAGCAAAGTTTTTTTTACAGTGTACAGAATTTTTTTACAGTGTATAAATATCTAAAAAAAAATTAAATCAAGATGTATTATCTTGATGAGCAAAATAACCTAACCTAAAAACTATACAATTTAAGTGAATTTGTGCTTAAACAAGCAAAAATATCTGTCAATGGGGTGAGAAAATGTTGCTTGAATTAAGTGTTTATGAAAAAAAAAAACTTATTTCAATTTTTTTTTCTCAACCTAGAAATTTTTGCTTGTTTTAAAAACTAGACTTATTTTCTTGGGTCATTTTGCTTATCAAGAAAAGGCATCTTGATTTGAGAAATTTTGGATATTTATACTGAAAACAAGACAAAATATTCTAAGTAAGAAAGTCATTTTTTTGCAGTGTAGTAGTCCATTGTTACTGTAATGTTCCTACTGTGTGTGTATATATATATATATATATATATATATATATATATATATATATATATATATATATATATATATATATATATATATATATATATATATATATATATATATATATATATATATATATATATATATATATATATATATATATATATATATATATATAGGCTATATTAAGTTAGGACCTTATATAATGGAATAGTAAATACAGTGGCACAGGTGTTTGCTATTACCTGGCATTCGGCCATATCATGTGAATGTCTTGGATTGGGTTCAAGGCTTAATTTAACTATTACATCACATTTTACTGCAGTCTGCAATCTTCAGCAGCAGTCTACATTTGTTCATTTCTCAAATGCAGTTGTTTATCTTAAACTCATTTTCCATGTCTTATCTTATTATGTAACTGAACTGACTATTTGCTCAACTACACCTGTTTAGGTTCCTCTAAAGCCTGCATTGTATTTGTAGCCATTAAAACACAGACATGAAGAAAGTGCAATAATTCAGCATTATTTATTTCTTCCAGGAGTCTAAAAAAGCTGATGCAGCGTTGAGGAGCATGAAACACCAGTACGAGTCACAGATTTGTGAACTTCAGCAGAAGATACAGACCCTACAGATGGTAAATAATAATTATTTCAGTTTTTAACCCTCAAACGGTCCTTTGGGTCTATATGACCCCAAACAACATTTCATTGGCCTTCATCTCAGAGTTATAAAACTTTGTGACTTTTCCTAAATAATCTATCTTTACATACACAACAAACTGGGCTTGATTCAGTTGTTCTAAAGATATGTAAAAAAAAAATCATTAATCTGTCCCTTGGGATCAATATGACCCCAATTGAAAGTGAATGGGAAATGGAAAAAAAAACAATGTATTTTTTTCCATTTGTCAAAAAATAAATATCAATAAATCCAGCATAAATCTGAAAATTTTGACACAGAAATGAAGGCCTGGTACTTGTGCACAAATGCAATGCAAAAATCACATGCTCACACAAACACACACACACACACACACACACACACACACACACACACACACACACACACAGGTATGACTGCCACAGAGAGCATTTGTGTGGAATTTGGGAAATAAAATCAGTCACAAATGCAGAAAATAAGATATAAAGGGTGTGACCTAATACACGCATATGTACACTCACAAACACACACGCGCGCACACACACGCACATGCTCTTTCTCTCTCCTTCTCACACACACTCTCTCTCACACACACATGCGCACACACACACTCTTACACTCATTCAAATTTCTGTGGCATTTTGTAAAAACAGACATTTCAAAATGCATCAAAAACTATGAAAAATGACTATTTGAAATAATATTTATTTTTAATATCCTTTCTAATGTTTATAAAAAATAAATTCACAAAATGTATCAATAAAGCAGTGATTTGAGCCGTTGTCCATATCCAGTAAAATGAATGGGTCTCTATGGGCATCTGCTGGTCAGTAATTCTTTTATGTTTTTTTTTTCTAGAAACCAGTGGCTGAATTCAACACCTAACACCTATATCAATATCTAAAAACAATTTAAATCAAATTTAGATCATAATTTATGTGAATTTTCATTACAATTCAACATTTTTCAGGCAAGCCAATGGTGTAGTTGAGGAATTTAGTGGTAAATAGGTACAAAAGTACTACAAATCTCTTAAAACACAGCTTTATTGTATAGATGAGAAGTAAACATGATATATTATTTGTATTATTGAAAATGTATATTTTTCTTACAATTATGCTTTCAATTTTGGGGTCATATAGACCCCTAGGGCCAGAAGTGTAAACAGAAAATGAGGACCGTTTGAGGGTTCATATTATGTGAAATATTTGATTAAAATGTATCTAAACATTATATTGAATAAAGCAATTAAATTAATGTTTTTTTTTTTCAGATTGAGAACCAAAATAAAAGCACGAGCCTCAAGGAGGAGACATCGACATTGAAACGAAAAAATAATGAGCTACTGCTGGTATGGCTCTTGTTTAATTTAAAGTAAAATATCTAAACATTTAGTTTCATATAATATAAGTTGTGTTCTTCTTGTCCATATTTTAGCAAAACCAGAAGTTGAAACAAGAACTGCTGGAGAGCCAAAGTAACATTGCGTTTCTCCAAAGTGAACTAGATGCTCTCAAGAGTGATCTCACGGACCAAAGCATCAACTGTGAAAGGTACTTTAGAAAAAGGGGGGCGAGAGGGGCACAAACTAACGCGGGGTTAATTATAACACGGCTACTTTACATATTTATACAAGGCAGAGCAATCTGTGCTTTTGGTCTTTTTCTCTTACTTTTAGAAGATGATCTCCTGTGAATTTTGACGTGTTTTATTAAGATATTAAACAAAGAGTGTTTTGGAATCATGGAAGTAAATTTCTTCATCTTATGTTATTTTCTGCCCTAGAGCCATACAGCCAAAAATGGTTCTCCTATTGCATAGGGAAAGCACCTTTATTTTTAATCGTGTGTATTAGTATTTGAAGAGCATTTCCATGCATAATGGCTTGGAGGAGCTGTAAAAATAGGTCTTGTGACTGTTGACAATACTGATTCACTAAAGCAGGATATCCTGGTGTCGTACGTCACACTGCACTGGAATGTCTGAAACTTATCACCTAGAAACTAAACAGAGACAAAGTTTACTTGCGTAGGCATGTGTCTGAAAATAAAGCATCAACCTGCCTGGACGGCATAATGTATAATATCAGTTATAAATGATATGCTGTCACGTTAACAATGATGACTGTGTGTGTGTGTACAGAGATGAAGCCATGATTAAATGTTTCGCTGAGGAGCGAGAGAACCTGGAGAGACAAATCAAGATGCTTCAGTGAGTTTGACCCGCACGTACAGCACTACATGAAAACTTTTAAATTGCTAAACTATAGTCTGCATACTAACACTGAATATGCAGTGCCTTACAAAAGTATTCACTACTTTGAATCGTATTATTTATTGATTTTGTCCATATTTATTAGAAAGGTATAATAACTTAATACCTTTACATTTATAAATGATTTTGGTTTGTTTCTTTGTTTTAATGTGATATTTATGTTGTTCTTCATTGTCCAGGGCAGCAAACAGAAAGCTCCATGACAGTAATGATGGTCTGCGTGGTGCTTTGGAGAACAGTCAAAGCAAAAGTAAGACTCAGGTGAGGTCAAAACCTTCATTTAAATGTGTTGGGATATAGATTAAAGGGATAGTTCACCCAAAAATGAAAATTCTTCAAGTTGTTCCAAACCTGTAAATGTCCTTGTTCTCTAGAACACAAAGGAAGATATTTGTAATGAAGCAGCAAGCAGGATCACCATTGACTTCCATAGTAGGGTAAACAAAATACTATGGAAGTCAATGGTGCTCAGAAACAGCTTAGTTAAAAACATTGCTCAAAACATCTCTCTTTGTGTTTTTATACATTTTATATTATAATTTACAACTATCCCCCTAAATAACAGCAGCGTTACAAAATACTAGGATAAAAGGGTTCGGATTAATTGTGTTTATTTATATATATACTGTAATATAAAACAAATACATGATAATGCAAATACAGTCCTTGATAATGATTGCTTGAGCCATGTTTAAATCTGTTTAAAAATTAACTGCAGAGCATTGCATTACCCAGTGTTATAGTTGAGTCCGAATCAAGACCAAGACCAGAGATCAAGTGTTGAGTCCGGGTCAAGATCGAGTACACTTTTAGCTGTTTTACCTCTGATCTCGATCGGACTCTGCATTAGATCTCTGGTCTTGACTCAGGCTCGAGTTGGACTAGACTACAACAACATTAGCGGTACAAAAGGTCATAGGTTCAACCCAGGGAGCTAGTCAAGGCCAAGATCAAGTGTTGTGTCCAGGTCAAGACCGAGTCCACATTTAGTTGGTTCTTCCTCTGAACTTAGCCTTAATTTGGACTTCACTTTCAATCTCTGGTCTTGGTCTTGACTCAGACTTGATTTTGACTAGACTATAACACTGTTAGCAGGGCAAAAGGTAATGTTAGTTAAGAGCAGGACCAGAGATCAAGTGTCCAGGTCAAGAAAGAGTCCACATTTAGCTGGATGTTTCTTTGAACTTGGCCTTAATTCAGATTTATCACTCAATCTCTGGTCTTGGTCTTGACTCGAGTAAATTACAACACTGCCATTACCAGCACAAAAGGCCATGAGTTCGAACATCAGGGAACTAGTCAAGACAAGAGATCAACTGTCCTGTCCTGGTCAAGACCAAGTCCACATTTAGCTGGATGTTTTTCTGAATTTGGCCTAAATTCGACTTGACACTTGATCTCTGGTCTTGGCCTTGATCAGACTCGATTTTGACTAGACTATAACACCATTAGCAGCGCAAAAGATCATGGGCTCGAACCCAGGGAATTAGTCAAGACCAAGACCAGAGATCAAGTGTCGTGTTGTGTCAAGGTCAAGACCAAGTCCACATTTAGTTGGATGTTCTCTGAACTTGGCCTTAATTCTGACTTGACACTTGATCTCTGGTCTTGGCCTTGATCAGACTCGATTTTGACTAGACTATAACACCGTTAGCAACGCAAAAGTTAATGGATTTCGAACCCAGGGAATTAGTCAAGACCAAGGCCAGAGATCAAGTGTCGTGTTGTGTCAAGGTCAAGACCAAGTCCACATTTAGCTGGATGTTTTTCTGAATTTGGCCTAAATTCGACTTGACACTTGATCTCTGGTCTTGGCCTTGATCAGACTCGATTTTGACTAGACTATAACACCATTAGCAGCGCAAAAGATCATGGGCTCGAACCCAGGGAATTAGTCAAGACCAAGACCAGAGATCAAGTGTCGTGTTGTGTCAAGGTCAAGACCAAGTCCACATTTAGTTGGATGTTCTCTGAACTTGGCCTTAATTCTGACTTGACACTTGATCTCTGGTCTTGGCCTTGATCAGACTCGATTTTGACTAGACTATAACACCGTTAGCAACGCAAAAGTTAATGGATTTCGAACCCAGGGAATTAGTCAAGACCAAGGCCAGAGATCAAGTGTCGTGTTGTGTCAAGGTCAAGACCAAGTCCACATTTAGTTGGATGTTCTCTGAACTTGGCCTTAATTCTGACTTGACACTTGATCTCTGGTCTTGGCCTTGATCAGACTCGATTTTGACTAGACTATAACACCGTTAGCAACGCAAAAGTTAATGGATTTTGAACCCAGGGAATTAGTCAAGACCAAGGCCAGAGATCAAGTGTCGTGTCCAGGTCAAGACCAAGTCCACATTTAGCTGGATGTTTCTCTGAAATTGGCCTTAATTCGGACTTATCCCTCGATCTCTGGTCTTGGTCTTGACTCAGACTCGAGTTGGACTAGACTACAACCATGCCGTTAGCAGCAGAAAGGTCATGGGTTCTAACATCAGGGAACTAGTCAAGACAAGAGATCAAGTGTCGTGGTCAAGACCGCAGTGCAAAAGGTCATAGGTTCGACCCAGGGAACTAGTCAGGACCAAGACCAGAGATCAAGTGTCGTTTCCAGGTCAAGACCGAGTCCACATTTAGCTGGTTGTTTCTCTGAACTTGGCCTTGAATCGGACTTGACACTCGATCTCTCGAACACCGTTAGCAGCCAAAAGGTCATGGGTTTGAACCCAGGGAATTAGTCAAGAGATTGGGTCAAGTCTGGGTCAAGACCGAGTTCACATCTAGCTGTTTTTTTCTCTGAACTCGATCAGACTCGGCATTCAATCTTTGGTCTTGACTCAGACTCGAGTTGGACTAGACTATAACACTGCCAGTAGCAGCGCAAAAGGTAATGGGTTTGAACTAAGGGAACTAGTCAAGACCAAAACCAGAGATCAAGTGTTGTGTCCAGGTCAAAACCGAGTCCACATTTAGCTGAATGTTTCTCTGAACTTGGTCTTGACTCAGACTCAACACTCGATCTCTCGAACTCCATTACCAGCCAAAAGTTCATGGATTCGAACCCAGGGAACTAGTCAAGACCAGAGATCAATGCTGCTGCATTCTGAGGCAGCATTCCAAGGCAGGAAGGCATCAAGGGATGTCCGAATCCAATGTTTGTTTACTTCCTGTCTCCTGAGATACCTCTATTGTCCTGTCCCACAATTTTATGCGTAGGCGTACATTGAGAATGTGATTGGTCGAGTCTGGTCGAGTTCGAAAAAATTTAATGGCGGCCAAGAAAGCGACTGGTGCACAAATTTAAAGTAAATAAATGTATATTTTAACTTTTTATACCTTTTAATTGCATTTCTACTGAGAAATTGGTATTGTAGTTTTCAAATATGTGTTTAGTTATCACAAAGGCGCTCTCTGTTTATATTTCAAACACGCTGCTTATGAAGGTGTCCGAAAACGTTTCTCTGAGCAGCCTTCATGGCTCAAAAGTTTTTGCCTCATGAGGCAGTGAGGCAACAAGTCACTGCCTTAGTTTCGCACACAGCCCAAGTGTCGAGTCCGGGTCAATACAGAGTCCACATCTACCTGTTTTTTTTCTCTGAACTTGATAGGACTCTGCATTTGATCTCTGGTCTTGACTCAGACTTGAGTTGGACTAGATTACAACGCCATTAGCAGCGCAAAAGGTCATGGGCTCGAACCCAGGGAACTAGTCAAGACAAGAGATCAAGTGTCATGTCGAGCTCAAGACCGAGTCCACATTTAGCTAGATGTTTCTCTGAACTTGGCCTTGATTCGACTTAACAGTCAATCTCTGGTCTTGTTCTTGACTCAGACTCGAGTTGGACTAGACTACAACACTGCCAGTAGCAGCGCAAAAGGTCATGTGTTCGAACATCAGGGAACTATTCAAGACAAGAGATCAAGTGTCGTGTCGAGGTCAAGACCGACTCCACATTTAGCTGGATATTTCTCTAAATTTGGCCTTGACACTCCGTCTTTGTCTTGGACTTGAGTTGGATGTAGAATGGGCATTTTATTGAAGGTTTACAGTTTAGGCTGTTCTATGTTGTGCCTAACAATATCTCTTAGCCTTTTATAAATTCGCTGGAATAAAGTCTTCTTGTCTTACTGCTTTAGTACACTTTTCATTTGTCCATTAGGACAGAAATGACATTTTTCTCTTGCAGCTCTTACCTGAAGTTTACATGAATCGAAGAAACCCCTTGTGTGCCCCGTATTTTGATCGGTAAGAGTATTACGATTACTAAGAGTATAACTAAGTAAAAATGAATACTATTTACATAATGCATGATACATCAGTTACAAACAATATATTATGAGTAATATATCATTTATATTATGATATATTATGACTTTGCAGTTTTCATTGATATTAGTAATAAGTACAGTATGCATACATGTGGTGTTTACATTTTTCTGCTGGAGTGTAAAAATTTTTTTTCTGCGTATAAAGTTTTTAGTTTGTGTGTAAAGTCATTCGTTTAAACTGTGATGTTCATAATAATAAATATGTCTATAGATCCTGTGACACGTCTGCAGATGAAGACTTTGAACGGTTTCAGCTGATAGCTGGTCTGCGCAGACCGAGCTATGAATCTCTGGCCCTGTGTGATCCATGCATGCGCAGACATAGCTATGAGGAGGACAGCTGCATAGACAGTGGCATGTCCACCCTGCGCTCAAATACTGGATACGAATTCGAGCATGAAAGAGCTTCCTGTGCAAATATTGACCAAGGTGCAGAAAACAGCACCACTGTATCTGGAGACACTTCGGACACAGAGGTATGATGTCACAGTAATGTTGATAAGTAAGGAATAATTGACGAAGGGCCGATGAATTAAAAAAAAAAATGCACACCAAACACATATACAATATGCATATGCACAGGTTCTAGAGGGGCGAGACGAATCTGGATCAGATGGTGAATCGGTTCAAAGTTGGACTCTAATGCAATCCACACCAAAAAATGTTCTCGCTGCTTCAGGAAAGAAGTGTTTGTCAGCTATCTTCACTGAGGTATACTGGATTCACTGGCCAGAATGAATCTATACCTGAAACTCCCAGTGTTGTAAGCCCTTAATCTGTGTGCATCTGTGCAGAGAGGCAAAGATGAGTTGGCAGCGAGCCCGGCTTCACCTGAAAAGGCCTACAGGATTGTTCTGGCAGGAGACGCTGCCGTGGGCAAATCCAGTTTCCTTCTTCGTCTCTGTAAGAACGAGTTCAAGAACAGCACTAGTACAACTCTGGGTAAGACTTCTCCTATATGGGGATTTGAAATATAAATAGTGCTGGCCTCACTTGAATCTAATCTGTAATGTACAAAATTATTAAGTAAATATCGGAGCTGCATTAAAACATAATATAAACATTTGTCCACCAGTTTTAATTGTGGAGTACAATATCTTTCTCCGGAATGGAAAAATATTAATTGTCATAAAGAGTTCATGCCTGTCAAACATTGGTTTGGCTTTTTTGGTTACTGATTTTGGAGACGCCCCTAATGTAATTGAGCAGTCTTGCCAAGTCCAATATGGCAACAACATTGGCGTACCTACCTATATATGTCTGTGGTCTACAATATATCCACTATATTTCCCTGCAGGTGTTGATTTCCAGATGAAAACGTTGGTAGTGGATGGGGTCCCAACAGTCCTGCAGCTGTGGGACACAGCTGGACAGGAAAGGTGAGAGATATATTTCACAAAAAAATCAAAACACATAAGAGTCAAGGAATGTGTGAAGAGCGTTCTGTTGAATTCTGCATGCACATACTGACTGTGGGCCTCCTAAAGGCTTTAAAGGGAGATATCATGAAAATCTGACCATTTCCATGTTTAAGTGCTATAATTGGGTCGCCAGTGCTTCTATCATCCTAGAAAATGTGAAAAAGATCAACCCAGTAACTTACTTTTGGTAAACCATTCTCTGTAAGCATGTGAAAAAATAGGTCATTTAAATTTGGCCCCCCTTGTGATGTCAGAAGGGGATAATACCGCCCCTTTTACCATGGCACTGCCATTTAATGCAGAGATCAGCTCATTTGCATTTAAAGGACAAACCCAAAAACGGCACATTTTTGCTCACACCTATAAAGTGGCAATTTTAACATGCTATTATAAATACTCTATATGATATTTTGAGCTAAATCTTTACATGCGTACGCTGATTTATTTGACATCTTTAAAAAGTCTTTTGAAATGTCCCCTTTAAGAACAAAGTTTATCGAATTTTTATTTTGCATTTTGTTTTAAAATTTAGTTGAAAACAGCTATGACCGCTGCACTCGATTCTGTATCAGTTAACACATATATACTTTTTTGCTTTAATATTTGTATTGTGTGGTATCTGTTTTATAAAAACAATAAAATACTTGATGCTAGTGCTGTATTGCGAAATTTCGTTTTTATAGTCACATAATTTTTTGATTCTTTTCTCGTGATATTATCACGAATTTCCACGTCCCTTCGCGATCATATAACGAATTCCTGTTTTCGTGTGACCATCACTCATTGGCCACTCAATTGTTTAGTCCTATTTTCTTACCATTGTCGCTTCGGTTTAGGGTTAGATTTACAAAAAATGACATCCCTACCCAAATCTAACCCTAACGGCAGAATTTTTAAATCAGATTTTTTTTTTATAAACCAATATATAAAGTGACATTCTAATGCAAGCACCCAATCTAATTCTAAACTGAAGCGACAATGGTTTAAAAATTGGTAAAAGCAGTTGACTAACCAATATGTGTTAATTACACGAAAACAGGAATACGTTATACGATCGCGAAAAAACGGGGAAATGACAGGTTTCAGAAATAAGTCATGAAGGGATTGCATTGACTTAAAGGTGCAGTGTGTAAATTTAAGCGGCATCTAGTGGTGAGGTTGTGAATTGCAACCAACGGCTAAATCCACTGCTCACCTCTTGCTTTTGAACCACATAGAGAAGCTACGGTAGCCGCCACCGGACAAACATGTCGTGATTGGAGACAACGTAGTAAAAAGGTTTGTCTGTTAAGGGCTTCTGTAGAAACATGGCTGCACAAAATGGCGGCTTCCATGTAAGGGGACCCTGTGTATGTATATAAAACGTCTCATTCTAAGGTAATAAACACATAACGGTTCATTATAAAAAGATCTTTATACACCCCTGATCATATAGTTTTGTATATTATTTTGCATTTCTGTCAAGAGAGCCTTCTAAAAATTACACACTGCACCTTTAATCCGTGACTTATTCACGATACAGCACAAGCTCTTGAACCTTATTGCTTACTTACTGTATAATCAATTTCTATTTACGATTATTTAAAGGGTACCTCGGCTATGAAGACATAACCCTAACCCAATACTTTTTATGTGCCTTCTACTAAAATCCATTGATAGAAACACATCAAATATTTTCAATACTTCACTATTACTACAGTTTACTATAGTACATACTGCGGTACTGTATCTACTATTGTGTTTATGTGAGAATGTTTTACTCTTCACTCCAACCTTCTTACCTTTCAAATTGTCTTTATTCATCTTTCATTTGTATTGTTCATTATTTATGTTACTCTCCGGTTCATGAGGTGAACAGAAGATGTTGATGTTCTTTTATCTATAATGCCATGCAGATGTCAAGATCACATGCCGCCACGTACTGTCTGTGTGCAATTTCAACTCTCATCTCCTGTTTCACATCATTTTACAGTCTACTGGTCGAAGACTTGCGTTACCATGTTTACCTCGCTATAGCGTAATAACGAACCAGTTTTGATTGTAACCATTTGTAAACAAAATGGCGGCCCCCAGAGTTTATTAAAACAATTACATTTGTCCTGTTTCTAATTTCACTTTTATGTAGTGTTAATCTATTAAGCCATACATGTGTTTATAGTCAGGGTACCCTTGAAGAGATTGTCAGATTTTTCTTCTTGATTTGTTACAGGTTTAGAAGCATCGCAAAGTCTTACTTCAGGAGAGCAGATGGAGTTCTTCTGCTGTATGATGTCACCTGTGAGAAGAGCTTCCTGAATGTGCGTGAATGGGTTGACATCATTGAGGTATTTACTAAACTCTGCTGTATACTGTAAAATCGGATGAAATGTGACCCTGGACCACAAAACCCTGGTCTTAGCAAAAGCCAAAAATACATTGTATGTGTTAAAATTATATTTTACCTTGTACATATATGGTAAATATGTTGTACTTACAGACACGTGTGGTACTGAGTATCTACATGGTTATTAAATGGTATCATTACTGTATTTACCAGTGGTACATACTTGGTAGTTAATATGTAACTCTAGATAACTAATCTAGATACATAGTATAAGTATACTGTAACTAACAAGAAACACTACTGGACTGTGCTTACAAATGAAGATACTTAAGTTCTCCACAACAATGCATCTTATATTATGAGCTTACTAGTTATTATAACTCACAATGGCATATGTATACTATGCTATATCTTAGGTGGTAGGTCCTGTGTAATAACTGTGTAAAATGCAGCACTTTATTTTACAGTCCTGTTTCCATGCAGTTACTGTGGACGTACTAGTGAATGCGTATGGGTTTAAAGAAGAGTACAAGAAAGGACAAAGATACTGAGTACAAAAATGCCACATCAGTAATGTTTATTATTAGTTATTATATACGTACAATATAAGTGGCTTTTATTAACTTACACTTGCCTGCGTGTACCACACACTTACCATGTAACTTACAATTTGTAAGTTCAGTAGTGTTTGTTATTAGTTATCATATTAACTCTAAGTACCTGTCATGAACCCACACTTGCCTGTAAGTACTAAATACTTATATTGTACATTTATTTGTAAGTACAGTAGTGTTTCTTGTTAGTTACAGTATACCTACACTATAAGTATGTATCTGGTTTTACACTAGAGTTACCTAATAACTACCAAGTATGTATCATTGGTAAGTACAGTAATGAAATCATTTACTTACCATGCGGTTACTCAAAAGTAATATATGTACAAGGTGCAACCCTATATCACGACATTGCGTGACCATTCCACGCATGGACCAGCGCGACAATGTCACGCTTTGCCGCGTTTGAGCGTGTGCATGTCACGCTTTCTGTTTGTGTCGCTGTCACGTATTGGTTACTCAACTTTTTTGTCCTATTTTCAAACCATTGTCGCTTCGGTTTAGGGTTAGATTTGGTGCTTGTGTTATATGTCACTTTAAGTATTTGTCACTTTAAGTATTGGTTTATAAAATAAAAAGATACAATACTTATTCTTTTATATTTTCTAAACTTTAACCAATTGTCACCTGACGTTGGGGTTAGAGTTTGTTTAGGTAAGGGTGTCATTTTATGTAAATCCAACCCTAAACCGAAGCGACAATGGCAAGAAACTAGGACAAAAAAGCTGAGCAACCAACACGTGACAGCGACACAAACAGAAAGCGTGACACGCTCACGCCCAAACGCGGCAAAGCGTGACATTGTCACGCTGGTCCATGCGTGAAATAGTCACGCAATTTCGTGATACTGGGTTGCAAGGTGAGTACATGTACTGTAAAATAAAGTTATGTAAAGATATTTTGTAAATTTCATGCCGTACATATATCAAAACTTTTCACATTCAATTCACATTCTGTAAAAAATATAACCTTGATATCTTTGATATTGACTGGTAAAGTCATGTCAAAGACTGAAATCAATGTAAAATCAAACTTTAATGCTAATGCTCTAATATCATAATTAGATGATATGACTAGTTTGGATTTCACAGGGTCACACTTTGAATGATATTGATTTATATTCTTTTAATGCAGGATGTGTCTCAGGACGACATTCCCATCATGCTTGTGGGTAATAAGACAGATCTGAGGACAGAAGCTCTTCAGGAGGGAATGACTTGTATTCCAACTAGCTACGGAGAGAAACTGGCCATGGTCAGCAGATATTCACTTTTTCATTCCTTTACTTTAATTTTGTCTGTTGAGTTAAATATTATCATCCTTATCTCTTTATACTGACACTGATAAAATTATGTTAAAGCAGGACTTAAAATGATAAAGGACTTAAAATGATAAAAGTAATATTATAATTATAAATAAAATTATAAAGTAAAATTATACTTCTTCTTCAAATCTTACTCATATTTACAAACTTTGTACAGCAACTGGTTACATTTACTGACTAGGTATATAAAACCTATAAAAAAATTATATCATCATTTACTCACTCTGTACTTAACCAAACAGACAAGAAGCCCCATTAAACTCCTTATATTCTATTATATTTGAATGTCAATGGGGCTTCTGATTGATTCGGTTACGAACATCCCTCAAAATATCTTCATTTGTGTTCAACCGCACAAAGACATGAATATAGGTTTGTAACAACATGAGAGTGAGTAAATGATGACACAATTATTCCTTTAAAGGTCAAAGAAATCAATCTCCTATTATGGTTGTAATAAAATGACATTCATTAAGTATACTTACATAGCATAGTAATGTTACATAATTACTTACTATATTACATCCCAAAACAAATGACTTTATAAATGTGTTTTCAGTCAGTTTTAATTGAAGATTTATCAATGCTAATCTATTGGGCCTTTTTTGCAGACATACAGTGCTTTATTCTGTGAGACAAGTGCGAAGGATGGGTCCAATATAATTGAGGCTGTTCTTCATTTAGCACGGTAAGATCTTTGAACTAACATTTTACAGAGTAATCAAAGCAAAGATGCAGTCCAGCATTTAACACTCGGGTGCTAAAAACAAACCAGAGCACATACAGTACAGTACTGTACTATACAACACAATGCAAATCTAAGCTTGGTGTCATATTAACTTGCCACAAGAGGGCAGCACATTAGGGAAATTTGAAAACTTTAAAACATAGAGGATATTTTGGGGTTTTGTTGAACAGGTTAAAGGAATATTAAACAAACATTGCTTTATACGTTACATTTACTATGGCAAGCATTTGTTGGCATTGAAAACTTTACATTAATTAGTATTTATTTTTATTTTAATAGTTTTCATTTTTTTGTTACGAGTAACTATTCAATTAGATAATAGTACTTATTCATTAGATAATTGTACCTGAAAATTAGATACTAGTGCCTATGGATTAGATACTAGTGCTTATTGATTACTTGTAGTACTTCTTTAATAGAAACTAGTACTTATTTGTTAGATACTAGTTCTTTTTCAATAGATACTAGTACTGTTCGATACTAGTTCGTTAGATACTTATTTACTAGATACAATTTTTTTTCATTAGATACTAGTACTTATACACTAGATACACATTTTTTATTAGATACTTGTACTTATTTACTAGATACAATTTTTTTCATTAGATTCTATTACTGTATTATTAGATAACTAGTTCTTTTTCATTAGATACTAGTACTTAGTACTTATTCACTATATACAATTTTTATTAAATACTTGTACTTATTTACTAGATACTGTTTTTTCATTATTACTTTATTATTAGATAACTAGTTCTTTTTCATTAGATACCAGTACTTAGTACTTACTCACTAGATACTATTTTTCATTAGATACTAGAACTTATTTACCAGATACATGTGTTTTTATTAGATTCTATTACTTTATCACTAAATACTAGTTATTTTTTATTAGATACTAGTACTTAGTACTTATTCACTAGATACTAGTACTTATTTACTAGATACTAGATACTACTTTTTTCATTACATACTAGTTCTTAAACTAGTACTTATTTTTAGATACTAGTTTGTTAGATAGTTCTAGTTCTTATTTACTAGATTCTAGTTCTTTTTCATTAGATACTAGAACTGTTAGATACTAGTTTGTTAGATAGTTATTTACAAGATACTAGTTTTTTTCATTAGATACTAGTACTTATATACTAGATACAAATTTTTATTAGATACTTGTACTTATTTACTAGATACTATTTTTTTCATTACATTCTTTTACTTTATCACTAGATAACTAGTTATTTTTCATTAGATACTAGTACTTAGTACTTATTCACTTCATTCTATTTTATTAGATACTAGTACTTATTCACCAGATACTACTTATTTTTCATTAGATTATAGTCATTAGTACTTATTCACTAAATACTATTTTTTTCATTAGGAACTAGTACTTATTTACTAGATACTGTTTTTATTCATTAGATTCTATTACTTTATCACTAGATAACTACTTAGATTTCACTTAGTACTTATTCACTAGATACTATTTTTATTAGATACTAGTACTTATTCACCAGTTTTTTTCCCATTAGATTCTATTACTTTATCACTAGATACTAGTTCTTTTTCATTAGATACTAGTACTTATTTACTAGATACTAATTCTTTTTCCATTACATACTAGTTCTTATTCACTAGATACTAGTGCTTATTGATTACTTCTAGTACTTATTTAATAGAAACTAGTACTTATTTGTTAGATACTAGTTCTTTTTCATTACATACTAGTACTTATTGATTAGATACTAGTTTGTTATGGCGCTTTTCCATTGCATAGTACCCCACGGTTTGGTTTAGTTTGGGTCGGGTTACTTTTGGGAGCTTTTTCATTGGGTGCAGTACGTAGTACCCAATACTTTTTTCGTACCACCTCGGTTGGGGTTCCAAGCGACCCGAGCTGATACCAAACGTGACGCGAAAACACTGTAGATCACTGATTGGTCTGAGAGAATCGTCACGTCATCGCTATAATGTAAAAGATTAGCTTTACCTCAATGCTAGCTTGCGCTGTCTCGAGCAAACGTGTTGTCAACTGTGCTCTGCTATAAGTTCCCAAACTCCCATTTAGCGATGAAAAACGTCTACAGGTTGAGAATCAGTGACAGCATAAAAGTTTTTTCCAGACATGCAGTTTGTGGCGGAACATTTGCGACGAGCACGGCAGCATTATATATGCTTAAATGCAACCTAAATGAGGCTCCGCGGAGCGCCGTCGGCTGACGCCGCGGGTATTTGTACAGAAACTGTCATATGAGACAGAGGTATAGTGATAAACGCGATGTGTAAACATCTATTTGTGGTGGCCAATTTTAATTTTGTGGCGGACTGAGAAATAAATAACTGTATAGGAAAATACAACGACGCTCTCACTTGTATGATGTCACAGCAGGCAGCGCAAATATAACGACACGCCTATAATCCCTCCCACTGCTAAGTGATACTAAACTCGATGGAAAAGCTAACCACGCCAAAGTGAGGTGAGCTGACCCAACCCAAACTAAACTAAACCGTGGGGTACTATGCAATGGAAAAGCGCCATTAGATTGTACTAGTACTTATTTACTAGATTCTAGTTCTTTTTCATTAGATACTAGTACTTATTCATTACATGCTAGTACTTTTGTGGCACACATTTTTAACCATTTAATCCATTACTTTTCTATTATCTATTTTTATGTTACTAGTTCTTATTTTTAGTTACACGTGACTTTTACATCAGGTGCACTATGACTTAAATGTTTTCTCTGTCCTGCACATTAGAGAGGTGACCAAGCATGCAAAGGACCACAAGGAGCCCATAGCAGTAGCCAAACTCTCTAAAAGTCCCAACAAAAAGATGTCCAGTGAAAACTGCTGTATGGGCTAACACGTGCACATGGCTCCCAAAAAATATTGTCTGCAGCTTTCCTGTCTGAGCCTGTCATCTATGTGCAGGCACTATGTAAGGCTTTTATAAAGAGTTTATGCTAACCAAACACATATTTAAACTACTTATTTAAGTCGTTAAAGATGAGAAGTCATGGAACAACAGTATTAGGGACTTTAAGCAACAGCCTCTGGTGGAACGGCAACGGCATTCTGACGTTGTATTGCGCATGCGCGAATTTAATTGCTACTTTGCGACGTTCTACTGTAACGGTCTACCACGGGAGAACAGCTGATTTGTCGTAGTCGCTACAACATGAGAGATAATGTAAATAAATGTTATGTTTTATGGCATATGACATTGTAATTGCATCAATTTATGATTGTACCACAAGTCTTTTATATAATATGTGTTAAAATGTTTTAAATTTAAGCTAATTTAACGATTTTTAAGTATTCAACGTTTTCAAGTATTGCTTAAATCTAGGTTTTTAGACTTATATACGTCATACAATAGGAAAAACTCTTCTTCTGTCAAAAAAAATGTCATTTAATGCCAAAAGCAATTCTTCTGTTGTTTTTTAAATACATTTTTTTTGTATCTCAGTAAATGAATAAATGCCGTGTTGCGCTGTCCTGTTTACGGTTGCTTAGTGATTTTTACGTTCTTGGCTACGGCGGTGTGACAGCATACTACCAGTCGCTGTAGCCGTTCCATTCCCAGCTGTTGCTTAAAATCCCTATTGTCTTTAGGGCAGGGACTTTAAGGAATTGAGACATTGCACAAAAATTGGAGGGGGGGTTGTCCACTGTCTTTAGTAGTCCCGAATTCCCCTGCTGTCATAGAAAATTATTAGTAGCTTATAAAGTGAAACACTTTTTTGTTTACACACATTTAGTTTAATATGCTGCACCTTGCCTTTAACTATTTATTACCTTTTGTCAAAGTGAAAAGGAATCTTATATTGTAATATATATGTGGTCTTAAAGAATTTGAATGATGTATTTTAATGTATTTTATAAAAATTTGATGGGGAATGAGACATCAGTACATTCTGTTTATCAAATTAAACGAATTCACGTTTTTAGAATTGTTAAAGGAGGGATGCACAACAGCTTCTCTGGATATTCTGTCAGAATTTATTGGATAATGTACAGAAGTTAGTAATGGATTCAAAACATCCTTATTTTTCAGATTATACCTTTTTCTTTGCTCAATGCTAAATTAAAGCATTTGAATTTAAACAGAGTAACACGTTTTTGTGGATGCCTCTATTTATAACTGATGGTTTATGCATTTCATAAAGTAGGCTATATTGTTGTAATTACATATTATTCATTTTGGAAATCACATTCAATTTGTGTTGTTACATTCATGTATTCTGTAATAAACTATGGATAAAAGTCTTTAAACTATATTCTTTCAGGAAAGCCTGCTGCTGTAATTACGCTTTATTATAAATGACAATAGTATTGCTGATATCATGTGAGTATTATTGTACAGTTTTTCTTTAAGATTTAAAACATTTTCGTGTAACCTATAGTAAACCACACAGAAAGTACACAACCACAGAATTTCCATACAAATTGCAATTTTCACTCCAGTTTTATTGTGGCAGTACTAACATATAAAACAATTCATTTTTTGAACATATAAACAATCAAATATCACTTTACAAATTTCATAAGGCGCTTCCAAGTCAGATTCAGACTAGGAACTGTTTTTTTATATATACACTGATACTCCCAGAGTTGTATTTTAAAATTAAGTGACATCGAACCAAAACATTTTAAAAGCGGCTAAACATGCAAACCAAACACACATCTATATCTGATCTAGGCCTAACTGATCTAACGTCAAAAAGAAGGACAACTTTAAGATAAACAAAAAGACAAGCATTTTCTTCTCTTCATTTGCATAATTTCTTATCAAGTACAGTTATCAGTGTTTTACAGTAATTCTTAAAGGGCTTTGGGTTGTTTCTATGTTTGGTCATGTGTAAATCATCCGGGTTTATTCCCACAAAGCGCTTATCTTAAATGAAAATCTTAATGTGCATGACAAGAATCGGAGCAAACAGACTAAAACTGCCTGATTTTAATCACAGGGCAATTCATTACTCTTTGCTGTCTTTCAAAGAGATGGACGTATTTCAACACCAAAGTGTAATTGATGTAAAATATTACCCAGACACGTTCTTGAAAGAAACAAAATTTGACGTTTCATTGAAACATTTAGTATCATTGAAGAAATTGTTAAATTGTATGTTGTTGATATGTTAAGATTATATTAAATCATGTTAGAGTGAAAATAAAATTATAATAAATATATCAGGCTAGAGAATAAATAAATGAAAACCACAACACCCCCCTCATCATTAAAGGGTGACATTGATGTTTTATCATGCAACAGCATGGCAAGGCTAAAAACAATAACACAGCATATTTAAGTGCATGAAAAATATGAAATATTTTTACACCCTGACCAATTAAAGCTCTGGAAGGACTTCTATATTTTGCCACACTACATTATTACAAGAAGAGATGTTTAGATTAATGCCCAAATTCAATCAACCTGTTATTATTACATTAATAAAATTAAACCCAATAATGATTAAAGTCTATCACTCAAATACTGTATATGTTTTAAATGTTTTTAAAATGAAAGGTATCAGCTATCAACTGTTTGTGATAAGCAGTTTGATTGAATTTGTCTCCATGTCGATCATGATAATACATTAAAGCACAAAGCATGACAATCTACCACTACGCAAGTTTTTTCACAAATGTGATGTGTAATATTACAATATCTATGACGTTCACAGCAGAACAAAGCATAAGCGGTGTATTTATATTATTAGCCATCATTAAAATGACTCCATCCTGAGCTGAAAATACAGAGAAACCTTCACAGAATAAACTCAATTATTATTAATTGCATTGTATTTACAGACCGTATGTAGTCAAGTATGCAACTTAAGGAGACTAACAGGACATTGTATGCATTAACTTACACTTGTATGGAGATGTATATGGTACCAGTCAAAAGTCTGGATACACAAAATCTGTTATTACTATTTTTACATAAAAGGCAAAGCTCTGATTAACCCTAAAACTTTTTTGTTAAGGAATTTATACGAATTTGATTACAAAACTCATTTATGTATCTACAATTCTGACTGGTCATGTTTGTAATAAGAGAATTAATAATAATAACCAAACAAACGTTGAATGTATTCATAATAATTTAGAAATGTAATATATACTGTAACCAACAATGGAAGAAGTCTTTTGATGTAGGACGTGTAGTGTTGTTATTTAAATTTTGATTAATGTACATATTTTATGTAATATTAAAATGATATACAGACACAACAGGACACTGCATGAATGAATATTTATCACAATGAGCGATGAATAACACACAACAGCAAGATAATGTAAATACATGTGTATAATAGTATGCATTAATTTGTTTAGATTTGTTTTATTAGAAAATAAACTGCTTTTAAAAGTCCTTCAATAATTGACTTACGTACCTGAGAGTGCCACTTGTTGTTATGTAATAAATATGTGTTTATTTATGAGCATGATACAATTTGACAAAAACTTGTCAGTAGCCCTTTAGCTATGATCTCGGCAAATTATGTGACATCACTTTAAATTTAAATCACAAGTAGCCATATATTAAATCTGCATTTGAATGTGGTTGTGGTCAAAGCTGCGTGCCGTAGTCTTTACAGAAACACTGTATCTTTTGGATTTCTTATTCATTGTGTTCATGTATAGGTGATGTATGTTGCGAAATAATAGAAATCAGTCAAATAAAACCATGTCAAATGTATTACTTTACCATCCTCTCATAGCCTGTTAACCTCAAATGACATCTAAAAATCTGGAAAAAAAATATTTTTACATTTTGTGCTATTCAATGTAAAAAACCACAGCACAGTTTTTTAGATAAATTGTTGCTAATAACAAAAATATTTCACTCCTCTGCCCCTCTATCAGTTTAAATCAGACAACATAGATGAAAAATATAAGTAACTGCAAGCACTACATAAAAATGTATAAAATTTATAAAAGAGATTAAGTTTTAATACATATAGTTCACTCTCACTTTAAATCTGTGTGTGTGTGTGCGTGTGTCTGTGCGTGCGTGCGTGCGTGCGTGTGTGTGATGCAGAAAATATTAATTCCAATAGTAGTTATAATTATCTGAGGTCAGAATTTGCTAAAACTATTTTTTTAAGAAAGTAGAGTAAGTCTTGATTTAGGGAAGCAGGACTCAAAATCATTATCTGGCCTCTTCTACATTATGAGATGAACATAAAAAAGAATTGTGAAATGAATCGAATGAACCATATTACGTGCTAAAACTGACAACAGGGTTCAAAATTTACATTATCACCAAAAAAATGTTTGCAATGTTGAATAAATAAACTGACCTAAAAGTTGGACCTGCAAAAATGCATAGTTTACACAGCAAATAATACAATTCTGGTCCTGACATCCACTGCGTCCGAAATTGCGTAGCAGTGTGTACCGAATTAGATGAAGTACCTACTGATTGATCATTATAACAGTATATGTGGGTGAAGTATGAATACATACTCCACGTTTTATTGTCATGTGACCCATATGTCCTTTGACCTATGATGTAATCATAAAATGTACACTGTAAAAAATGAAGAGTTGGTTCAACTTAAAAAGCTACTTTAATTGGTCATGTAATTCATTTTAAAAATTCACTTTAGTTTCACTTAAGGTGAACATTTTTATTTGAAAAAACGTATGTGTTACCAATTGAAGTATTTTTTTTTAAGTTGATTTAACTTTTCACTTTTTACAGTGTATGTATCAAGCGTCCCGCACAAGCCCTGAAAAGTGAAGCCAAAATGTCTCGATCGCCCCCCAGTGACTGGTCCCAGTATAGGTCATAAACCCCACCTCCCCATGTTATTCAATGGGACTTGAGACCAACTAAACAATTTAATTACACTTCAATTATCTTTTTTCTGAAGCTGGTTTCTGTCATTTACTGTAGTTTTTATCACGCTGATGTAAATTCAAGTGTTTGTTTTTAAAATAAGTTTGTTTTTAGTTAGTTATTTAATGCTATAAAAACGGTGGTGTCACGTCATGATTGACAGCTGTGATATGCGCATTCTGCGAGAGCGAGGGCGGGGCCTTGCGCAGGACTGGTCCCAAAATTGCTACTGCACAGACTCAAGACCCAAGATGTCAGCGCCGTATTGGGACACTGGCAGCTTCACTTTTCACCAATGGAAGAGAGCGAACGGGCATCGTCCATCTATTTTTACAGTCTGTGGTACGTATGCGTTGTTTAACAGTACAATTAAATTATAAGAAATACTTTTCTTGGTTCTTAAATCATTAAAAAGTATGTTACCTGGTTGCCTTAAAATATTCAGTACATTCAATTAAAAAGTATTAGTTGATTTAAAAAAGTTAGGTCAAAATTGTTCTGTCAACTAATATTTTTAAGTTGAATGAACTCAAAATTATAAGGTAAACAGATAACTTACTTATTTTACAGTGTAGATTTGCATTATTCTATTATATTAACTTTTTTTAATTTGACGACAATGACGACAGCTCGTGTGGTCGCATGGGATTGTAAAGTGTCCATCAAATGCACACTTAAGGGCGCACTCACATTATCCAAACCAAACCATGCCCCAGCGCGATTGTCACCCCTCCCTACTCCCTCAGGTGCACGCACTCACACTGTACTTTTTATCGATCCGAGTCCAGGCGCGCTTTCGTCATTAAGATGCGATTGTTTTGAAAAAAGCAGGAAGTAAAGCTCTCTCTTAACACTGGAACCCACCGTAATGATAAGTCTGTGTTTTTTTATTCGGAGTCGTTTGGTGCGCGATTACAGACAGCCCTCTCACATGTCATCATATTGCTTAGTTGATCTGTCACGTGCGCAGCTCGGACATTCACGTAACCCCGCTGCGCGCATCAAAAGGTTTTTACGGAGACAGATGAAGGTGAGTGGTCGCGCAGCTGACGTCTTCACCTATTGAATCGCGATCCACCACAGCCTTCCGCGCCTGAGCCCAAGTGAACCGCGCTCCGGCCTACCTCTGCAACCCGGCCGCGGCGTGACTATGCAAACAAACCAGGCTTTGGGGGTCAAACGCACCCGAGCGCTGTTTGGTTTGGATAGTGTGAGTGCGCCCTAAAAGTCCACACTGCAAAAAATGACTTTCTTACTTAGTATTTTTGTCTGGTTTTCAGTACAAATATACAAAAATTCTTAAATTAAAATGTATTTTCTTGATAAGCAAAACAACCCAAGAAAATAAGTCTAGTTTCCAGACAAAAAAAATCCAATCTAAGTAAATTTGTGTTTAAAACACGCAAAAATCTATGGAGCCCCTAAGGGAACATGGAGCAAAATTAAATAAAGTTTACTAAACGCGATGTGCGCACACGAAACTAAACTTAAAAAAATTCTCCACATGAAGGTGTGCGTGAGCACATGAAACTAAACTTTAGAATTTTTTACTCCAATGTCACCTTAGGGGCTTGGTAAAAATCTGCTAATGAGATAAGACATTTTTTCTTGAATTTAGTGTTTAAGAAAAAAATAAACTTATTTCAAGATTTTTTTTATTCCATTGACAGATTATTTTGCTTGTTTTAAGCACAAATTCACCCAAATTTGATATTTTGATCTAAAAACTAGACTTATTTTCCTAGGTAATTTTGCTTATCAAGACATATATTTGATATTTGTACCTAAAACAAGACAAAAATACTAAGAATTATTAAGTTCAGGAAGTTAAGGACACAGTGATGTTCTATGGTTTTAAAGGGCCGTTCACATTATAACATGAACTATAATGAAATTAGCGTCCACACCACGGGGCAATAACAATAACTTTATGCTAATTTGTTCGCTAAGCACATCATTTAACTTCAATGGCATTAATACTGCATATTTTCTTTAATAAAACCACTTTTTATTGTTCACATGTAATTAAATGTGTAAATATGCTGTTCTTGTTGCATTTACACAGCGGGTATAACCAGCAGATCTCCTCAACAATGAATCTAGTAGTTTGTGTAATCTAATATATTACCTTTTGGCGTAGTCAATGTAGTAGAATAAAAAGCATTACGTAGTGAATTTCACAGCAACTAGATGGGTGATTCTCACGAAACCATTGAAACACCACGGCACTAATGATTTTAGCCTTAAAATGTGTAATATAGTAACATTAAAAAGCATCAGAATTAATACAATACTGTGTTCTACCTTGCACAATGTGTGATATAAGAATTTATAATTGGAAATTTTATCTCATTTTCTGCTGAAATTCTCATTATCGAAATGTGTCCGGCTGTGTTTGAACATGCGTTATGTTGTAATTTAATCAAATTAACACAAAAATATTAAGAAAAAAAATAAATGGATGTTTTGCTAGACTACTTTAGATGACAGAAAAAATATTTAGTGAATATTCATGTATAATAATAATGAAGAAAAATTAGGAAAATGATGTGTCCATGCCTGATGTTCTCATCCTCCGCAACACTTTTTGAGAACAGTTTAAGCACACATACAGAATTTTAATAAAGTTTGATTTTGAGTGACCAAGCACATGGACCAGTTACTTCAAGATGACTACCAGGTAAGATAATTTTTTTACAGTTAATTTGAAATATTGTCTTGTCAGAATGCTTACACGACATTTTGATTATCATTACCGCAACAGATGCTTATTAAATGTTAATTTAATTAATAGAAGCATAATACTTTGATGATTTTAAATGCATGTGCAGAATCTCCAAATTATGTTCTTTCAGGTTTGTCATGTCATTTTGAAAATATGTCAGTGTTGATGTTTTCTGACTGTTGCGGTAATGAGATTTTTTAGAACTATTTTTTAAATTATGTTACAAAAAGTGTTAAATGATAAGTAAAAGTTTTTAAATTAATGTTCCCATTTCCTCCAGACTTTGTTTTTCAATGTCTGGTGGGAAAAAAGTAAATTTAAGCAATTTTTACATTTTCATGCTTGACATGTTTAAAACCAAGTTTTCGTGAGAATCACCTAGATACATGAGGTCATTTTGTGTTATGGACCTCAGCAATGAGTTTCTCCACAGTGTCATCTGTCTTTTCAAATAGATTTGATTGACTGTCAATGGTTTATCGTTCATCAGTTGGGTAAAAATCGCTCAGAAAGTGATCCCAATGATATTGTTCATCGTTTTTAATATAAAAGATTTTTAAAACTGTATTTTTATAGTTATCGTTAATGTGAACGGCCCTTTAACTCCACTTTTAAGAGATGTCACATTTCTGGTGTTACAGCCACAAACAAAATATGGGAAATCACAATATGTGTCAATATTCACTCGTATGATGACCAGTAAAACACAAACAATAAAATAAAAACAGATGTATACCTAGATCATTTTCCAAAGCATTGACAGGTTGAATAACAGTTAATTTTGGACCCTGACTAACACAATGTTTTTTAGTGTATGAGCATTTGCAAAAAACATTTCGAGATGGCCTACACTAACAAAGATAAAATGTATAATGTTTTAATGCATTTTTCTTTTCTTTTTTTGCGAGATGTGCTTTGCTAATGCCCTTTATATAGCTGACTGAAACTACTTTATTTCTGCGACACCATCAGCAGTTCTCCTTATCTTCAAACTGTTGTATGGCTTCACTTAACTTTCAGCGATGAATGAGCCTAAATAACTTGATGTATGATAGCAAACCTCTTCTTCATTCCGTTCCCGCCCCCCTTTCCAAGTTCCTCTCTGGTGATGTGTCTCATTCGCCCCATAGCTGCTCCATTATGAGTTCGAGTTTGCATAGGAACCATCGTCGCAGAGGGCAGTAGTACTCGTAGTGAAACTCCTCGAACTCGGGCGTCTGCCGAATGTCGTGCAAGAACGAGATGTCCAGGTCCGACTCCAGCAGCATGAGGAGGAGTGGAAGTAAAATCATCAGAAGGCCAGCGACCATCACCAGCAGACGCGCGGCACTGCGCAGGCAAGCCTGCACCTGCTGCCGCCCGTTTAACGGGTTGCACAACGATTGGCGGAGCGCCTCTCTGGCAACTTCCCGCTCTCGTTCGGCCTGAAGCTCCACCTGCATCTCTGGATCGTCATGGAGCTCCTTCAGCAGGCGTGCAGGGCTCTGGAACAGCACGTCTAACCCACCCTGGGTCTCCTCCACTGGTGTTGGCACCATGCTGGCACATGGGTTATACGCTGTGTCAGAAATGGTGAGGCTGTCGGTGTCATCTTCATTTTCTGCATGCGTCTCTCTCCTCTCCTCATCTGGTCTCATCTCATCTTCTTGTCTTTCCTGAATGTTTTCCAGATCTTCTATCTCCACCTCCTCGGGTGTCACTGATGGTTTTAGTGGAGATAAGTGAACGGAGTCTTTCAAAGCCAAGAGTCCTGTAGACCAGATAACATGTTAAACACAGTACAGTACTGCAGTTTCTATAGCATATACAGTACAATTCATTCTAACTGCTTATACTTTCTTATTTGCTACTTTTGAAGCTCATTGTATTTATTAAGTTTACCCAAAATGTATTTGTTATTGCCCTTATTGTGTGCATGCTGCTTGTATTCAGCAGCTAAGGGAATGACTGTAGCTTGTGGTCTTTGTACAAGTCAGGTCTAAATATAGACCCAGCTGCCTGGGTAGTGTGGATTAAGACTCCCGGCTGACGTCGAGGGTTCTCCATGCAACTATTCTCCAATGCACTAAGCAATGCCATCTAAAAACAAACATCTCATCGTTACACAATAATATTAACATGGCATTCAATTTTACGTTTAAAAGACATCTAATAGCCGTCCAAACACAGCTCAGACATCTAGGCTAAAATTTGGGCTGTCTGTGAAAATGTAAAGGTGCTGTGAATTAATTTAATGTTAATATTGTTAAATATATATATATATATATATATATATATATATATATATATATATATATATATATATATATATATATATATATACTGTTATTCACACCAAGCCCAGCAAACGCCACGTTCTGGAATCTATTAATGGTGTAGCCAATATTTTAAACTTCGGTATCCCCGCCCACTAGTTGGCGCAAACTGGATAAAGTGTCCAAGCAACAAACATGTCGTTGAAAAGTAAAAAAAAAAAGATTTTAATTGTTGTTTATGGTCATTTCTATGCACATCGTGTTTGAATATTTGTTGTTTGCTACTTCACCCATACACATTGTCATTTATATATTATGTGCATCATCTCTTGCGCTTGAAAACTCCCTCCAGCTCCCATTTTTCCACCTTGGAAGTTTTCAAAACGATTCCCCAAATGTAATGAAGGAGGAGTTGAAAGCTAGTTTACTACTCAAAACTTATTTCCAATCATAGCAATGGGTGTTAACTTTAAAGTCTTGAATGCGGGCAGCCCATCAAAACAAAGCGTTTCTCGAGCCAGTCTCAAAACTAGGATACAAAATAGGCTATTACTTATATACTTTTTGATGTTTTTGAATGTAAAAGCCAACGCAAATGTCATAAGTAGACATCAGACAACAGTATAAAACAATAAAAATGACTGATTCACCATAGCCCAGAAATAATAAAATAAATAAATGAAACCAAACACCTGGTAATCACTGTGGTTTTTGTTCAATCAAATTGTAAATATTATACACCTCGCCAGTTATCACGGCAAAAAAATGACATTAAACCAAATTCAAGTTTAGTTTGGCTAAAAGTGGGTTACTTAAAGACGGACAATATTTGGGGTATAGTAGAGATGCCCCGATATATCAGTCAATAAAATTTATTTTTCACACTATTGGCCGATAAAAACAGCCGATAATCATGGCTGATATATATTGTTAATCAAAAGAGAACAAGAAATGTAATGAATTTGAGCTTTGTGTAAAGAAAATGTAAAGAAACATCAGTAGGTTAAAGTTCAATTATGGTCATTATATGAATGAATAACATTCAGAAAATGTAATCTTCAGAATTTACTCAATGCAAGTTAGGGCGGTCTCACATTTGGTGTGATTGCCTGGTCCGAACCAGAGTTCGATTGCTCCCCCTCCCCATGCCCTCCATGGACTGTGTTCACATATAATTTTTGCATCCGAACCGCGGTATGCTTGCATCATCAAGCTGCAGCTGGCGCGTACTCATGTTGCTTGGCAACCACTGTAAACGAGAAGACGACAAGCGTGATTGACGAACTGCAAGCAGAGAGATGATTTCTGAATTCCTCCGCAAAAATTGACGTCGGCGGACAGCCCGTTGTCGTCGAAACGACTTTAGTATATTTTCGGCAGACAGACGCAAGTGCGTTTCTGTATTATTTCTTTGAAAACAAACCAGAGGTTTAAAAAAATAAAAACAAAAGTCAAGCAAGCATTCTATGCATTTTGTTGTCAAGGTAAGTGCACACACACACACACACACACACACACACGTCTGTTTTGGTATCTTAGTGGGGACATTCCAAATAATACGTAATTAACAGCGGCTTACTTCTGCGATTTGGTACGATTGCGCTCACATCAGCAGCGAACCGTTCTGGAGTTCACATGAACCGGACCCCAGACCACCCTTTTTAAGCGGACTCGAGTACGATTCGCGGGTGCTTACTCGAATTCGGAAGACAGCGTTCCCATCATCCAAATGTACAGAACTCTGACATCAATCGAACCTGGGTGCGCACCAAAAGTGCTAATGCGAAAATGCCCTTAATATAACCACATAACTACCGGCATTGGTATCGGCATAGTCTTAATAATCAACCTGATATCACGAAAATCTGTGTTAAAGTTTTGATCACTTTATCCGTGTCCATGTCACGGAATTCAGCATTTTATTCCGTGTAACTCCCACAGATTTCTCGTGTCATTTTATGTATTGTTTTCTCATTGTTTTTTCCCATTTTCTTACCATTGTCGCTTAGGGTTAGAATCACTTTCTGTTACATTTTTAGACATCCTAACTCAAACCCCAAATCTAACCCCATACCCAAGCGACAATGATTTAAAAATAGCGGGAAAAAAACAATAAAAAAACAATGCATAATATGACACAAGAAATCCGTGGGAGTGACACAGAAAAGACATCCGTGTTCCCGTCACAGAAAAAAGCTAAATTCCGTGGCATGGACACGGATAAAGTGATACAATTTTCTGTGACTATAACACGGATTTCCATGAGATCAGGTTGCAACAATCGTATCTGTGGAAAACGTAATATCGGTGCATCTCTAGTCTACAGTTCACCTAGATGGTGAAAAGACGACTATTGCTTGCTAAGATGGTACTATTGAAAAACAATTCACATTTTGGTTTCCCGTTAAAATTGCATTAACATTAACAGGCTCCTAACATAATTTAAATGTCCTATTAATCCAACCAAATTAGATAATCAATGTATAACCTTAAAAAGAAACACATGTAATGGTCTGGATAAAGGCATGGACAAAAAGGACATCACCATAGCAGCACATATAAACCATTTAGTCCAGGAAAAGGCAAGAGTCAAGAAGCAGACCATAGTGGTTACCATGGCAACAGTCAACACAACAATAATTAAATCGTAATGGATTTTCCCAAAGAATATAAAAAGTCAAAACTGATGTAATTGAGTATTTCTCTAAACAAAATAGCGTAGATGTTGACATCTGTAGCTTCCCACTACCTTAAAATTATTTGAAATGAAAGCAAAGTTATTTTTTTGGAAAAGAAACAGATGTGAGTAATACAAAAGATATTGGATATAACATGATAAAGTCACATGGACAGCATTACTAAGAATAGGGGACAATGCAGGGCTCAATATGAAACAAGTCCCGCCTTCCAGTTAAAAGAACCAATCATCAATTCTAGGGGTGCACCGATAGGATTTTTTGGGCCGATACCGATTTAAACAGACAACTTATACCGATGCTAAACACATGTATACAATACTATACAGTTGGTCTATTAGCTAGCTTATTTCTGCATCAAATTATTTTTACTAAACATGGATTGGATCTAATTAACATTCAACTGACCAACATATTAAGAGAGGCACAAATTAAGCTAAAACAAATATAATAAGACAGCATGACAACCTTCAAAGGTGGTTTTAGCTATTCAGCATTTATTTTATTAACAACATTAACTCATTTTTTACATATAATGGATTTCTTTATGCAGTTAATTAATAAACAATCGTATCGGCCTTTCTTGTGCTATTGCCGATATCCCGATGGTTTCAAATTCAACAAAAATCGGCCGATAAATATCGGCGGCCGATACATCGGTGCATCACTAATCAATACATAAAGACAGATATTGTTAGTGCATTTTAAGCTTAAGAAACTAAAATTATGGTACAGTTGACGTTTAATTGTTGGTCAGAAATATATTGTTAAATTGTGATTTTAACACACAATATACGAGATATTTGTCTTTCCCCATTCATGTGGATTCATCTTGCATGACTGAAATAACTGCCAGGAGGCGTTGCAAACATGAGCACCCAGTATAGTGGACTCTAGTGTATTTTATCTGCATTTTAAATTATCCACAAAACTCAAGTCATGAATTACACATTGAAACCAGACTAACTGTGGGTTTACACCAGACGCGAGTTCAATGATTTGCGCGAGTAGATTACATACAAAGTCAATGCAAAGACGCGATCAGAAGCGTCCTCGCATGGGGCCATGCGAACGCCTCTTCGCCCATGTTGAAAATATTCAACTAGAGCGATAAATTTGCATGACACAAAGTTAAATCCCACGAGTAATCTAGAGCGAGTAACGCAATGCCCCGCGTTTGGTGTGTACGTACTACGTAGCATAACATTCACTGTTGAAATGCAGTAGCCACACTGTTCCTATAGACAACAAGTCCAGCATCTGGTCTTTCACTGCATCATCATTTCAGTCACCATTAACAGATGCTAATGAAAAATCATTTTAGCAACTTTTGGTAGCTCTCATACCAGTTCCTGAGATGCGCTCTCCATGGTCAAGTAGCCGTACAACGACATCTCGTGCCGTATGGTTGGCCATGCGGAGCTGTAGGTTGTGCCGTGTGGTGATCTTCACCTGGCAGCGCATGCCGTCCGCCCGTTCCTTTAAACTGTCCCTCAGGAAAGTGTTAAGAACCTCATCTTCATCTCCTTGTAAAACGTCCTCAGTAACCAATTCACAATCCTGAACACCCATTTCACGCTCCCTCTCATTTCCAAAAATCTCCATATCTGACCCTCTCTGTACACCTCCTACTCAACCCTCTCTCAAACGCAGGACCTTTAGCTGGGTTCTTCTACGGTGTAAAGATATCAAACGCTGTCCCTGACTCATCTGGCTTGGGTTAATGCTGTAATAAATCAAGCACAGCCATAGGATGGGGTCTGGCCGACCCCTGTTCTTCACTGGATGGCAGACAGCGTTAACAAAGTCGGGGTATTAGGGGTCGGATCAGCCCAAATGCAGGATGAGCTATTTATACAGCATCACGCATAGCATAAGGCTTTGCTAATCACAGGGGTTGATAATGGTGAAGGGTTATACTCTGCAGAACAGTACATCTCTTTAGGGAATGAATATTACACACACATCCAGGTTTAGGCTTAGGTGTCCTGATTTTGTGCCTGCTTTGTATCTAACTTAACCCTAATCTAAAGAAATTGTTAAATTGGTCTAACGTCAAGTTCATGCTTCATCTCTAGATGTGCATAAAATGCTTGCTAATGCAATTATCACTCTTACTACTATTCTAATTTCAAGCATTATTTGAAATTACTTACATACAATTTTAACATGGTAGACAATAAAGCAATCTCAAAAAAAACAAAAACAATGCAACATTTTAGATTTGCATTAAAGGTGCAACATGAGGTGTATCTAAAATATCCTAGAGAAAAGAGGCCTCCCTTGGCTCGCCAAGCTTTAATTTGTGGTTCCAAAGGCAATAAAATAATAAGGTGATATGATCATTCAGTCATCCGCTTTTTCTGGATGTTGGCTTTGTTAGAAAACCATACCCATTATATCAAGACTAGGGATGCACCGATATTGTAATTTTGGCCGATATCGATAACCGATAACTCTTTATATTTGGGGGCCGATAACCGATATATATAGGCCTGTAAGGGATCTCAGGTTTCGGAAGGAGAACAAAACTGCAATCGTTCCCCGGTTTCGGACACAATAGGTCTGAGAGCGTTGCTAGAGTACGAATATATTGTATTGCAATATGGAGCGTTTAAGTATTAACCTTAAATCAAAACTAAACAACAGATTTGTAAATGAAAAGGTTTAATTACAGTACTGACTTAAAGTTACAGTTGAAATGGTTACACTATAAATGCATGAAATGGTAAATAATACAAACAATTGACTGTTTCCAATGTATGTGAGATATTACCTGATAAGATAGACAACAGAGAAAGAAAGTTTAGAAGAAAGAGATTCACACTTGAGAACTGAAATCTAGGCCTAATGGCCCGAACCCCAGAACTTAGGTGAAGAAAGAAAGGAAAGGGGAAAAGACCAATGCAAAGGCAAAAGCTAAAATGCAAAGGCCCAGAGCTCCTAAAAACATTGACCTTTATCCTCTCTCTCTTGACCATGTGACTAAACCTAACTTGATACATTCAAATTGACCAATCAGAAGATCACCTTTAACCCCCACTGTACTTGACCAAACCCAACATAATACATTCAAACTGACCAATCAGAAGACCACCTTTAACCCCCACTGTATTGGATAAACAGCTGTAACAATAGTCTTTGATCAGCACAGGGGGTTGTGCCAAGTTGTGACCAAGGAATAAGTTCCTTCAATTTTAATCTTACAGGCCGATAAATATTCATATTATTTTCACAATGAAAAACTCCCAGGCCGCGGACATCTTGTCTTTGCGCTAGACTGGCATACTCTTCTTAAGCCCGCAACACGTGTCATCTTCGTGCTATGTCACAGAAAGCACCATTCAATACTCCACATGGCCAGCAATGAGCAAGTGAAGTGGTTCAACAAACCAAAATAATCCATCATTTATCGGCTTTCATTTATCGGCCTAATTTTGCTATCAGACCGATAACCGATCATATAAAAAATAAGCAGTTATCGGCCGATAACGATATGTCGGACGATATATCGTGCATCCCTAATCAAGACGCATGTCAATAAGCGTGTTCAACTGCATGCAGCGCTGCATAGAGCAACTGTCATATGTCAGAAGTACCGATCAGACTGATCATATAACAAGACTGCTTGTTATGCTTTTAAATTACTCTCAATAGTAGCTGCGTTTCCATTACCCTTCAAATTGCACAAATTAATATTGCGAATTGAAAATACGGCCAAGGGAAACACGTCAATTTTGCAAAAACTTCCATATATTGCAAAAAAAAAAAAAAAAACATACACTTGCATGATGTGTTTTTTAGCAACAAGATCTCATTGAAATCAATGTTATAGTCACAGAAAATTTGATCACTTTATCCGTGACCATGTCACTGAATTTTTCCTATTTTCAAATCATTGTAGCTTGGGGTTAGGGTTAAATTTGGGGTTTGCGTTATGATGTACTTTTATGTTAGGATGTACTCTTATGTATTGGTTTCTACATGTCTTTCTTTCGCTTTTAAAACTATTCCTTTTTGGAGTTGGGGTTAGGATGTCTAAAAATGTAACAGAAAGTGATTTTAACCCCAACCCCAAGCGACAATGGTAAGAAAATAGGAAAAAAACTATGAGAAAACAATACATAAAATGACACGAGAAATCCGTGGGAGTGACACGGAAAATGCATCCGTGGTCCCGTCACGGAAAAAAGCTGAATTCCGTGACATAATAAAGTGATAACATTTTTCGTGACTAAAACACGAATTTTCGTGAGATCAGGTTGTTTATCAGGCAATTCAGAAGAGGTGTATTTTACAGAATTGCAATGGAAACAGTTTATTTACATTGTCAGGTCAACTAATGTATGTAAATCACAATCATTATTTGAAGATAACGCGGTGTGTACTAAAATCTCCCAGAGGAACATTTCATACGTTGCCGCTCCAAAGTATAGAGGCTTTCCTTGCCATTAACGTATGGATAACACTCCTACATCTCCTGTGATTGAAAATAAGGTTGTAGTCTCTTATGAAACAGCTGAAATTCCACAAGGGGGCGTATTTGTTCCTCAGACGTTGCACAATAAACGTGACACCCGAATATATTAATTATAAATCATGAATGAAAAGTGAGATTCGAATGAATATCTGATGGTGAACTAATTGTATACAGTATTTATATCGTAATTCGGTCAGAAACGTCAAGATTGTGAGATGAACAAATCGTTTTGGATTAAAAGGCTTGAATATTCCATTTCATTGGACTTTTAGCGAATTTATGAACAATTTGTTTTGGACAATTTCACCGAAGCGGATAATGGGAAGATTTTGAAGGTAAGTAAATATCCTAAATCAGCCCCGCCCGGTTAAGGTAACTAACAACTAGATTACAGTTTTATGACTGCTATAAATCATATTATGCTTTGTGTGTGCGCTTAATAGAATCCCAAAAGTCTAAGCTTTCAAACGATGTGCCGCATGACCGTATATTTTGAAGATTTAATGCTTCAAAGTTACAATGACGTTTATGCAGCCTCACGTGCAAGGGAGGGGGTGTGCCATGTACGGCACAGTGTTCCTTATCAGGTCAAAATAACCTACTTCCGTCGATGTGATGTTTGGAATGACTTATTGTGAGAGGAAAAACTATGTTTTAATCATATCATCGGTTAGCGGAAACGCTGTCATTTCATAACCCGCGGTTACCCACAATTACGAGTCATCCAAAAATATTTTTAATGATATTCGCGAAGCAGTTGGTCGGGTTGTTTGAAATAAAGATGCCAATTAACTATTTTAAACAATTACTACTTTTAAAAAATGTGGGCCAGGAAGCGGGTCGGGTACAATATTTTTTTTTTCCGAGTTGTGGGCGGGTTAGTTAAAAACGTCGCTCGGGTGCGGGTTGTTTACACATTGACCCGTGCTGCATCACTGTTTCATAAAAGATTTTTATCGACATTTAGAAAAAAGCTAGTGATGTCACATGTCAATCAATCTATGCAGCGCTGCATGAAATTAAGAGCAAGGGGGCCCCTAGTGGTTCGGAGTGGAGGGGCTGCATACATGCATTATAACAATGCTTAGTATTAAGGTAATCGTCTTTTTGTCATTAAGGAAAATCATCTTCATCAACTCAGTTAAAAATTTGAAAATGGTAAGAATGATTTCCTCCTTTTGTATTTAATAGCAAATAGCATTTGTATGTTTAGGGATGACAGAAGCAGACATTGTTTTTTATTACTGGATGCAACTTTTGATAAAAGTTAAAAAGTTAGTTCTGAATAAAGGTGAAAAAAACTTTTGTTTCCAAGTGTCATTTGGTTTCATTTGGTGTCATTGAAGTTTCCAGTGTCATGAGCAAACAAACGCTCCATTAAAGAAGAGTGAGTGTGTTTGTACTGGATGTCCAAGAAAACCTTGAGACAGGCTTATGTGACATTTGTCCTATCCTCTGGTTACTCAATCTGTGAAGGGCTTAAAAGTGATGCAGAACCAGCTTCAGAACTCTTCACATGGGCTTTATGATCACATGATCCCTTCATGAAATGAATGCTTGACTTCCTTCACTTAACCTGGATTATTAGAGATTAAAGACATCTTAATATAACCAGCAGCATCTAACTTCATAAACATGAATCGTTGCCTCAATGTACACCTCTACTTCAATAGCAGGACTCTGTGCTAACCCGCAGAGATGATCACATGAGTATTTTAATGCTCTGACTGGAGTCTCCACAGAGACCAGCGCATCATCAGCTCATTTTGATCCCCTGAGAACAGGTGCCTTACATTTGTCAACGCCATCTGTGCAGTACAGAGGTGCACTGAGCACTGTTTTACTATATAATCAGGTATATGTGACCCTGCCTGTCAAAACAGGATTTTGTGAATCATGTAATACTGTACCAACACATGCTTTATGTCAAATAAACCAGCTTTATTTGTCTTACCATTGTCTGCTGAGATATCTCTGTGTTCCCTGCTAGAGCTCAGTGCCGGTAAAAGCGGCTCCATGTTCATTATGAGCTGTTTATGACTGAGTGAAGTAAAACTTCTGCTTTGACCAAACTGACACCTGAAACAAAGGTAACGTAAAACAGAAAACAAAACAGAGCAGGGTCAATTTCTATAGCAGTTGGACAAATAAAGTTGAGTCTTGATTTCTTAATGTATAAAACATTAAGAAAATCTTCTTTCAGATGAACACATCTGAGATATATCAGAAAATGTCCAGGCCCTTCCAAGCTTTATAATGGTAGTAAATGGTGCTCTTGATTTTGAAGCCCAACGAAGTGCATTCATCCTTTACAGAAGTAATCCACACGGCTCCAGGGGTATAATAAAGGCCTTATGTAGCCAAGCGATGTGATTTCGTAAGTAAAATATCTGTATTTAAAACTTTATCAACTAAAATTAACTAGCGGCCGACACACATTCTCAAGAGAGTGGTTTTAAATAGTAAATTGTCAAATATTTGAACATGCAGACAAGATTAACCTTAAACTAAAAAACAACCACATTATTACTATAAGTCTGTATTACAAAGAAATGAATTAAAATGGAGATGTAACTGACCTGTGCACAGCAGGTGGTTCTCTCTGAATCTTTAAACTGGCTTCAATCACTTCTTTAGCCACCCGCCCACTGTAATAAAATAACAAACGCATTCACTTACTTTTGACAATATTTTGCAGTCTAAACACATGCACGTTGAATTTATGCTATTTGCAGGTGCAACTAATCAAATGTATGAAATAAATAATTGCAATATCTAAGAGGTCAAACAGTACATTAAAAAAAACATACCTGTACCGATATCTGCTTCCCTTGAAAAATATGCTACTGCTAGACACCGTTTTTATCTGACTTGATTTTGCACATCTAAACAGAGAAATCCGAAAAAAAGACAGAAATTAACTAATTTTTACATGGGCAGTTATTTGTGTGTATGCATGTGTCTTTGTATATTTATGTTGTGATCATAAAATATTCTTAATTAACCTTATCTGATATTGCATATCCTATATAAAAGCTTGTATCGGCATATACAAGAAAAATGCTGTTACTCCAACTGTGTGATTTTTTTTGTATCACAGTACCTGTGAAAAAGCTGTACAGAGACCATGCTTCTCTGAGTTATAAACAACCTGCTTTTATCCTCCAAAGGAGTTGCATCTCTTTTTGGTGGTATTATTGTTCTGATGTTAGATCCTATTTATTTTACTGTAACTATTTTGTTTAGAAAAACATATGTATGTATGGAGTACCACAAGGCTTAGGTTTAGGCCCCTTGCTTTTCTCCCTGTATGAAATTCCATTGGGAATATATGTCACACAGTTCTTTCACTTTAGAAATATATTAAAGGGGGGGTTCAATGGTATTTCAAGCATTCTGACTTATTAACACAGTTATAGAGTTGTTTCCTCATGCTAAATGTAGGCAAAGTGTCAAAAAAGCATTTGGGCGTGTTACAGAGTATTTCTGTGCCGAATGCACTTCGCCAGGGTTCATACAAGTTTCGGAAAGTTTTTTTCAATTACAGTTCCAACTGACGTTTCAGGGGTTTTCTATACGTATCACTTCTTTATATGGGCACTTCCCCCGGAAATCCCTGCCCACCCGTCGATCAGCGGGAGACGCTACAACCTGCAAATGTCTTATCAAGCGATACAGCTTTGTTTATTTTCAAAACTCAACAATGGCACGAAAGATGAAGTGTGTTTTTGGATGTAAGGAGAAGAAAGCCAGCCTTATGAAAACAATGGATATAGTTTATTATCCGGGGTAGCAGCTGAGTTTTGCGTGTGTTTGATGCGCTGGATTTTCCCAACCGGGTCATAAGTTGCACACGGTAAGTAAGACTTCTGTCTTATGCTGGAAATAGGCGCGTGCAAATTATAGAAATGACACGAACATGTAGTGAATCATAAGTTATAAGTGTTGTATAGTCTTGCATGACTCGTACTCGCTCGTCCCGCGGTAGTAACTCCTCCTCCTTCATTTTTTCGTACGTTATCGGAAAGATTCGGTAAAGCTAATCTTTCTTTTAAAAATCCTATTAAACTAAAGACTCTTCGGAGATATAAAGGATGTCATACTACTCTATAGGTACTCCAGATTAACATAAAAAATGCACAAACAGTGTGTGTTACGTGAGCTTTAAATTACTTTGCTTTTGGTTTGACTCATTCTGTTCATTCGTGAATCGTCATCTCAAGCATTCATCGTTTTAATAGAACACAAATTACCGCTGCCTTTAGCAACAACAAAGTACACAACTACTATCATAATAGCAACAAAATGAGATGGACATTAAAGACCCCCCAACCATGCAGATTTGTGTGCCATAGCTTGTATACTTCTGCTCCATTCAGTCAAACTGTCTGTCTTGACTGTGTACTAACTATGTACTGTATGTCTGGGTCGGCCAGGCCAATTGGCTTTAGTGGACTAAATAAAGTGTGCTGAGGAATCCCAGAACATCTGTAACAGCTTGGCTATGTGAAGCAGGGCTAACAGATAGAGGTCTTCATGGGTCCAAACCCGAGGTCCGACCCGAGAGGGTTTGCGTCTAAAATTTCATGTGTGCCTTGGACATAAGTCGGGTATAATATTAGCGGTCTCATTTAAAATGAATGTGTTTTTGCAGAACGGACCGGGGAAGACCCAAACTATTTTGCGTGTGTGCATTCTTTTCCAACCCCTCTTCTGTTTGCCAAAAGCATTTCTGATGTTGCGTGTCTGACCCGTTTTGAAACATGCTCTGAACCAATGGCTGGAAACAAAAGATCCGTACAAGTTTCGAAGCCTCATGAAGCAGTGCTTCAAAAGCGACCATCACTACTGTAGACTACACACATCAATGCCGTTTACATTCGGGTTAAAAAAATTGTCACTGGGTAGGCCTCTGGTCTAATTTTCTCATGTTTGTCCTGTGTCGGGTCTTTGTTTTTTTATTTATGCACGTCTGGTTCTGATAAAAAGTGATTTGGGTCATTTCAGGACAGGTACATTTCTTTGAACCCGAGAAGACATTGACAGCTTGAGGTTTTAAATATTAAATCATAATAAATAAAAAATTATATATATTGTTATATAAGTTATAACAATAATATTACATAATAAGGGTAGTATGAACTGACTAAAAATACAGCATGCCCAATATTAAGAAAACAAACAGTGACGGATGTGACATTGGCTGAATGGGATGCTTAATCCCACTATGGTGGGAATAAAGATTCATCCTGCTGACAGCACATGCGTAAACTTCTGTGAAACTTGACCAGCAACTCTCGGGTTACAAGCCCGACTCTCTGACCATTATGCCACGACTGCCCATAACAGTAATAAGTGATAAGATAAAAGATAAACATATCATTGGCTCCAGAAGAAAGTCTTGAAGAACAGTTTAGGGGCAAGCAGATGGAGGCAGTTTTTTTTAAAGGCTGGATACACTCATCAGTTTGAGATTAACATTAAAATATACGGCTGATTTTTAGGTGGGCATTAAAAAGGAAGCTGTCACATCTAAAATAAAAATAAAAAACACTAAAAATCCTTGTAATCTAATGCCCTCATCTAGAAACCCAGATAAGCAAAGCAGTATTTTATTGATGATGATGTTATAACATGCTGAAGAGGTTTGAGATCTGATCTGATCATCAGAGGGATAAGACCGCATTGCTGTTGAGATTAGACATACCTCAACGAGTAGCAGAAATAGGATAGTAAAAGCGAAAAGCTAAAATGAGAATGTGAAAGATGTGTTAGGTCATCAAGTTTGTAAGTGATAGACACCTGATAGAGAGGTGTGTGTGTGTGTGTGGGGGGGGGGGGGGTTAATGTGATGACAGGTGTAACTGAGCGTGATCTTGTTTGACTATGCAGCCCTGCTGTCTGTCTGCCATTAAACCTCCTAATTAAATTGCTTTCATCAGAAATGTGATCCTACTTGTACATAGAAACCTGGCTGAGATGTTGTGTGTCCTTCTGATATAATAGCAGAAGGATGAACTAAATTATAAATTATATATTTAAAACTAGAAAAATCTGTACAGTATCAGTCATTGTTAGTCAATCAGTTTTATATGTTTACATTTATCTCATCAATAATTATGTCATCATAATTCTTGGCACAAGAATACTCAGGGCCGGCCCGAGGCATAAGCGAACTAAGCGGCTGCTTAGGGCCTCGCGGCCACCAGGGGGCCTCCAATCGTTTTTTTTTTGTACATTTAATTTTTTATGTACATTTAAATAACTTATACAAGTAATATAAATGAATGAATGAATGAATACGAATGAATAAATGAATAATTCAAGACAAGAAAATTCTGATTTGCAGACAACTGCTGTGTGTCTGTAGTGCTAGCAGTTGAGTCATGCGCAACATAGACACCTCACGTGAATTGACAATTTGCGCAGGTGCGGGTCACTGTAATAAATAATAAGCCATGCCACAAAAAAGGATGTATCCCTCTGGTGCCGAAAAAAGAGAAAGTAGAAAAGGACAGAGGAGGAGAAAAAAGGGCAAGATAAAGGTATGTTTGCATGATTATTAACAGTATGTTTAATTTGTGCAGCAGCAGTGGTGTGACAGATCGCAGTTGATGCGTGATTGACCCACAGTTCGGCGGAGTAATAGGGAAAGTTTATCATTTGCACGTGTTTGAAAGGCTTGCAAATGTTAACATTTCAAGTGATTTTAAACTATTTAACCCGCAAAAAGACGCTAAAGTGAGCAGGTTTATGTTAAATGTGTCCAGTCCAGCTCTAGTCAGAGAGGTGATCCTCACTACGCCCTTCAGAGATCAGAACACTTAATGTTTAAACTTTAGAGAGAGTTACGCTACTGTGTGTCATACTGTAGCCCATTAGCATACATTTGAGGGATAGAGCACTTAAAAACAACGTAAGGTTTTTATGCTGCGCCGTTTGTAATTCGTCTTCCATCTGTGTGCGTGCGCGCTTAAGTGCACTCGGTAGTGCACACACGTGAAGACGCGTTTCAACAAAGCAAAAAAAGCAAGCGAACATAACATCTTTCTCTTCTTGACAGGGCACATACAAACAAAATGATCTCCACAGTACTCTACACAGTATTAGGTTTATATGTATAGATTAGGCAGAAAGCACAGGTCCGTGCTTCTCTTAAAGAGACAGTAACCTCAATTAACCTACTTAAAGGGGTCATATTATGAGATTTTTTTTAAGATGTAAAATAAATCTTTGGTGTCCCCAGAGTGCTTATGTGAAGTTTTGGCTCCAAATACTCCACAGATAAGTTATTATAGCATGTTAAAATTTCTAATTTGTAGTCTTGAGCAAAAGTGTGCCGTTTTTGGGTGTGTCCTTTAAAATACAAATGAGCTGATGAAATTCAAACACTGATCACTATGATGGTGGTTTGTTGTAATTGAAACTCAATTGTGCTGTCAAGTACTTTTTTCTTTCTCACTGCACTATGGCAGTGCTGTGGTTGGATATTGCAGATAAAGGGGGCGGTATTATTGTAATTTGCCTCGCTACCTACCTCACAAAACAGGCGAAATCTGAACGACCTAATTTTTCACACGCTTGCAGAAAATGGCTTACCCAAACAAAGTTACTGGGTTGATCTTTATTAAATTTTTTTAGGTTGATAGAAGTACCGGGGACCCAACTATAGCACTTACACATGAAAAAAGTCAGATTTTCACGCTATGACCCCTTTAAGTCTGTGTCATTAATGTTAATCAAGCAATCCAAGACAGAGAAAATCACTTCTGTAGCTCTAAAAAATAATAATTATATTTAATTCATACAATAAAGACAGTATTATGATTCATTTGATTTGATTTCTGAACCTAATGCTAATTTTAGACCTTACTTAATGTGCAAATTTGTTCTTTTTATAAATGTTTGTAATTTCTTAATTAAAAAAATGGTGGGATGGGGCCCCCAAACAAATTCTGCTTAGGGCCCCTGAGGGGCTCGGGCCGGCACTGAGAATACTGATTGATTGTTTATTTATGTAAATGATGTGTTGTGGTGCTGTGAGTTTCACATGTGAAAGACACTACAGGAGAATTTCTGCTATCTGTTCACCATCAACAACTTTGTAGATTGTCTCTAACATGAAGGAAATCATAAAATTGATGCATTTTCTGAAACTGCAGACCACAGATGGGGAAGCAGACTCCTCCAGCCCATTAACCATCAGTGGCGGCCGGTGACTTCTTTTTTTGAGGGCGCTCGATGTGAAATTCATCACAACATGTATGTTGCCCGTCATGTGTATGTTTTTTTTTAATATGTGAAGAGTTTGGTTCCAAAACGCGATAAACGTCATTTTTGAAAAAAATGAGTTACTGCCAAAATCAATATTATTCAGGTCAGTGTTTAAAAGTAAATTCTTAATTTTACGCAAAATCCAATATCCGCAGGGTTATTCTGTCATCTTTTCTCCCTTTTTTCCCAAAATGCGATAAACGCCACTCCCCCTTTTTTACAGAACGCAATAAATTACAGCGTACCATTCCACGCATTGTAAACATACAATGGCGGCGCGTTGAGTACACGGAGTCCTAGTTTTCCTCATCTACTTTGTACCTCGTGATCAACAGACAAAACAAAATAATACTTTAATGGCATTAATAAACCTGTGGTTGTTTTCTGTGACGGGAAAGAAACGACATCAACATCTAATAATTTACGCAGAGGCACTCGAGAGACTGGTGCTTATCTCCCGACAGCATCAAGTTTCTCATGCTAACACATTGACCCCAGGGGATCTTATGAATAACTTTACATTATTTTACTCAAAGTCAATGAAAATCGAGCAGGACCAAAACATTTTACAGCTGATCGCTGTGAAAAATGTTAAGCGACGACGTCAAGTATAACCGCAGCAATGACAGTGTTCTTAATATGACAGTATGACACAAGTAAGTGTTTTGATTAATGACATTAATGTTTATTTTTTTAGTCAGTGTGTACAACTGTTCAACTAAATGAATATACAAATGGCAAAGATGAATGCACATTTGTACATTGAATTAATAGATTTCTAGCATTTTGAAACAAAAACTGTCATGAATTTATTGCATTTTGTGGAAAAATAATTCGTTTTTATAATAAATCTTTGAAAATCAAGTTATGGATTTGAATTTTTAATGTTTTTATAACCTAAAGATGCTATGGGAAAGTTTGTAACAGAAAATAGTGGTTTTCATCTTGTCACTTTCTTGGTATAGAAAACACGTTTTAACCGAAATTTGTCAAAATGGATTTATTGCGTTTTGGAACCAAATTCTTCATGTGTTCTGTGCTTTGAAAGATCGTGTGTGTATCACCAAAATAAGTGCCTGCTGCAGACGCTTTAAAGAGTTTATGATTAATTTTGTATGCGCAAATACATTATTAGAGGAACACGGTCGAACACATTGTGTCATGTAAACTCAAGATGGAGGAACAGCTGATCATAGCTGTACAGGAATACACAGAACGAAGAAACTGTCAAACGGCTATTATTTTGACACAAATTAAAGAAACAATGTATAGAGACATACACTCACATCCTAATAAAGGATTATTAGGAACACCATACTAATACTGTGTTTGACCCCCTTTCGCCTTCAGAACTGCCTTAATTCTTCGTGTCATTGATTCAACAAGGTGCTGAAAGCATTCTTTAGAAATGTTGTCTCATATTGATATGATAGCATCTTGCAGTTGATGGAGATTTGTGGGATGCACATCCAGGACACGAAGCTCCCGGTCCACCACATCTCAAAGATGCTCTATTAGGTTGAGATCTGGTGATTGTGGGGGCTATTTTAGTACAGTAAACTCATTGTCATGTTCAAGAAACCAATTTGAAATGATTCGAGCTTTGTGACATGGTGTATTATCCTGCTGGGAGTAGCCATCAGAGGATGAGTACATGGTGGTCATAAAGGGATGAACATGGTCAGAAACAATGCTCAGGTAGGACGTGGCATTTAAATGATGCCCAATTGGCACTATGGGGCCTAAAGTGTGCCAAGAAAACATCCCCCACACCATTACACCATTGCATTAATGAGAAATTAAACAGGTGTTCCTAATAATCCTTTAGGTGAGTGTATAGTTTTTAATAAAGCAGATTGTCTCTTTGCACAAAATTATCAACATTTATTAACCAGTTTTTAAGAATCTCATGTGAATCATGAGAATTATGAGAAATATTTTTTTAAATTATGAGAAATATTTTTATATTCTGGTGAAAGATGACATAAAAATTCTTTACAAATAAATTTAAATCCATAACACTACATACTTTCTGCATAGTATTTACAATTATAATGCAAAGTGTGTAACAGAAGCTACAAATAGTTCATAAATTTATTGCAATGAATTACAGAACTATGTTTAAAAAATATAATATCTAAAACCATTTACAAGCAATGTATCTTACATCACTATGATGAAATATATATATATATGTTGTATGTTTATGTAATATGGAGGGGAAAATCACATGTTTTTTAATTTTTTTAGCCTAGTCAAGGCCCCCCTGCAGTAGCGCGAAGGCCCACAGTTTGGGAAGCACTGCTCTATACTGAATCAATGGGGATTGCGGCTCAATGTTGCTTAGCAATGGCAGAACTACCGGAGCACAACCTCCCAAGCATGTTGGAAAGGAGGAGGAAAGTGGTGTGATCATGTTTTTAGACACAAAATGTGAAAAAATTGGGCCACGACAGTCTGGTAGAGTCCCTTTAATGTTTTAAAACCTGCTTTAAGGAGATTTTGAACACCAGACAGAAGGTAAAGTTCCCAAGAAATTCCTACATCCCAAAGTTGATCTTTCACTTCCCGAAACCATGCAGGAATATGCTGAGCAGGTAATCTTAATCCTTTAGGAGAAAAGGAATGGCAGTCCTTGCTTCGATTACATAGGGCATTAAAAATTGAAGTAATGCTATCCTCTGTCACAGCCTGATTCTCATTCGTCAGGAAGAAACGTCTGATGTTCTGGGCATGATAAATAGGTCATGCCAGAGCTGGTTCTTAAGGGTCTAGAATCTGTATGGGTCATCTACGTATGATGAATTCATTACCTCATCCATAAACAAATTTAGCGATTTGGATGGTAAAAACAACATCTACCATCATTGTTATTGTGTAATTGTAAAATAGCGACCTCTAATGGTAAAAATCCTACATATTGTGCCTTTAAACAGCCTACGTTAAAATGTTATATGCAGACATATTAAACCACTGGCCATACACATTTAAGTTACAGTTACTGAGATAAAGGTCTTGAGTACATCTTGGACAACTTCTATAACAATAAACCACAGTCTAGACACAAATGCTACTTGAAGTGAGACAAAACGAGAGAACTGATAGACTACTCACTTGTAAAAGGCCTGATTTTCTACAGCACATTTCCACAGGTGTTTACAGGCTGCTGGTGTGGAGGTGTGGAACGTCAGAACCAGCTTCTTCTACAGAGAGAAAGCACGATTAAAAGTTCAGTAATCAACTTCATCAAATGGGGAGACAATCTACTTTTTTTGAAAATATGCTCATTTTCCAGCTCCCCAAGAGTTAAACATTAGATTTTTACCGTTTGGAATCCATTCAGCCGTTCTCTGGGTCTGGCGCTAGCATAATTAGCATAGCTTAGCATAATCCATTGAATCTGATTAGACCATTAGCATCGTGCTAAAAATAACTAAGGAGTTTTGATATTTTTTCTATTTAAAACTTGACTCTTCTGTAGAAACATTGTGTACTAAGACAGACGGAAAATTAAAACTCATTCTGGCGTAATAATCAAGGACTTAGCTGCTGTAACATGGCTGCAGCAGGCACAATGATATACACAGCGCATGAAAATGGTCCCCTGCTATTGAAATTAACCAAGGGGACTATTTTCGGGCAGTGCAGAATATCACTACGCCTGCTGCAGCCATGTTACATCAGCAAAGTCCTTGATTATTACGCCAGAATGAGAGTTTATATCCATATCTGCCTAGAAAATCATAACTTTTAATTTTCTGTCGGTCTTAGTACATGATGTAACTACAGAAGAGTCAAGTTTTAAATAGAAAAAATATCAAAACTCCTTAGTTATTTTTAGCACGATGCTAATGGTCTAATCAGATTCAATGGATTATGCTAAGCTATGCTAAAAGTGGTACGTCCAGACCCGGAGATCGCCTGAATGGATTCCAAAACAGTAATAATCAAATGTTTAACTGTAGGGGAGCAGGTAAATGAGCATATTTTCAAAAAATAAAGTGTAGTGTCCATTTAAAGTGAGTAACAGCATAAGAAGTCCATAAATTACAAAGAGATGGAATCTGAATACAATGTCATAAACAATGAGAGCTGAACAAAATGCTGGCCCAAATCTGTGTGAGTTACTGATAGTAATGTCCAGTATTTGCAGGCAGCTGAATGGCTTTGCCAGGAAAAGTGCAAGGAAAATAAGAGTGAAAATCAATATGACACATCATAACAGCACAGTCACTCACAGCTAGTTAGCAACGGTTTCGCTGAAACACAATGTACACCACAATGACTGATCTTCAATCACATTATACATAGTTTAATATGTTGTACAGTGACATTTATAAATGTAATAAAACAAAAAACATGAATAGTGGCTGTGCACTGCAGTGACCTTACAATGGTTACAGGATGGCTTAACATAAAGCAAAAACGAGTACGTTCTTTCAAGGACGCGTCCTTCGGACCCACCCTTCGAATTGGGACACAGCTTATATTTTCAATATAGCACAGCCTTGAGTGATTTTACAGGGTTGACATTACACTGTGGTAAGTGTGTTAAAAAGCTGACCTGATCCAAGTAAATATATGTGCTGGATTAGACGCCCAAAACTGAAGCTGAGGTAAATATGTATATGCTAGGCCAAAGCAGCAAAGATATATGGGCTGATAAAGTCCTTTGAAAAACAGAACTGTCAGGAGCATCATTTCCATTAACCTCACATGTCGTGTAATCTGAGATGGGAGATCAATAGATGGAGTGCTGAGCGGAACAGTGAATCCACACAGAAATCAATACAAACCACTTCCAGGCTGTTTAGCATCAGACTGCCATGCTCTGCAATTTACTGCGCTGAGCTCATACAGTACTAAGATTAAAGTCACATCATTAAAACAGCGTAAAATACTACGTTTCCTGAATCTATGCTAGGAGACATCTGATCATGAGAACATGATTATCCTGTGATGAATTTAGAATGAGTAGCCTACAGGTTGTCTGGAAAAAAATCATTTATTTAAAATATTTAAATAAAATATAAAGTTTCGTGCTTCACTGAGGGAACAAAATGCAGCTTATTTGTAAGCTCTTGGTGAATTAAATGATAAATAAAAGAGACGTAAGTTGATTTTGTAAGAACATAGTCCTCATCTGGTATTTGTTTTAGAAGTGTTCACTGTCAGAATTTTTTTTTTTAATGGTCCCAAGTGTCAGTTCCCTTCAAAAAAGAGGTTCTCATATGTACCTTCTTTTTCGAGGGCTAACGATGCGAAGCTCGTCAAAACTTGTATTTAGCCCATCATGTGTGTGGCTCATCATGTCAAAATATGTGTTTGACGCATCATGTTAACCTATGTGCATCATGCATCATGTCAAAATCAAGCCTGCTGCAGACACTTCGAAGGGGTTTATGATAAAAGAGATGCTCACGTTTGCCAGATACTCGCTTAAGAGTCTCTTATCATAAACCCTTTCGATGCGTGTGCAACAGGCATGTATTTTGTCATGACGTATGATGCACATGAATTCACATAACCCTCCAAACACATATATTTTTTTAATTCACGCCTCTCTGAAAATAAGTCACCGGCCGCCACTGGTACAGATATGAATACATTTGATACCAATATGCATCTTTGAGGTACTAATATAAACTATTTGAGCTCTATCATACACCCGGCGCAATGCAGCGCAATGCTCGACGCAAGTGTCTTTTGCTAGTTTCAACCCTGCTCAATTATCATTTTCACATTTAGCGCCATGTTAATTAAATAGCAAATGCATTTGCGCCCACTTTTGTGCCCATGGGCGTTCTGGTCTGAAAACGAGGTGTGTTCAGGTGCATTGTTGGTGCGTTGCTATTTTGAGGCAACTAAAATAGACTACGCCATTGACCAACTAAAACCTGGTCTAAAGTCTAAAGTCAATGCCACAATATGTTTTTTGTTATTTAAAGAGCGTGTTAGTAATATGCGCCTATAAACGGGACGACAACGCAGGTTAGCTTATCACATACATGGATGCGCAGCAGCACAAAAACGCCTTTAAATATGAAAGATTAAAGGATTGAATGTAAACGATTATTATTGAGTCTCTTGGACATAAATGAGGACCGATTATGAGACGTTAGAAGGCGTAAAGAGCTGCTTCACATGTAGCTTGGAAAGTAAATAAATGCTTTGCTTTAAACAAATGCATCTGTTTTTAAACGTTTTTTTTTTTTTAAATGCTACCTCACGGATTTATTGTATATGATACTCTGTGCCTGTGGATATGGTGAGATGAGAAACATTTGAAGTAATGCTTTGTAAAAATCCCATGGCGCTGTTCTAGTGCTGAAACGCTTCGGCTCTCCGCACGTTTGTAAATTCTTTATCTCTTGTTTGTATTTTTAGAGTACAAACCTTTTCTTGCATATTTGCAAATTCTTTTATGAGATTACAATGATTATGTAGGATATCAATACATTTACAGCAATTAAAAGCCTGCTATTGCTTCTCTGACTGAAAGAAAACGTCTATTTAAGTTTTTAAAATTAAAATTTAAATAAAAATGAAAATGAAAACAACAATTTTTTTTACATTATTCTTAAACTGGGGGTCTTCTTCCTCTGCTTAGTTTTTCAGTTTACAAATTCCGTCATCTAAATAGGATATCGGCATTGCGCCAGCGCAACTGGCTTTTAAAGGGACACAAGGCAGCATTTTTATGTTAATAAATCATCTTCGTAAGTCGGTATATGGTTAAATGACTCATTACCGGACGAATAAAATCTCTCTCGCCCGCCCCTACCGTCTGTAGGAAGAATACCCCACTTGCAAGTTCGCTGTATCCGACCCGGTGTCCTTCAGTCTCGCAAAGTCTCAGATATCGCGAGAAGCAGTATCACTTTACAGTTGCAAATGGCAGAGCCGGAGAAGAAGCATCGAAAACCCTTGACGGAAGGGAAACCTAACTGGATTGGAAATAAGCTGATAAACTTGGTTCCGGGGGGGGGGCAACAGTTGGTTTTTACGACAATGTGTTTGAAAGCATTTACTTTCAGACAATAGGGGGAGCTCGTAGAGAAATATTACGCAGACTTGCCTGGTTTCCCTTTAAAGGGGATGAGAGATAAGACTTTCATTGGTTTATTGCACGTTACGCCCGATTGTTGTTAACGTGCAATAACGATTGTTAAAATAGGGCCCTTTAAGTGAAAATTTACTTTTTGAAAGAGTACTGTCTCATTAATAGCTAGGCACCATTTTTTTCTGACAGTGTATATAGGCTTAATAATAACATTATGTTCTGAAAGTAAATTCATATAACCAAATTTAATAATTGCAATTAAAATATCAAAAGAAAAAATTATTATGATTATGTGCCGCCCTACATTGTTGCTCATGAAATTTTTATGAATAATAGTCTAAGCCGGGCACAAGAACTATGATCAAATATATGAGTAAAGAGCTGCACTGCAAGGCTTTTAAATAATATTTGATAAGTTAATTTATGCTCATGGGTATGTGTTTACTCACCAGCAATGAAAACATGCACACATAGAAAAGAAGGCAGAAGCGCAAATTTAAGCGCAAGACATAAGGACAAACACAAGAAGCTGTATAAATCTATACAGACAATCTGAGATCTTAGTGGATGTGGTGGGATGGAAAAAGCATTTAATGGTTTTAAGATGTATAAAACTATAAATTCATCTTTAGCATGTATTTAATGGAATGAAGCATGTTTGTGAATACAGAAGACACAACTGAACTTCAGGGAAATATGGTAAGACTTTACCAAGATGAGCCCCAACACCAATCAGACAAAAAAATATGCCTAAAAAATTACAGTCATGTGTGTTGAAGCAGAGTTGGAACTCAAGTATACAGGAGGGATGATCTTCAGGAACAGAGTTGGTGACCATGTTCAAATGCTCGCATGTTTACAATATAAACATCTACTGAACCACTTTAGGCAGTGTTACATTAGCATTAAACAGCAGGTAAATGAGCCATATGAAACCTTTAATTCAGATTAACAACTCAAACAAGTATCTTACCTCTCTTTGTACTCCAATCACATAAAACGTTTTCCCTTCAAACTTAAATTTGCTGACATCTGCCCTGCAAGAATGACATATTGCACAACATTTCATTTTAACGCAGGTTTGACTTTGTCTTAATAAAAAAGATGGTTGCACATTGCATTTATTCAATCATAACTATTGCAAATAAGAACTAAGGTTTAGGAACGTACAGTGTAAAGCATCAGATTTTTATACCGTTATTTCTTAACCCCTAAGTACATCATCTGTTTTCCTGGGGGTTTAGAAAATAACACAGGATCAACTGTATCAAGTGTGAAAATGTGCAGTGTGTTCATTTTAGCATCATCTAGTGGTGAGGTTGCAAAGTGCAACCAACGTTTCAGTCGACCGTTCACCGAAACGCATACAGAAGCTACGGTAGTCGCCACACTTCAAAAATGTCATCGTTGGAGACAACATGGTAATAAAGTTTGTCCGTTAAGGGCTTCTGTGGGCGGCACAAAATGTTGACTTCAATGTAAGGGGACCCTCGGTGTATGTATATAAAAAAGGTCCCCATTCAAAGGTAATAAAAACATAACGGTTCATCATGAAAGCTCTTTATACACCACTGATAATATAGGTAAGGAAAAATTGACGAGGGGCCGTTGAATTATAAGAAAATAATGCACATCCTCGCGTTGTGCCGTTGTGAGTCAATTATTTCACTTATACCACGGTTACCAAAAATATTGCTCTGGGGGCGTATTACAGAAACTTTCTATCTTAGGTCTTAACTTAAGATATGATTTGTTAAATTAAGATTTTTCACAAATTCATATTACAGAAGCGAATCTTAAGTTGATTTAGGATTCTCATCTTATCTCACCAAATCTTATCTCATCTCTAGTTAGGAAATCCCAAATCGCTTAATCATGTTCGGCTATCAACTGTCATGCCTGTTACCAAGCAACCAGCAATGTGTGAGCTGCTGCTACAGTAAACAAAAGAATTGTCCTTTTAATTTCAATGGGGCAGAAAAATACATTTTATTAAATTCAATGTAATCATAGTCTGTTTTTTGTATTAGTGTTTTAGCACATCATCTGTGAGTTACCATTAAATTTAAACATTTAGCAAATGTGACTTACAAAAATGAGAAAACTATTCTTCTTAAGTGCTAGGATACTGTACATTTCAACATTTGATGGAGACATGAGAAGAAATGGATGCTGAGTCAAGTGTGTACTGTATTCACTATAATCCCATCAAGTGTTCCTGGATAAGATAACTTAACTGTTTTTTAATAATGAGGGATGACAGAAATTGAAAGATCGCTCCACTTATGTGAATGTATGAAGGTAAAAAAACATTCAAAGAGTAATCCAAAAACAAACATTGGTGTTTTTCATCCTGCACTTTGTTAAAAAATTTAATGTCATTCTCCCGCAGCTCTATCATAATGTGATTGTTTCAGCTGGCTATCATTAAAGTTTTAAGTTAGGACACCTGTGAGGTTACCCTAAAGTTAAGACCGTTTTTAGGATGTTTTGTCAAGTTAGGATGCTTCTGTAATACCACTTTCCTATCTGCAGTTAAGATAAGATAATGCATTTAGGAACATCATTCTGTAATAGCTTTTGTCTTAAATAAGGTCCTAACTGAAATTACCATGGTTACCAAACAGTTAAGATAAGATTTTAAAGTTAGGATTTTTCTGTAATATGCCCCCTGGTGCCTATTTTTAAGACATTTTATAAAACGGTTAGTTCCAATCCTTGATTCTGATTGGTCAATAGGTGTGCTTTATTCACAATAAAACACTGCTATGACCGCTTCACCCAACGGTTCTATTTAATATCACTGCGCCCTTAGCAACACCCTTAGCAACACATAAACATATAATGAGACAAAGTCTGAGAACAGTTTGTTGTTTTTATTTGAACTTTCATGTTATTGTTCGCAGTCAGGGACTATTTTTTCTAGCGGAAGGAATGCTTTTATTGATTTAACTTCATGAAAGTTGCACTAATATTTTTTTTACTTTAATATTGTTTGGTAACCGTTTTATAAAAGCAATAAGGTACTCGAGGCAAGTGCTGTATCGTGAATAAGTAACGGCTGAAGGGGTTGCAGGCACTCCGCTTCGCGTCATGCCTAACAACGCCCTTCAGCCGTTACTTATTCTCGATACAGCACAGCCTCTCGTTCAATGTGACAAGTATTTATCGGTCCTGAACTGTGTGTACAAATTCCTGTGTGATTTTAGATTTACTCACAGTTATTTCATCTGAATGGTTCTTGAAATGAGTAAGTTATGATGGACAAGTAATTATGCCAGAAATCAAAAAATGTGACATTAAGTAGATACTTAAGTTGATGTATAATAAGGTAAAACTGTAAAGATACTTAGAGGATTTTCAAAGTTACCATTTTAGAAGGTGGATCCGTTTATTTCCTTGGAAAACCACAAACCCTCTTGCAGTGAATCCTAGAAATGCTGTGGATCCTGTAAAATCCTAAAAGGAAAAAGTTTTTGCTAGATCAAAACATCAGTCAACTAAACAACACATTTAAAAATCCCAAAAAGGTATTAACTTAAAGGGAACAAGTCTTTTTTAAGATGAACGGTGAACGGTTTTTTAAGATGTCAAATAAATCTTTGGTGTCCCCAGAGTACGTATGTGAAGATTTAGCTCAAAATATCATAAAGATAATTTATTATAGCATGTTAAAATTGACACTTTGTATGTGTGAGCAACAATGTGACAGTTTTTGGGTGTGTCCTTTAAAATGCAAATGAGCTGATCTCTGCACTAAATGGCAGTGGCAATTTCAATGACGACTTATTTCAGAGAATGGTTTACCAAAATTAAGTTATTGGGTTGATCATTATCACATTTTCTAGGTTGATAGAAGCACTGAGGACCAAATTATAGCACTTAAAGGATTAGTCCATTTTCTTAAAAGAAAAATCCAGATTATTTACTCACCACCATGTCATCAAAAATGTTGATGTCTTTCTTTGTTCAGTTGAGAAGAAATTATGTTTTTTGAGGAAAACATTGCAGGATTTTTCTCATTTTAATGGACTTTAATAGACACCAACAATTAACATTTAACTCAACACTTAACAGTTTTTTCAACGGAGTTTCAAAGGACTATAAACGATCCCAAATGAGGCATAAGGGTCTTATCTAGCGAAACGATTGTCATTTTTGACAAGAAAAATAACAAATATACACTTTTAAAGCACAACTTTTTGTCTAGGTCCGGTCCACCGCGACCTAACGTAAATGCGTAGTGACGTAGGGAGGTCACGTGTTACATATATAAAACGCACATTTGCGGACCATTTAAAACAGTAAACTGACACAAAGACATTAATTAGTATCAGTTGACATACAACAACGTCGGAACAGTCCCCTTCCAACACACTTGTAAGCACTGTGGTGGAGTTTCGCGTTCGTCCTCTGTGACCTCTTGACGTCATGACGTATTGCGTGGTGTCAGCTGGCGCATCACGACTGGATCTAGACGAGAAGTTGTGCTTTAAAAGTGTATATTTGTTATTGTCAAAAATGACAATCGTTTTGCTAGATAAGACCCTTGTGCCTCGTTTGGGATCGTTTGTAGTCCTTTGAAACTCAGTTGAAAAAAACTGTTAAGTGTTGAGTTAAATGTTAATTGTTGGGCTCTATTAAAGTCCATTAAAATGAGAAAAATCCTGCCATGTTTTCCTCAAAAAACATAATTTCTTCTCGACTGAACAAAGAAAGACATCAACATTTTGGATGGCATGGTGGTGAGAGAATTGTCTGGATTTTTCTTTTAGGAAAATGGACTAATCCTTTAAACATGGAAAAAGTCAGATTTTGTCCCCATTAATATCAGTGATAAGATTTCAGTGCAAATCATTTAAGATTAAATGAATATGCATGACAATTATATCTATATTTAGTCTAAAAGAAGGTATGTCAGTCCAGATAATAAAATGTGGTCAGTACCTTGCAGGGATGTGGATCAACACCATATGTATCCAATGTATGAGCCCGCTGAAGGAGGTTCAGCTCTGCTAGTGCAGTGCATTGTCCCCTACAACACAATATTATAACACAATTAAATTTAGCTGTGAAATGAGTGCCCAGCTTGAATTTTGCAGTGATTTCCCTGACCTTAGCTCATTCTGGTGGATATCAATGATCTTGCGATCAAGTCTGGGAGATTGTTTAGGGAATAGCTTGAAGTCACTGATGTAGTCTGCCGGATGTTCCTCCGGATCATAATCCCCGAGTTCAGCTAAAACAAGACAGACACACTTGAAATTCAAATAGTGGAGCAGAGGCGTTGCTAGGGTCGGATGGGATCAGGTGCTTAGCCCTCTAAGATCAATCATGACCCCATAAACACAGCAAATATTTTAGTGTAAAAAACATTTTACAGTGCTTTAGTTGTCCGTATTTTTCTTTGGTTTGTCTGTCCTCATAGTGGTTGCCGTGTTGATTTTTTTTGGTAGTTGTAGTGCATGTTGAATGTGAAATGAACTGCTTTGCCAAGCTGAAAGTTTGTTAGGAGAACTGTGTGAAGAGTTTTGCAAAAGTGACCTAAGTATTGAGAAATGTGTCCTAGGGTCTGTAAAAAACTGTAAGCTCCCAAAGTACCCTCCTTGCAACAGTCGCAATAAAATAAAAAAATAAAAACCAGTAATTTTTCAAAGGTTTTTTTTTACGAATGACTTATCTGTGAGCTTAATTTTTTTTAAATTCATGCTTTCTCATAATTTTTAAATAAAAAATCTACTCTCCTCAAAACGATCTCTCTTTACTTCCGGTGATATGGTATGGCAGGGGTTCTGGAAAAGATTGCGGCAATTAGCACATAGCAACATGACCCAACTTCAAACGATCCAATCAGTTCTTGATAAACAAAATTCAAGTCCAGTCCTAAGTTTTTTCATTTCAAAAGCCGTTTCACTCGAATATACATCACCACGAGGAAAATAAGACAATCACTCCTTCCGTTTCATGGCGACTTTAAAGACACCTGTAAAATAGTTACTTCAGGGCACAACCTTCACAAGTTTCTGTTTATTTTGAAGGAAGGGAAATTACTATTTCAAGTAGACTGAAAATAAATGAAAAAAAACTAAGCATAAATAAATAATAAAATCGACTTCCCTCTCTCTCACATTTTCTTTCCAAGAGAGGCGGATATTGAGCTGTCAGCGCAGACACAAGTCACAACATCAATGAACACCCGAACGCACCCACACTGATGAGAACTTTATGGATAAAGTCGTGTGCCAACCCCTTAAAACTGTGACAACTAAATATCCTCAGCTGCATGACATGCGGTAAAATGACTTCTCATCTTATCTGTAAGTATTTTAAAACTGATTGAATTTAAAACAAAGTACCAAAGTTACAACGCACCGTCCAACACTAAACCCCGATCTGCGAGCAGATTTCTCAACCATTCATTTTATGGCATGAAGGGAATCGCTCCTTTTGCCCTTTAACTCTTTCCCCGAGTTATCTTGTCAATTAAAAAAAAACATTCGCATGAAAAAAAGTGGTTCTGATGAATTTTTATGTTAATCTGCAATACCGCGATTATGGGCACATTAACCCAATTTATTATTTACTAATTTTAAACTCTGTGAATGTTCTGATAATCGTTCTGAATCTGATCTCTAAAAAAATTCCTTCACAAAAATGTAATTATTTCAGCTTTTTGCTAAAAAAATATTTTTAAAGAAAAATACCCATGTTTAAGAGTTTATAAGCAGAAAAAAAATATAGATAGGATGAAACGTTTATTGTTTGTTTGAAAGCAGAGAGTCTGTTCTTTTATTTGATATATTTGGCATTTTGTGAAATGCTGGCGGGCAACTTTTCAAAAAATGGCTGGCGGGGAATGAGTTAATAGTACATACTGTATCCTCTCTCAGTAATAAAGGTACAAAAGTTGTCACTGGGACGGTACCTTTAAAAAATGTCCTAATATGTACCATTTTGGTCCAGATTTGCCCCTTTAAGGTACCAATATGCACCTTAGGTACAAACATGTACTTTTTGAAAAGGTACCGCCACAGTGACAACTTTTGGCAACTGAGGGTGTACATTTACAAAAGTTATTAATAAAATAATGAAAGTTATGAAAAGCAATTTCAAAAGTACAAAACACGACCAAAAAGCAGACCATTGGGGGTGGGGGCCACATGATAGAAGATGCTTATGAGGGGCTTCAGTTGCAAAAGATTGAGAACCACTGATTTAATCATTTAAAAAGCTTCATTCCTCAGTAACAATGTGTTACTAATACTGTAAATCAGATTAATACACAAACATTTTGGTATTTTACAAAATGTAGAAAAAGTGTGATTGTTTGTAAAGTTTATCTCACCCTGTAGTATACAAGCTCCAAGATACGAAGCATCAGTAAATGGACATAGCAGCCTGCCGTGGTACAAATCTCTCTTCAACTGTAGATACAGCAGATATCTGAACAGACAGACAGAAACAACAATGGAGACATTAAGATTTTACAATTATATTCCTTACTTGACAAACAAAACATTAATTGTGCTTTTTTAAACCAATATCTAACCTTATCATGAGCAAAGAATACTGCTCCTATACAGCTGTAGGGCACGTGCCCCCTCGGTTTTTTAACCATGAATTTGCATGCAACCTCAAAATCAAAGAAGCGTCCATTAATCTGTTACTTGTCGTGACAACAGTGTACATGATATCCATTTCGCAGAGAGTTGCGATAACTGCAGTTTTTACGTGTCTATTATTTGTGTGTTGCATGCTTAGGGGCTAATCACACCAAAAGCGCTTTAGGGGTCGATCACACCAAAAGCGTTTATGGCAGTTGCAGGCGCCATTTTTGAATGATATTCTATAGGCAGGGAGCGTTTGCGCCCTGTTTATGCGCGCCGAGCGCCTTGCGGTTTTTGCCACCAGCCGCAGCAGGCTCTTTTGAAGGAGCGCTGAGAGCTGAGAAGCGCCCGACGTCATTCGTGTCTTTCCATTGTCCAATCGAATTAGGGGAGAGGCGGGCCTTAAGTTGTGGTAAGGGAAGTTAACAGTTGCTTTGAAGAACCGGACTCCACTCGCTCACTCTCTCCTGCGTGTTTGTGCATCTCTCACCCTCAAACAAGGTTTTAAAGTTTCTGCTAATATGACAGTTAACAGCAAAAGAGCGCATGCTTCAGTATTTGATTGACAAGACAGCTGACTCTGTGGTTGCTTAGCAATATAAAAAGCCGCGTGGCACTGCTCATTTTCAAAAGCGTTTCAAAGCGTTCAAAGCGCTTTTGGTGTGATAAGCCCCCCACTCGCCTGGAAACGCCAGGCGCGACGCACTGCCCCTTTTAAAAAAAAGAGCAGTGCGTCGCGGCGTTTTATAACTTCCCTCACCACAACGTAAGGCCCGCCTCTCCCCTCACTCGATTGGACAATGGAAAGACGCGAATGACGTCGGGCGTTTCTCCGCTCTCAGCGCTCCTTCAAAAGCACGTGCTGCGGCTGGCGGCAAAAACCGCAAGGCGCTCGGCGCGCATAAACAGCGCGCAAACCAAGCGTGCCACACAAGCCCTGAAAAGTAAAGCCAAAACGTCTCGATCGCCCCCCAGTGACTGGTCCCAGTATAGGTGATAAAGCCCCCCTCCCCATGTTATTCAATGGGACTTGAGACCAACTAAAAAAATGTATTACACTTCAATTATCTTTTTTCCGAAGCTGGTTTCTGTTATTTGCTGTAGTTTTTATCACGCTGATGTAAAGTCAAATGTTTGTTTTTAAAATAGGTTTTGGTTTAATTAGTTATTTAATGATATAAAAACGGTGGCGTCACGTCATGATTGACAGCTGTGATATCATGTGATATGCGCATTCTACGAGAGCGAGGGCGGGGTTTTGACTGCTCGGCTTCCCTTCCTGCTCACTACTGCGCATGACTGGTCCCGAAATCGCTATTGCGCAGACTCAAGACCCAAGATGTCAGCGCCATATCGGGACACTGGCGGCTTCACTTTTCCCCAATGGAAGAGAGCGAACAGGCGTCGTCCGTCTTTTTTTACAGTCTATGGCGCAAACGCACCCTGTCCATAGAATATCATTCAAAAAAGGCACCTGCAACTGCCATAAATGCTTTTGGTGTGATCGACCCCTTAGATTGTCCAAATTAGACAAATCAGAAGTGGCAGGAGTAAAGACGAGCTAAGAAAACTACAGCGACGAACTGGTGCCTAAAAAGAACGATACGTCTAAAATAGTTTTTTAGTCTGAATTAGATTTAAATACATCAGAAGAATATGTATTTCCTGTTAACTTCAGTATGATAATTACATATCTAAAAGATAAAATAGCTCATAAAATTGAATTATATACCGCAAGAAGTAATTACCACAGCGGCCAACAGTGGAATCGAATATCGCAAATGTTTCTCAATATTGTGCAGCCCAAAGTTCATTGGTTTGAATCCACATGTGGATAAAAATGTCTACATTGCAATGCACTGTAAGTCGCTTTGGATAAAAGTGTCTGCCCAATGCATAAATGTAAAATAAACATAGTATTATTTATTACATCATGACTCATATAATATCAAATAGTCAGATCCACCCGTCCCAGGGATTTCTAGCCTGCGTTCTCCTTTATTCTCCTCTCATAGGCCACTGCAGTCAAATCCATTCCTATTAAACATTAAAGAGTGAGTGGTACAGAAAGCCACGTAGTTGTTTTTGTGTCACGCTGAGCTTTAACAGAAAAAACCTTTCTTGTGGAGCATAAAATAGCATTAAAAATCAGCTTAATGCATCGCTCGTCCATTCAAAACATCCTTCATGTTTCACGGGATGTAACCTATTTATTTAAACCTCAACTCAAACAACCTGGACCACCCAATATATACACAAACACCCCTGAAGCTCCCTTTCACATTAAGAAAGTGTGGAGGACACACAGTTATATTTAGATATTTATCTGCACAGTTAAATTTGTACACATGCAGGGTTACTGTGAGTGTCGTGTGGTTCTGCGTGTGTGTTTGTGTCTCAATGCAGATTTCTGTGCTACTGTGCATGTCTTTGAAAGGCTGCATGGCTGAGGTCTTGCTCTCTCATTACATCAGTGAAATATGTGACACAGATGCAATAAGAGTCTATTCAGATAGTTTTGTTTCTGTTTGAGAATGAAATCCTTCATATTCATTTAAGACAAAAAGGATGCCCAAAGGATGCTGGTTTCTACAAACGTACAATGACTGTAAAAACCTCAAGTAGTGTGACGATTAAAAAGCAATGTTTTCTTTTCTATATGGATATCGTACTATTTTCAAAAATGTTATGTGAAAAATATGCACAAACATATTTTAAGATATTAACCTTCTTCTTTAGCCTAAACATAATATTCTATTTATTAGTTTTTTTAATGAAATATATGAATAATATAGTCACAGATCGCCTTAGATGCAAATTAAATATGCTCTTTTCAAACAAAACTGGAGCAATCTGCCCAGAAGCAATTTTTTAAATGCAAATCGCTTCTCCATCTCAAACATCTAAGCAATACAGAGCTGTTTATACTTTGGTTTTGCGTTCTACTAATGTAATTTTAACCTTAGATCAAAAGCATGTTACCTTGTCAACTCTTCCTTGATCTTGATTGGCTCCTGAGGGTAAAACTTCACCCTGAAGCACATAGTGTATGGGTGCTGACCTGAAAACAGCACACACCAGTAACCAGATGATTAAGAGAGAGAGCGAGAGAGAGCTTGAAGCAGATAAATATGAGACAGATTATGCAGAGAACTGTAAGCAAGAGTATGAGTGAGACTGAAACGATTATATTAATCCATGAGATGAGGGCAATCCCTCTGGTGAAGAACGAGATGAGACGTCAAAGATAATCATAATGAGTCTGAGGACTTTATTGACATCAAAGATGTCAATTTACAGAGTGTCTACTTAGAAAAGTCATTTGCAACAACACCTCTTCTCAACAAGCCACAAATCGAGGTATCATTCATGTCCGTACAAATGCACACACTAGCAAGCATCAATAATAAAGGCAATCGTCAAAAACATTAATTTAGCATTTTGATCAACAAGTGGCACAGTTGGCAGCTCATCCGCTCCTCTAACAAACTGTGTCTTTGATGGTTGCTTTTTATGTTGGCTATCCACTTTTACTGCATATGCAGTTTGCAAATCCACCAATAACTATCTTCCTAAATTATTTTCAGTCACTGTCGGTGTGTTAACTCTTATGGGGCATACACACCAAACGTGAAGCATCGCATTCCTCACTCTCGATTACTTTTCGATTTAACTTGCTAATTTTTCGCTTGAGTTGAATATTTTTAACTTGCACAAAGACGTGTTTGAGGCAAATAGTGCATGTTTTCACAGCAATCGCGCTGCCCAATTCGCGGCATTTGCATCGCCCCACACAGAGTTGCATATATTCGCATCTTTGCATTCACTTTGTGATTAATTTACTCATGCAAAATGTTGTATTTGCGTTTGGTGTGTATGCCCCATTATGTTTCCTACACACCAAACATTAAGCATCGCATTCCTCACTCTAGATTACTTGCTGGATTTAACTTTGTGTCATGCTAATTTTTCACTTGAGTTGAATATTTTGAACTTGCACAAAGACACGTTTAAGGGGAATAGTCATTGTTTTTTCGCAGCAATTGCACCGCCCAATTCGCATCATTTGCATCGCCCTGCACACAGGTGCGTCTATTCGCATCTTTGCATTGATTTTGTATGTAATCTACACGCTCAAAACGTTGTAGTTGTATTTGCATTTGGTGTGTACACAAAATGCTCTAGATTACTTGTGGGATTTACCTTCGTGTCATGCAATTTCTTCGCTTGAGTTAAATATTTTCAACGTACACGAAAAACGGGTTTGAGGCGAATAGTGCGTGTTTTTGCGGCAATCGTGAGGCCCAATTTGCGGCATTTGCATCGCCCCGCACAAAGTTGCGTCTATTCGCGTCTTTGCATTGACTTTGTGTTTAATTTACTTGCGCAAAGTGTTGAATTTGCGTTTGGTGTGTGCGCCCCATTATGTTGCGTACACACCAAACGTGAAGCATTGCATTCCTCGCTCTAAATTGCTTGCGGGATTACTCGTGTCATGCAAATTTTTTGCTTAAGTTGAATATTTTCAACTTGCACGAAGGCGTGTTTGAGGCGAATAGTGCCTGATTTTGCGGCAATCGCGTCACCCAATTCACGTCATTTGCATCATCCCGCGCGATGTTGCGTCTATTCACGTCTTTGCATTGACTTTGTATGTAATCTAATCGCGCAAATAGTTGTATTTGCTTTTGGTGTGTGCGCCCCATTATGTTGCGTACACACCAAACGTGAAGCATTGCATTCCTCGCTCTAAATTACTCGCGGGATTACTCGTGTCATGCAAATTTTTCGCTTAAGTTGAATATTTTCAACTTGCACGAAGGCGTGTTTGAGGCGAATAGTACATGATTTTGCGGCAATCGCGTCACCCAATTCAAGTCATTTGCATCATCCTGCGCGAAGTTGCGTCTATTCGCGCCTTTGCATTGACTTTGTATGTAATCTAATCGCGCAAATAGTTGTATTTGCTTTTGGTGTGTGCGCCCCATTATGTTGTGTACACACCAAACGTGAAGCATTGCATTCCTCGCTCTAAATTACTCGCGGGATTACTCGTGTCATGCTAATTTTTCGCTTAAGTTGAATATTTTCAACTTGCACGAAGGCGTGTTTGAGGCGAATAGTGCGTGATTTTGCGGCAATCACGTCACCCAATTCACGTCATTTGCATCATCACGCGCGAAGTTGTGTCTATTCGCGCCTTTGCATTGACTTTGTATGTAATCTAATCACGCAAATAGTTGTATTTGCTTTTGGTGTGTGCGCCCCATTATGTTGCGTACACACAAAACGTGAAGCATCACATTCCTCACTCTAGATAAGTCGCGAGATTTCACTTTGTGTCATGCAAATTTTTCGCTTAAGTTGAATATTTTCAACTTGCACGAAGGCGTGTTTGAGGCGAATAGTGCGTGATTTTGCGGCAATCACGTCACCCAATTTGCGTCATTTGCATTGCCCCGCACAGGGTTGCATCTATTCGCGTCTTTGCATTGACTTGTATGTAATTTACTTGCGCAAATCGTGTATTTGCATTTGGTTTGTACACCACATTATGTTGCGTACACACCAAACGTGAAGCATCGCATTCCTCGCTCTAAATTACTCGCAGGATTCACTTCGTGTCATGCAAATTGAGTTGAATATTTTCAACTTGAACGCGCCAACCAATTCAAGTCATTTGCATTGTCCTGCACGAAGTTGCGTCTATTCGCGTCTTTGCATTGACTTTGAATGTAATTTACTCGCAAAAATAGTTGTATTTGCGTTTGGTGTGTACGCCCCATTATGTTGCATACACACCAAATGTGAAGCATCACATTCCTCCCTCTAAATTACTCGCAGGATTTCACTTCGTGTAATGCTAATTTTTCGCTGGTGTTGAATATTTTCCACTTGCGCGAAGACGTGTTTGAGGCAAATAGCGAGTGTTTTTGCGCTTATTGGCGTTTCTGCATTGACTTTGTATATAATCTACTAGCGCAAATCGTTGAATTCGTGTTTGTTGTGTACGCCCCATTAGGCTGTGTATCTATATGCAGCTAAACTAATCACTTTGGTGGCAACCAAGTAAGGAAAAACACTTACATTTCATCTGTTTCACCACTAGTTTACTTGGGTCCAGCCAATGCTGTAAAATTAAGACAGGAGAGCAACAAAATTAGGAGGGGAAGGTGACTGCTGTACATTGAAGGTTGAAAATGGTGTTGACAGAACATGTTCATAGAAAGAAGCCAGAAATGATCATAAATATCCCCACCAATGAAAATTTTATTTTCTACAACATACATTAATATTACAATAAAATAATTCACTGCAGTGCAGCCATGAGGTTTTCTGCTTGATGAACATTGTCATACATAGCCTACAGTTAGGCAAAACCCCTTGGTTAGTTGTCATGGTAACTATGTTCAGAATCTGATGATGATAAACTATCTACTCTGGTGAAAGTGTAGAAACAAGCCCATGTACGCTTTCCTTTTCTTTGAGATTTCCATTTTTCCAATTTTCAATGTCATTTCAGCAGTGGCGGTCCTGGCTAGATTTACGCCCTGGGCGAACCATCCCTTGGCCGCCCCCAGAAAAAAAATTATTACCCCCAAACCCCGCCACCAACATGTATTATTTTGTTATATATAATCTTAAATACAAAAAGGTAACAAGAACAGAGAAAAACATGTAATACAGTATAAACACCAACTCATGCACACGCACACGCACACACGCACACACGCACACACGCACACACGCACACACACACACACACACACACACACACACACACACACACACACACACACACACACACACACACACACACACACACACAGTTGCTGCTGTGGAAGTATCTGACTCCTCATTTTGGCCACTGGGTGCTCTGCCTCTAAAATATTTCAGAAGTGCCCCTGAATTTACAATTAAGATACAATTATGTAAGTTAGATACACTTATTTCACACATGCATCAGTTACAATTAAAATGACACATTTTATTAGTATTTGTTAACATCCTATAAACTAAGCAAACACTACAAATTATTTAGAAAGCTATATCACTGTAGCTTACAAAATGCCATGTCAATGTATATTAGAACTTAGTTATTTAATTTGACACATATAGCGTAAAGCAATAAAAAAATTACACAGTCAGGAGGTCTGTGTGAATTTGCACTTTTTGTGTTGCACACATAAACTAGACTGTGTTGCCTATAGAGTGAATTTAGTTGCATGACATGATGCCTCAATTCTAATAGTTGCTAGTTCAGCAAAACTAAAACCAAATACAATCGTATTCTGTGGCTAATAGCAACATATTAGCAAGAGTGCGAGGCTAATATAAATAGCCTATTTCCTACTGTCACTCACTCACGTCGTCACTCATTGAAATCGGCATACCTTTATCTTTTGCCCGTTTCTCCTCATCTTCTTTTCTTCTTTTTCTAAACCGGGCAACTGAGATGGCTACTTTGGTCTTTTAATTTGATCCATGATGATGAAGATGAAGACTCGACATCATTAACTTTGCATTACATTTTGACAACAACAACGTCCGTTTTGCCCGTCAATCAACCGGAGTCACGTGACGGAGTCACGTAGATGACTCTACAGAATTTTTTTACATAACCCAATTAATTACATGTTCGTAGGTGTATATGGGTCTATGTTAATTTTAGGAATGAAAAATACAATTTATTTGGAAGCAGACGCAGCAGTTTGTGTTGTGTGGCCTGGGAATCCCTGGGATCAGTCAATCCCTCGCTCGCCCCCCTTAAGGCGAGCGAGGGACTTGCATTCGCAAGTTGATTCCCCGCCCCTCTCACCCGAGCCTCTTCTGACACGCACACAACCTGTGTTTCTCAGCACTAACTTGACATGGAAATGAGCGGTTTTTTTATATTTTTTTTTAGGCCGCTCGTGCGCCCTCACATAGATTGCGCCCTGGGCGTTCGCCCACATTGCCCATAGCAAAAACCGGCCCTGCATTTCAGAGTCCACATAAAAATGGTAAACCTGATGATCCTAGATGTGAAGAACTTAAGAACTCTTCAAAAATATTTATTTCAATAAATTGATACTGTTTCCCCATGCAATGACATCAGCCAATCATCAGCCAATCATAGTGTTTACTGTCTTAAAAGAGATTTTTAAGTCCTGAAATGCAGCACCAAAATGTGCCAGAGGGTTAGAATGAGAGTGAAAATGAATAGTGTTATCTTAATATATAAATGTAACATTATAAACTGCATTATAACTTCACTAACAGTGTACTATAAATAAAAACAAATGCAATGCATGACCCTGTCTAATGGAAACATCCGTTAGCTAATGCATTAAAGCATGTTTAACAAATAAAAGCTTATTCTAAAATATTACTGTCTTTAGCAACTCAAATGTAACAAATATGAGCAACTAGCTATAAGAAGAAAGCCTTGCTAGTATTTTTACTACATCACAAGTTATATAAACTTTCTGGTCGCTATTTATTCATTGAATTTTGACGCCCAGTGACATCTTATGAGTTGTTAATGTGTACTGTAGTTACCCTTTGTTTGTCTAGGTCCACATATCTGATTCCAAAGTAATCTTTCTCCAGTAGACTGTAATGATTGCACACATGATCCAAGAGAAACTGACCCTTAGTGTCTCTCTGTGAAAGGAGGAAAAGAAATGAATACTTAAATACCATATATACAAGAGCTACAGTTATGACATGTATAAAACATATCAATAAATACATTTTAAATATCATATAGTTTATATCATGACTGTAATATGTTTTTACTAAGCACTAAGAAGTCATATGGCAATGGTGACAACAGTATATATATATATATATATATATATATATATATATATATATATATATATATATATATATATATATGACTGCCAGTTCTGTTACATTCTGTCAACACTGTTACTTGCTAATAGTGTTATGTTTACTCAAAGGGCTTGCAGTTTTTTATAACCAATCAGCCTTAGAATATTTGCGGTGGAAAAAAGCCACATTTACATTAGAGGAGGGACCCAAGCGATATCTAGAGACCAAAATAACGGAGACATGAGGACAGACTCTTGGCTGTTAATAAACCAACAAGCAACTACCCAGAATCCTAGCAACCACATTCACCTCAATTCACTTTATCAGCAATGTCCTGCTAGAACAAACATCAACTCGAATTGCTTAATGGACAAGCATGAAGATTTTCTTCATAAATGTACAAATTTAGTTAGTTGTCATTAACTAAATGAACTAGAAATGTTCACAAAAGATCCATCACTTTTCTATAAATAACAGCATACCCAATATCCAGCCTGATCTCACGAGAAATCATACATATTTTACGAGTTGGTTAATTTGTATGAATTTGTACGTAGTGAATCCTACAAAACATACGATTATCATAAAAATAAAACAATAACGATAGCCCACCCCAATCGCAATGCCACAGAGGCAAGAGCAAATCATAGAAAAATTGTATGAATGTGGTCGTACGAATGAATACGAATTAGCCACTATGTAAATAAGTACGAATCGCCATGAGATAACGCAACAAGCATACCCATAATCCAGTCCGATCTTATGAGAATCCGTACATATTTTATAAGGTGGCTGTATTAATTCATACGAAGTGAATCCTACAAAACATACGATAACGCAACCCCACTCCTTACCTCAATGTCACAGGAGCAAAAGCTAATCATACAAAAATCGTATGAATGTGGTCGTAAAAATGAATACGAATTAGCCAATAAGTAAATAAGTACGAATCGGCATGAGATAACGTTGCAAGCATACCCATAATCCAGTCTGATCTTATGAGAATCCATACGTATTTTGCAAGCTGGATAATTTGTATTAATTCATATGAAGTAAATCCTACAAAACTAACGATTATCATAAAAATAAACCGATAATGAAACCCCACCCCTAACCTCAACATCACAGGAACAAAAGCAAATCATACAAAAATTGTATGAATGTGGTCGTACAAATGAATACGAATTAGCCACTACGTAAATAAGTACAAATCGGCATGAGATAACGTTACAATACCCATAATCCAGTCTGATCTCATAAGAATTTGTATGTTTTTTACAAGCTGGTTAATTTGTATGAATTCGTACGAAGTGAATCCTACAAAAACATACGATTATCATAAAAATAAAACAATAACGATACCCCACCCCAATCGCAATGTCACAGAGGCAAAAGCAAATCATACAAAAATCGTATGAATGTGGTCGTACAAACGAATACGAATTAGCCACTACGTAAATAAGTATGAATCGCCATGAGATAACGTTACAAGCATACCCATAATCCAGTCTGATCTCATGAGAATCCATACGTATTTTGCGAGTTGGATAATTTGTATTAATTTGTACGAAGTGAATATTACAAAAACATACAATTATCATAAAAATAAAACAATAATGCAAGCCCACCCCTAACCTTAACATCATAGGGGCAAAAGCAAATCGTACAAAAATCATACGAATGTGGTCGTACGAATTAATACAAATTAGCCGCCACATAAAATAAGTACAAATTGTAACAAGATAATGCTACAAAATAATAAAAATTTGATATTGTTACCCTTTATAACCATTCAAATTGAATTAATTAATTTATATTAGCATGAATATTATTTTCAAAATGTAACCATTCTGTATTGAAGACGTGGCACGTCTGGAGTATTGGGAAGAGAATGATGAGAATCTTTGTATTTGTATAGCCACACTACAACAGGCACAACGAAGGAAAACATAAGAGTCTGTGTAATCTATAAACGCATGAAAACAAGAAAGAAGAGGATGTGAACATGACAGTGTGTGCAGTGCATGATGGGTTTATAGACACAGAGAGTCTCTGCTTAGCTGAGCAGCTCTTGTTCAGCTCTGTTACCCAGAAGCTTTTTGACCTTGCAGTTATTACCTTTGACGCAGGGTGCTATAAAACACATTACTGAAGTGTGAAATACAAAGATCACAAAGACCTCTATAGACACAGTGACTTTATAAAAGATAAAGCTTTAATAGTAGGCAGAAAATAAATAAAAATCTGTAAAAAAATAAGACTCTCGTTGCAGTTTTTGAGATGGTTGCTGGGTGATAGCTTTTTCCTTCATAATGCAATATCCTTATTAACTCTAGTCTTTAAAGGGATAGTTTAGCCAAAACACTTTTAACTCGCTTTCCCAAAACCATCTAATGCACACGCATTTCTTAACAATGTTTGCTTTAGCTCATATAGTCAGAAACATAACAGAGTCTACTCCGACACCGTTAGTGCACATCACACACAGTAAATTAAGCATTCAATTACTACAGTGCCCTAGATAAAATATTCAGTAATTAATACTCATGCCATCTTAGTTATGAGTGTATCTCTTTACTTAAACATCTACAGACTCTGCTCTAAACCAGAAAAAGACAATAATAAAGAAGTTCAAATGCTTTGCTTGTCTTGCATTGTGCACATTTTATGAGACTGGGAACAACAGAGAAGGAAAATAAAATCTTCCTTTGCAAAACCCACATCCATGAAATGGAAAAATCCAGAGGTGATAATGGACAAGACAAATGTTTGCATTCTGTGCTTGCCTTATTTGTGTGTTGACCATGTGTGAAAGTCAAATCCCTTGTCAATTTTCACTAACCCCTAACTCTCTCAAAATTGCTTAGCCTGCCCTTGGCCCTGATGCATAAGATGTGAATATGTTCTGGGAGTGTTAAAGAAGGTATCGTAAATGTTATGTGACCTTATGCATCACCTCATTTAGGACTTATTCAAGTCTGCAATGCGTCAAGAATTGCATACAGCATATGGAATGTCACAGCAGAAAATTTTACAAATTATGATTACTTGTATTTATTCATACATAAATATTCAAACTGTTTATGCCTACAATGGGAACAATGTGAAACCATAAAAGCTTTTCTCTCGTTGGCATCCAAGCCTTAAGGATGGGGAAATGGATCAGGCCTGAAGTGAAACTGAGCTGATATGTAAGACAATGCCTTTATTAATGCTATTATCTAATCAACCAATCACATGGCAGTTGCTTCAATGCATTTAGGGGTGTGGTCCTGGTCAAGACAATCTCCTGAACTTCAAACTGAATGGGAAAGAAAGGTGATTTAAGCAATTTTGAGTGTAGAATGGTTGTTGGTGCCAGGCGGGGTGTCTGAGTATTTTACAATCTGCTCAGTTACTGGGATTTTCACGCATTTCTAGGGTTTACAAAGAATGGTGTGAAAAGGGAAAAACATCCAGTATGCAGCAGTCCTGTGGGCGAAAATGTCTTTTGATGCTAGAGGTCAGAGGAAATTGGGCCGACTGTTTCAAGCTGATAGAAGAGCAACTTTGACTGAAATAAACACTCGTTACAACCGAGGTATGCAGCAAAGCATTTGTGAAGCCAGAACACGCACAACCTTGAGACACATGGGCTACAACACAGTTTTAGTATGGTGTTCCTAATATATAAATATATATATATATATATATATATATATATATATATATATATATATATATATATATATATATATATAATTTCATAATATGTCGATTCATAATTAAGGCTGTAAACAAGTATAAAATCTTTGAATAGGAGATCTTTATTTCATCTGCTTGTAATGGATGAAAATATTCTGCATTTTGCAAGGAAGAACACACTTTGTAGTGCATGCATAGCTGAATGGTATGTGGTCACAATTATGATGTTAATCCTCTGTTTTTTCATTTAATGTTTTGATGAAACTTTAATGACTAAACACAGAATATTTTATTAATATTAATTGATTATTGTTTCAATCTACTGATTTGGCAATATAGCAATACAGCTTTTCAAATGAATGTAGCATATATGAACTATAACCATTTGTGGCTGCTTTATGTAATCATTACAATGACAGCTTGAGTGATAACATCATTATTAACATTATTATTAGGCTGAGACCAACAGTGGCAGAGCTAGACTTTTAAAACAGGGGTGGCAAGGTATTATTTTGGGGGGGGGGGTCAATATACAAAGTGTTCAATTACACTAAAAATAAATTATTTTCCACAAAATGTATATAGATTAAATTAAAGTTGTTTATTTTCCAAAATGTACACAATTATATATGTATTAAGTATACAGCAAAAATAGAACAACTGGGATCTGTTTGGCCCTGATCTGCACCTGACTTTTGCTTCTTAAGAAAGAAGTTGGTAATATTGCCTTTTCTCTTCATTCTGCTGTTACAAACTTGGTTACTCACCTAATGAAGAAACCAACATCTGGAACAATTTGCTTGTTATCATTTAACATAAGTACACCGTTACTAATAATACAAATACTAAAGTACATTACGACAAAATCTGAGTATATTGATGTCTAGCCTATTTGACAACACAAGGAAAATTGCTTAAAGATGTCTAGACATGTTATGTTAAGGGAGGAGGGAACGAGTTTCCGTAAACTTTAATGTAATGATGTAAATGGACTTCTGTCCCTCACATTAAGCTATGGAATGGCTTCAGATGACTTTGTAAAATTATAATCCAACCCTCTCAGACCAAAGTCACCCAACTGACGTGAAAAAAGCGCGAGGCACCGAGAAGCGCGCTGTTTACATCCCTGTACTATATCAACGGTAATTTTATTAAGTTCAATATGCTGCTTTACACGTGCCATTATGAATAAGCCTACCCAATGTCTGTGATTGTTGCTGAACATTTGCTAACGACATGTTTTTTTTTTTTTATTGTTTTAGCATAACAGTAATAGTCAGTTTCAAAAGACTAGTAATGCTCATTGAAGTATTAATGCTAAGCCCTACAGTGCAACGTCTTCCTTACTTCAAGTTAAAACAGTACTTCGTTTAATTTAATACCAAAAAAGCCTTACATACCAGCAAAACGCTCTTCATCGATCCTGTGTGTTATGTTTTGGAGCACGAAGCTGCGTGTCAGCTAAACCAATAGGCTTGTTCGACTTCATGCGGCGCCGCAAGAATCGACAGCTGGATTACGTCAAGGTACCGCGAGAGCGATTCGCGAAATCGTACGGAGGAGTTTGCTTTTAAATCGCTCTCGCGGAACTTTGACGTCATCAAGCTGTCGGTTCTTGCGGAGCCGTATGAAGTCGAACAAGCCTAATGAAAAGTGTAACAGCAACAGCACGCTTATGCGTGCTGGATGCATTCACGTCCGCTGGGAGATTTGAGAAATGTTCGTAAAAATCAAACAGTGTAATGTTTTCAGCGGGGTGGCATCACTTCGTGGAAATTTGCCACCCCAAATAGCCCTCTGGCTCCGCCACTGGAGACCAACAGTCTGTAATTATTTTGTAATTATCATGTTATGGCTGATACTTTATAGGCTAATATTGAGAAATCTATATTTAGGGTTATTTAATGCAAATGTATATTGAATTGAGAAGTGTTGAATGGGTTCTGCGGGCTGCTGTATGCTATAACCGTCATTTTGAACTGATAATCTTAAATTGATTGCACTTTAATTTTAAGTTTATGGTTTATGTCAGTGAATACGTTAAATAAACAATGATAGTTAAATTATGGATTCAAAATGCAAAATTTAAGTCATGATTGCTTGACTTTTTGATTGCAGTGCTCCCTTTGACTCTCCTCTGCCAACCTCATTTCTCCTCGTATTTCCTCTCTCTCTCTTATTTCCTCCCCTTGACTATCCTCTGCTCTCATTGATCTCTGCTCATGTTTTATGGTTGTTCTTTTCAGTCATTCGTACAAAAAACATCAACGAACATGAAGGAGGAGTATAAGAATAGCATGAATAGTGCTATTTACAGTCTCTGATGAAAGAATGTCTCCACCACAACATCACCTCCTTTTTGCTCTTTTTTAGACGTTTATTGATGTAAATAGTGAATGAGGGATACATTTCTGCAGATGGGGCGAATTGGATCCGGTGCAATACAAGAATAGAAATCTTAAATCGATGATCTATCTTCTGTGTTTTGCAGAATAGCAAGGGCAGCATGTGGTGAAGTTTCATTGTGACTAAAGTTATATGACCCTGCTTGTGACAACCCAGCTTTAGTCATTGATTTACTGCTTAATTTGAAGACTAATCTTATCAGAAGATTATAAGACTTTCACATGGATATTACAGGCAGGGTCACATATGTCAGTATGTCTTGATAACCTTTAGAAAACTAAGTAATGTGGCAATAATATTGTAGTGGTAAGCTACTATTAAATTATTATACCATGGTACGTTAATATTTACTGTGGCGCTAAATATTCATAAACTATTTTACATGACACTCCAACAGTAATTTAAAGAGCCCTATTGCATGCTATTAGTGTCCATAGTAATAAATGCTATCATTTATATTAATATATAAAAACAATTACTAAGCAAATAAAATTTAATTCAACAAGTTTTGCTTGTTAGAGGTCAACTGATATACTGGCTTTACCATAGAATCGGTGCACATAGTTGCTTTCTATAAGATAAAATTGAAAGTTTTTTGAAAATAGGCTCATTTTCCAGCTCCACTAAAGGTAAACATTTTATTTTTACCGTATTGGAATCCATTCAGCAGATCTCCGGGGTTGGCTGTACCACTTTTAGCATAGCTTAGCATAATCCATTGAATCCGATTAGACCATTAGCATTGCACTCAAAAATTACCAAAAGTTCTGATATTTTACTAATGATATTATGCAGTGTCCGAAAATAGTCCCCTGCTATTGAAAGTAACCAAGGGGACTATTTTCGGGTGCTGCGTAATATCACTACACCTGCTGCAGCCATGTTACAGCAGCAAAGTCCTTGATTATTACGTCAAAATGAGAGTATAGTTCATAGCTATATCAACTTAGGAAATTGCAACTTTTAATTTTTTTTTCTTAGTACACAATGTAACTACAAAAGCGTCAACTTTTAAATAGGAAAAATATCAAAAGTCCTTGGTCTTTTTTGAGCGTGATGCTAATGGTCTAATCAGATTCAATGGATTATGCTAAGCTATGCTAAAAGTGGCACCGCCAGACCCGTAGATCGGCTAAATGGACTCCAAAACGGCAAAACCGCAATGTTTAACTCCAGGGGAGCTGGAAAATGAGCCCACTTTTTTTAAAAAAGTGAAGTTTCCCTTTAAATGGGCATGGCCTGTTTGCCTTCCTTAGTAATCTGTATCTGTCAAATCCACTACACTTTCAGACAAAAAGTATAAAAGTTGTCACTTGGACAGTACCTTTTAAATAGGTCAAAAATGTACAATTTTGGTACAGATATGTAACTTTGAGGAACCAGTAAGGTACCTGTAAACCTTTTAGCTGCAAAAGTGTATTTTTTGAAAAGGTATCGCCCCAGTGACAACTTTTGTATATTCTTGTACCTTTTTTCTTAGAGTGTACAGAGCTTTTTAACAACTTTTTAAATGTTTTAATATTAAAAAATGGCTAGCATCAAGGCCCTTTCCTAACCCCACCTTTAAACACAATTGGGGTGAAAGCAGAGCATAAAAAACACACAAAAGAAATCATACAAATCTATGTGAATTAGACACCAATTCTTTAAAATGTTAAACAGTTATGAATTGTTATGAGAACAGATGTTTGCCTTTTATGTCTTCAAGAGGCCCTCACATGTCTATGTTGGTTCTTTTCTAAATGACTTTATTTTAACTATAGCTTTACAAAACAAAGTTTCTCTAAGCAGGGGCTTAGTGCCAGCATTTGAGGCACATGAATGATGTAGCAGCATCACATAAGATCATGATCCCCTTGAATAATACACGAGATATCTTTCCCTCAGACACTGAGAATACTCTAGACATCCACACACTCCGGCCAGGAGTAAGCAATAATACAGCACTCATCTCGTTTAGTTTTACTTGCTTTTTAATGATGGGATACTTTTTAAACAAAACAGGTCACTTTAGCCACTAGCCAGGCCGATAAACAAACACAGACTGGAATTTAACTTCTGGCCAGGTGCGCAACGCGCAAGCGTCTGATAAAAAGTCTTTCGTAAAGTGACTGAAACGATGCATAAAGTATAGGGTTGTCTTTTCATGAATGCTCAATAGGAAGTACCTCTGCATTTTAAAGGGGACATATCATGAAAATCTGACTTTTTCCATGTTTACGTGCTATAATTGGGTCTCCCGTGCTTCTATCAACCTAGAAAATGTGAAAAATAACAACCCAGTAACTTAGTTTTGGTAAACCATTCTCTGCAAGCATGCATGTGAAAAATAGCTTATTCAGATTTCGTTCCTGTTGTGACATAGAAAGCGGTTCATATTACAATGCCATTAAGTGCAGAGAGAGAGAGAGAGAGAGAGAGAGAGAGAGAGAGAGAGAGAGAGAGAGAGAGAGAGAATAATTGAAAGCACAATTTATAATTTTAACAAACCACCATTATGGTGATCAGTGTTTGTGTTTCACCAGCTTATTGGCACACCCAAAAATTACAAAGTGGCAATTTTAACATGTTATAATATCATTATTTGTGGGGTATTTTGAGCTAAAACCTCACATATGCACTTTGGAAAAAGTCTTGTAACATGTCCCTTTTAAAAGAAGCTTCTAGTTTGTTGTTTCCTATTAAGGGATACTTTTAAATATGAGGGTCATGTTAAATTTACATTTCATTTTGTTCTCTCAGAGAGTTTCATTCATTAAAGTCAAAGTATGCAGACATGGCTTATAAAAGTATAATAATAACAGACTACAACTATGACCTACACTGTGCAAACGACACAAGAGACACAAATTCACCATTTCAAACTCCTCGTAGCTGATAAAAAGTAAGAACCGAGTGCTTTTAACATGTTAAAGTGCACGGATGAAGGTGCAGCCTTTGTCTTTGAGGATGGTCATGAAATATGCAGCAGAAATCCATCACAGAACAAGAAACCATTAGAAGCTCATGACTTTCTGAAATATTTATAAGACCAAACAGAATTCTCCTTCTTTTAGCTCAAAGTTTATAAAACAACAAATCAACTACATGAAAAGAATGAGACAAGAGACAAGTCAACAATGTCCGTTGCTATCATTAGTAGACCAGCGTGAGTCATCGGTTACCCAGAGAAACTTCAAAACTTTTGGCTGACCTTTTTTTGCTGATCTGCTTGTGTTCAGCTTATCCTAGACAAACTGCAATCTCCTATCCTAAATTTGACTTTGTTGTTTTGGTTAATGCTGCTTGTGTTTTCCACTAACAGGTTACTAAGTATTAATAAGCAGTAATTAGGAGTATATTGAGACAAACGTAGTTAATAGTTAGTTAATAGTGAGAATTGGACCTTAAAAAGTGTGACCAGAATCATTTATGTACATTTATATGATTTATTCAGCCGTTTCAAGTCTATCTTTGTATCATTTATTAAATAGGATTTAGAAAGTAATTATAACTAATTAAATACTTTTTGGAGAGAGTAATTTGTACAGTAATCTAATTGAAGATGTAATAAGTAACTTATTTTATTTATGAAGTTTTAGCTCAAAATACCCCACAAATAATGATATTATAACATGTTAAAATTGCCACTTTGTAATTTTTGGGTGTGCCAATGAGCTGCTGAAATACAAACACTGATCACCATAATGGTGGTTTGTTAAAATTATAAATTGTGCTTTCAATTATTCTCTCTCTCTCTCTTTTTAAAAGTATTTTTTGAGTAACTTACCCAACACTGGTTAGTAGGAAAACAAAGAAAATTTCCAGAATTTTTTTTCTTTTTAGTACACTCTCAGAAAATATGTACAAAAGATATCACTGGGACAGTATACCTTCTAAAAAAATCTCCTAATTTCTAGCATTTAGGTAGCAACATATATAGCAATTGTAAGTCGCTTTGGATAAAAGCATAATAAAAATGAATAAATGTAAATGAAAAATGAATAAATGTAGATATGTACATTTGACAAATCAACACATACCTTTAAGGTACTAATATGCACCCTTTAGGTACAAAAGTGGGCTTTTTGAAAAGGTACCGCCCCAGTGACAGCTTTTGTACCTCTAGGTAAGCTATTGTGGGAGCTATTCTTATATCATAAAATGCTAAATATTATAAATAATTTAAATAAACTAAACACTGTAGCTTTGTCATTGCAATGCTGCAGATTTCTGCTAGAAATGTTTTACCTTTTTAAAACTTAAATAAATACTATTTTAAATAAATTACTATTTATTATTATTTTTATCGCAGGAATTTAATTTTGTAATTAATTTAATGTTTAATAGAAAGCTAAATAGACAGGTTGTTTGTTTTTATCCATTATCCATTAATGGATTAATTTACTTTGTCTTATTTAAAAAAAAAAACACTTTTATGACTTTTAATATGCTGATTGAGAATAAAGCTGCTTACAGTAAAACACATCACACAGTTGAAGATGAGAATCAAACGTGGTGCCTTGCATCAATCGTTTTCTCACATAATAAAGAAACCTCGTTTTTTACACTATATAAGCCAAATGTTTCAAAATGATAAATAAATTGTATATGAATCAAATTCATCTAGTACAGGCTAGAGAATACACAGAAAGTCAAGGGCGTAACTTATAGAGGCTACAATGACGGTAACGAACAAACCATGACGAAAGCGTCATCACTACCGAGGCGTCTGCCACATAAACAAGCACGATTATACAAAATCACTTCATTTAACACTCGTTGTTATTTCGACATGTTTTAAAATCGTAGCTAATAAAGAACACCGCGGAATCACAGATCGCGAGCATACTGACGAACACGCGCTCTCGTAGGGTACCTGGATGCTGCACGCGATCTCGGAGTCGTCGAGCAGCCGAATCGTGCACTGGACCTCCTGCGGGAGAGACGAGATGCTCGGGCTCCGGAAACGAAGCATTTTCATGGCTCACGGTTCCGCATAGCAAAGCAATGCGCATTCGGTGCCCGAGAGGTCGTTGTGTCGGTTACGCGTCGCTTATGTTGCCACTCGCCAGCAGGAGAGATGTCACGTTACATGACCGGGAGAACGGTCGATTCCCCTTTTCTGCCCCCCACCCCCCTCATGAACGCGCGCCTCCCTCCATCAGTTCAGTCACATCACCGACGTCAGCGGCGCTTCACCTGTGACAGTATTCTTACACATGATGCGTTGCCATAACAACGGCACTTACTGCGCGATATTTTCTTAACTTTCCTTCCAAATTATGTTATTGTAATTACTGTAATGAACAATAATACATTAATAATGATACATATGAGATGATTAGGATCCTTAAACGTTATTATTTTCACATTCACATCTAATGTTGAAAATATTTTATAAAATACTTACAATTAAAATACCATAAAGAATAGTGTATTTTATAACTCTACATTTCTTTTTTAACCATTCTAAACTGGCGGACTTAAAAAGCTTAAAAATGACACAAAACCTCTAAAATAAGCAATCAAATGAAACAAACAGTGAAAAAGCTTTTTGAGACATTTTCCTACAGTAAAACCACAAGACTAACATGAGATTTTTAAAATGCAACTACTTATATTTTGGTGGTATAGTTTATACCATAGTTTAGCCAAAATAACTGGTGTTTTGATGGGGGATTTTCATCGACAGTTGTTAATAAAGTTTACATTTACTCTCAAATGTGTCATATTCATGTTTGAAGATTAAAGGGATAGTGCACCCAAAAATAAAAATTCTGACATAATTTTCTCATCCTCATGTTGTTGAAACCTTTGAGGTTTTTTTTATTTATTTTGATGAACACAAAATATATTTTGATAAATAATGGTAAGCACGCAGTTGACCGTACCCATTGAATTCCATCATATTTTTTATCTCTACTATGGAAGTCAATGGTTACCATCATTTATCAAAACTTCTTCTATGTTCATCAGGGAAAAAAAGAAATTCATACAGGTTTAAAACAACATGACAAAATGATCATTTTTGGGAGAACTATCCTTAATAATAACAAAAGTGAAAATGTACATTAACCCTTGCAGGGGACTTCATTACTAAAAATTAAAGACATGTCTACGGCCTAGTTTATTACTGTCATATGCCAAAGCATCTAAGTGTAAAATCAACCCATTTATTTTCAATTAATATAGTTTTACTTAGCTATTAAGATATAGAACAATGACCAAGTTCATTCAAATTTATAGAATTATTAAATTAATATTGCCAAATTATTTAGTATACATATATAGCTTCTTTAAAGACATTCACCTACATTTTTACAGTATCATTGGAGGGATATGATGCTGTATAACATTATACCACAGGTCTGTTGAATGCTTTATTCTGATTGTTCGAAAAATGTTCCACGGGTGTTGATTATTTTTCTTTAAACAGTACACCTCACCTGTCAAATTTCTTAAAAAGGGGACATACCATGAAAATTTGACTTTTTTCATGTTTAAGTGCTATAATTCAGACCCCAGTGCTTCTATCAACCTAGAAAATGTGAAATTCTCTGCAAGCATGTAAAAAACCGGTCATTGAAATTTGTCTCCCCTTGTGATGTCAGAAGGGGATAATACCGCCCCTTAATCTGCACCACGACACTGCCATTCAGTGCAGAGATCAGCACATTTGCATTTAAATGGACACAAAAATGACACATTTTTGCTCACACCTACAAAGTGGCAATTTTAACATGCTATAATAAATTATCTATATGATATTTTGAGCTAGAACTTCACATATGTCCTCCGGGGACACCAAAGATTTATTTGACATCTTAAGTTTTGTGAAATGTCCCTTTTAAAAATAGCCACCAAAGCAATGTTTTTAGTAACTGTAATCGACTCCAGTCCTTTAATAATTATTCTTAATCTAAATTAGATTAAACTATCATGCTGCATTACCCTCGGGTGTGCATTATTTTCTTATAATTCAACGCCCATCGTCAATTAATCCTTATGTAAAACATCATCTGGAATATATACTGCCACTAATTGAGACTATAATATACAGTAACATACTATATAGTATAAGAAAGTAGTTCACATGTAAACTGTTCATTCCTCAGTACAATACATTCGGCATTACTCCAAACATTATAGACTTTTTTTAACTGAAAATAAAACAAACTTTGAAAAAGTAGATAAGTCTCTTTATTTAAATGAACTCAAGATTTTAAGCATTTTGTTCAGTGCACAGAAATGTGGTAGATTCATTCTATATTTTCAAAATTGTGGCACTGACAAATGTGCATTCATTCCAGAAAACTAAAACATAAGACCTTACAACAAAAATAGGACTCTACCAGAATCCTCTGTGATCAGGATAACATAACCGGGTAGAAACAATAAAAGGCGTTACAGGATGGTGGTAGTTTGCTTATGGGGCACTGCTTAAAACAGGAGATGATACGCTTATGTATGTGTGAGACTGTATATTAGTAGGCCGACACATCAGCTGAAACATTCAAGCTGTCTATGACTTTGATATGAAAAGTTCATACATCCCCTTCTGATGCCTTTTTTCCTTTTCGATTCCCCTGTAAAAACAAAGATCATGCACAAATTGTCAGTGAACATCATTGTTACACTTAACACAAAAACTAAACTAAAATCTAAATGCACATTTGATGTACATGTTACTCAAACAACAGGTAAAGAAAAAAATGAATGGACCGTCTATAAATTTAAAAGCTTGCTTTGTCCTGAATGTTTCGGTGCCTAGGACTCCTATCTGCACACAACTAGTTAGCAATAATAATAGCCGGTCATCACCTGATGTTTCGGTTGTTCTGACTGTAAGCCTTTCACCTTTGACCTCTCCTGCTCTAGAGCTGTGTGCAGTAGCGTCACCTAGAAATGAGATATCACAGAACCACAACACTATCAGTAAATCAAAAATGACTCTTTCCAGTCTGTAAATATTTAAAGAGTTTGTTTCCAAAGTCTCTTTTTTTTTATTGTGCATTCCAATAAATATTAATTTATTTAAACTGCAGTTGGTTTGTTTTCATAAGTAATCATAGCTAAAAAAAAAAGGCTGCACAATAAAACTCAATAAAAACATGATAAAAAAAAGTAAAAACAGTTACCTCATTTTGAAACCAAACGGTTCATTTATTATATGTTTATAATTATTTATTTATTCTCTTCTTAACTGAATGAATGCACAGACACACCTGTGAGGACAATTCCTCTTTAATGTTCAGGAGCTCCTCCACCTGCAGTAAAATTTCAGCTTTGTCCTTCACTGAATACAAAAAGCAAATTAAACACCAATAACCAGACTTTACTATATCAGTACTGTTGTACTGTAGTATATGTACTTACTCTCTCCCTGTTGAAGCATTTTAAGCAGCTGAGAATTTCTGGCCTTCACTTCTTTATATCTTACCTGCACAAGTAAAAAGCATTAGTAAAAAGTCTGTCAACCTACTTTCACACTCTTTTTCGAGAAGAAATTAAGTTTTTTGAGGAAAACATTCCAGGATTTTTCTCCAAACAGTGGACTTTAGAGGACCTCAATACTTCACAGATTCAATGCAGTTTAATATTGCCATTTCAATGCAGCTCCAAAGGGCTCTAAACAATCTCAACCGAGGCATAAGGGTCTTATCTAGCTAAACGATTGTCATTTTCAAAAAAAAAAATTAAAAAATGACTTTTAAACCACAACTTGTCATCTTGCACCAGCCATGTGACACGCCATTGTGACCTTACGTTTAAGTAATCACATCGAAAGGTCATGGATGATGTATGTGAAACTACGGCCCAGTGTTTTCAAGTGTGGAGACAGAGGAGCGTTCAGACGTTGTTTTATGAGGAATCATAACAATTAATGTCTTTGGTTACTTTTTTTTGTTTAAAATGGTCTGCAAGTGTGCGTTTCACATATGTGATGCTTCAACGTGATTACTTCATACGTATTGGTCATGCTGGTGCATCACACGGCTAGTGTAAGACAAAAAGTTGTGGTTTAGAAGTACTTCTTTTATTTTTTTTTAAGAAAACAACGATCATTTTGCTAGAGAAAAAAATCCTGGAATGTTTACCTCAGAAAACAAAACATTACTTTTTCGACTGAACAAAGAAAGACATACCGTATTTTCTGGACTATAAGTCACACTTTTTTTCATAGTTTGGCTGGTCCTGCAACTTTAATTAAAAACTAATTCATACTGACTAACATGAACCAAAAGAAAACATTACCATCTACAGCCACAAGAGGGCGGTATGTTGCTCCTGTAGCATACCCCTAAAAAAACTGAAACTGAAACATTAACTTAAAGACAACGGAGAAAGACTTAAACAAAATGGCCCCAAAAAGAATAATAATTTTCTAAATAAATCCGACTTAGTCCAGTGCAATTTTTTCCTCTTCATGACGCATTTTTTGACTGATGCGACTTATACTCCTGAGCGACTTAGTCTGGAAAATACGGTAAATATCTTGGATTATATAAGGGTGAGTAAATATCTGGATTTGTTTATGAAAGTGGAGTAATCCTTTAAAACTTCTTAAAATACTCCTATAGACGGTTTCATCGGACGCACGTGCGGTGACGCGATACGCATTTGGTCCGAACTGTACTTTCTCGGTTTCTGTTTGTCTAATGGTCTGACTAGTTGCTAAACTGAACTCTTGAACAAATACCTTGTTGAAAATAACTAATGTTTTGGTTTTTCTAGGTAATCTACGTGTTTATTATTTTGCTTGTTATATAAATGAACTACGTTTAAATAGGGCTGTAACGATTTGTCGTGCAAATGTGCGTTTTCTCAATTAATGAATTTGAATGAATTACGGTGAAATGCTGCCACATCCAAAAGCCAGGGGGCGCTCTCGTGCAGAAACACCCTTTGTGCCACAGAAGTAGTAGTATTACAAACCTTATTCCAAGAAATGTCTACAGAAATATGTATATCGCCGTTCTTCAGATTGTTTCAGGTATTTTCATGATAATTAAGAATATTTTGAATGATTTTGTTTAACAAGTGTTTTTTAAATGAACAAAATGACTCAGACTCATAATGATTTTAGATTGATAACGGACTTCTTACTGACCAAAACGGCATAGTACACACACAAGCTGCGCATGAAACACAGAATCGCGATGCCGTTTCGATTTTAGACAGGTCTTTTTAATGGGACATGCGATATATCGTTACAGCCCTATGTTTAAAGTACTTTGTTGTTATTTCTTTTTAGCGAAGTTTACCGGAAGTTACGTGATGACCACGAAAGCCGTTTGTTTATGTTGTTACTGCTGAAACCGTCTATACCCTTTTAATATGCAAAGAAAACTATATATTCTCCCGACTCACTACCAAAACATCCCTCAATGTTTGGATCACAACAAGCCCAACTGGCTAAACCAATGGTGTGAATTAGGGTTGGGATTGTGTTATGCTGAACAATGGAAGACAACCACAAGATCTATATGAAATCCAACTGAGCATCTGTGGGATGTGCTGGACCAACAGGTTCGATCCACGACGGCTTCAGGACTGATTATTGCAAACATCTTGGTACCAGATACCAAAGGACCCCTAAAGTAGATCATCATCTTATGTGGGTGGGTGCGGTTTGGGATGTTATGTTATTAGGCATGTATAATGTTTTGGCTTATTAGTAGCCTATATAAGAAAAGACCAATATGGCCATTTTCAGTGTTAATATCTAGACACAACAAAATGATGGGAAATTCACAAAACTGCGGATGATGCCGTTAGTAGACACAGAAATGACCTATTATTAGCTAAATTTATTCACTTAACGCTTCTACTGAATATTCATTTCATCTCTTACCTCCCATTGTGAAACTGTCTTTTTCAATTTGTCAATTTCCTTGTCTTTCTTTTCCAGTTCATATTTTAACTGCTCAGTTCTCACATCCTGGGTTTATGGAAAAAAAGAAAACAAGATTTGTTCAAATTCAAGAGATCCTTCAGTTTTTCTTTGCAGCTGGGTCAAGGACTGTGAATGACTCATTATATTGCCTAACCTGCTCTTGCTCTGAGGACGTGTTGACCTCATGACCGGCGCTACTGCTGAACTGCTCTCTGCGTCTGTCACGCTGAACGATTTTGCTCACATCATCCTCCAGACGATTAAAGAACTTCTCATCACGAAGAGGAGGGTTCACAAGCTTTGAGTCCTGCATGATAACAACATAAGAAACTGATTATTAAACATATTCCAAAAAAGTCTCTCTCGATTTCTTTAGAGTTTTTCGTTTACACAGATGTATGACGGCTAAACAACATACAGGGTTTCCACACCTTAGTTAACTTCAAATTCAAGAACTTTCCAGGTCAAGGACTAAATGTGGGGACACATTTCAAGTGAGAGCAAGGTTACATGGTGTTACCTTTTAAGATACATTGTTACAGTTCCCTTTCGAGGGAACTCACGGTGCGTCACTGCGGTGATACTTTGGGGACGCCTCCAGGGGTAAGTGCGTCTGAATGTGTATATCAAATTCAACCAATGGTGAGGCTTAACGACAAAGACAGGTTGACGCGGGAGACAGGAAGTATATCACTATCTGAAATATTGCCAAAGACGGCGTTACAGGGACGCAGGAAGTATGACAAGGGAGACGCAGCGTTTCGTTCCCTTCTCAGGGAACAAGAGTAACATATATGTAACCCGAGATGTTTTCATGTGTCAAACACAACTATGCAAAAAAGCATTTTGGTATGAATCAACATTTGCACACAGAAGATATAACCATTTAAACGAACAGTTTAGAACGTGTGCTTAAAAAGTCTAGAATGTTTATGATATTATCCCACACTACACAGGGAATAATATGGATTTTTTTTCAAAAAAATCTTCTTGCATAAAATAAGCATCAATTCAAGCACTTTCAATGACCTGCATCCATGTATGTATATTTTCAAAAACTTTCCAGGGCCTTGAATTTTTTCCCCCAGATTCACAAACTTTCAAGGATTTCAAGGACCCGTGGGAACCCTGAACATAACTGGCCCCTGTCCCTAAAAGCCAATTTACTACCCTTTTTTTAGCCTTAGTATTCTTAGGACATAATCATATTCAAATGTAATCTTCCTCAAATCATACTTCAAATTTATGATAAATATAAAGAGACTTAAACACGCCTAAAGATACTCACCTCTCTGTCCGGCCTTTTATTCTGCTGATCTGCAACAGAGAAACTGAGTTAGAAAGGTCTCTCTTTCTCTCTCTCTCTCAGCAGTACAGTAAATGTAGCTTTATTTCCATTACCCTTTAAATTGCACAAATTGATATTGTAAATTGAAAAAAGCCAATGGAAACTTGCAACTTCGCAAAAACACATATATCATAAAAAAGTTTTTACGCTTGCATGATGTGGCTTTTCAGACAATTCTAAAAAAGTTGTATTTCGCAAACTGCAATGGAAACAGGTAGTGATGCACCGATGTATCGACCGCCGATATTTATCGGCCGATATTTGATGAATTTGAAACCATCGGCATATCGGTAATAGCATGAGAAAGGCCGATACCGATTGTTTTTTAATTAACCGCATAAAGGCAATGAGTTGCATGTCTGTTGTTCAATTAAAATGATTTAATGTTCTGGTGTGCACTATACTTAAGCACCGACAGAATACCTTTGTTGTTATTATGGACAATAAAAGAAACAGACAGCACTTTAGTGGGGGAAAAGAAGTCCAACTTTTTTTGAAGTTGCAATAGCACTGGCATTATTTATGTTTATTAAAGAAATCCATTATATGTAAAAAAGGAGTTAATGTTGTTACTAAAAGAAATGCTGAATAGCAAAAACCACCTTTGAAGGTTGTCATGCTGTCTTATTATATTTGTTTGAGCTTAATTTGTGCCTCTCTTATTATGTTGGTCAGTTGAATGTTAATTAGATCCAATCCATGTTCAGTAAAAATTATTTAATGCAGAAATAAACTAGCTAAAAGACCAACTGTATAGTATTGTATACAAGTGTTTAATATCGGTATCGGCCAGAAGTTGTCTGTTTAAATCGGTATCGGCCCAAAAAATTATATCGGTGCATCCCTAGAAACAGGTTATTCGCATTTTCAAGTCACATAATCAAAGATGCTGCAGTATGTACAAAAACCTCCCAGAAACACCTCAATACGTGTCTGCTCCCAAGTATAAGAGACTTTCCTTGCCAATAATGTTTGGATAACACTCCTACATCTCAAATAATCTACTATTACCTCCAAGAAACACCTATACGTTGCTTTCCTTGGCATTAATGTTTAGATACTCCTGCGTCTCCTTCAGTTAAAAATAATGATGTGAAGTAAAACTACCAACATCTGTCAACGTGATGTTTGTAATGACTCGCAAGAGGAAAAACTATGTTTTAGTTGCATATCATCGGTTAATGGAAACACCATAATTTTATCGACATTTAGAAAATCTTGCATAAACACAGTTAGTGAGTTAGAAGGGACCCTCCCTCTCTCTCTCTCTCTGTCCCTCTCTCGAGACATTTTGATGCTGGGAAACCTACAAGTGCAGCTTGTAGTTGTTAAACTGAATGCTGTGCACAGAAGAAGGAATGCAGAGTTTTTGATGCAGGCACTAGCAGCAAGGGCATTAAAACAACATCAAACCCCATATATATGGTAAAGACAACCACAAAGGAAACAGCTAGACGATCAGTCCCGTGGGTTTAATGTTTGCTACGTCAGAATTAATTCTGTAAATGCATTTCCATCTCCCATTATTCGTAACTATTTTTCGCATAAATCAAAAACCACCTTAAGCGAGTGTAAAAACTTTTTTGCGAATTAAGGGATTTTTAATCAAAATTTGGCATTTCCATCACTCATTTCTGATGCGATACTTCAAAATGCGCATAAAATCATGGGATGGAAACATGGCTACTGATCCCTCTCTCTCATATAGAGCAGTACAGTAACAGTGAGTTAGATTGGACACTTTGTCTGTCATAAAGTAGTATAAACAGTGCAGCACTCTCACCCATGCTGCCCTCCTGCTGGAAGTCTTTTAGAGACACAGTGACGCGTTTGTCCTTCCCTTGTTGGTTCTTCTTCCGGTCTTTCTTACCGCCTGTCTTGGTCTTTGGTGACGCGGCCTCTGTTTTCTCATCCTTTTAAGGAACCACATTAAAAAGTATGCTGTTAAAGGCCAAACATAACCAGCAAATGCCACTTCGAATCCCACTGGTTCTTGCATGTCTTGTGGGGCAAAATAAATGACAGCTAGTCACAAGACACACAAGAACTAATGAGAATCGATGTTATCGATGTGCTGCCACATTTGAATTTACAGCACTGATCTCTATGTTTTCAATAATACAAAACGTATTCATTTCTTAAAGGGGACATATCATGAAAATTCAACTTTTTCCATGTTCAAGTCCTATAATTGGGTCCCCAGTGCTTCTACCAACCTAAAAAATGTGAAAAAGATCAACCCAGTAACTTAGTTTTGGTAAACCATTCTCTGCAAGCATGTGAAAAAATAGGTCATTGAAATTTGGCTCCCCTTGTGATGTCAGAAGGGGATAATACCCCCCCCCTTAATCTGCACTATCTAACCACGAAACTGCCATTTAGTGCAGAGATCAGCTCATTTGCATGTTAAAAGACACACCCAAAAGTTATCAGTGGGTTTTTTAGTTAGATCTTCACATATATACTCTGGGGACACCGAGTGCTGCTTTAGACACTGCTGCAGTATGAATCCTTTAACTTGTTCAAATCAGCCCCAAATTATTGCTGCAAACACACAGTTAACGTATGCATTAACTGAAACTGGACTTAGCAGTCATGTCTGAAACTGCCAAATGTAGCATCTATTTACATATATATCTATGGTCGCAGGTGGTGCAAAAGAGTGGAGCCAGGGACTACTTCACATATTCATGTCTATGATTCCTGGCAAAAAGGTGCATATTCGTAGATCTGTGCATATTATAGCTGTATTCAAGTGGTTTCTAAAGAAATTATTGTCACAGGATAAACTTTTATTTATGCTATTATGATGCTAAAAGATTTAAGTGATAAAATCATCAACTACATGGAGACAAATCCTTATGTCAGAATAAGTATTTGGATAGTTTGGATAAAGGTGTTCATACGATTATTTTACCTTTTTCTGTTCCTCAAAATCCAGCTTACTTAACATCAACGCCTTCTCCAGATCTGCCTCATACAAGTCACTTGTCAGCTGTAACAAACACACACAGGTTATCCAAAGAGTGAAAAGAGTAAAGTAACATGAACCACTTTCACACAGTGCGCTGATCCCATATAATTGCCAAAGTTAATCCCAAGATGGAGACCTAGTAATATTGCTGGGATCTGTCCCGGAGTGAATACAACCCAGGTAAGGGATGTTGTAGTCAGGATGTGTGAACGGATTCACAGATCACAGAAAATCAGCAGCAGTGTGAATGAATGAAATTTAAAACATTCCGGGACACATTATCAGCGTATTTTTCGGAAAATAGGAAAATGGTAAAAGGGCTATAACGTCAAATCCTGGGGTTCCCTGGGAAAGTACCTGCTCATCTCTCTGTTTCCAATCCTGCCAGTTCTCCTGTGGTGTGGCGCTGTGCTGGACAGTTGCCGGGTTCAGCAGGTCATTCGCTAAATCTGATAGTGTCAGTGTTGAAGGGGGCGCTGCAGACCTCTGAGGGATCTTCTTAAAGGCAAGACTCCTAAGCTACAGTGCAGATGACAACAACATACTGTAAAATTTGGAGCACATTATGTTTTTAATGTCAGGGTTAAGAGTTCCAAGTTGTGTCACGATATTTTTATTGTTGTAAATTACATAGGCGTCGGATCCATTATATGTGGCTGAGACAAGACCAATGATATCAGACCCACTAACTTTTTCTCAAATTTAGCACATGTCTGTTCACAGTCGGTCAGGGACTATTTTTCCAGCGGAAGGAAGGTTTTTGGTGCATTTATACATACTTTTTGCTTTAAAGAGCACCTATTGTCCGATTCACAAGTTTACATTTTCTTTGGTGTGTGTGTGTGTATAGTACATGTTAAAGGACAAGTTCGGTATTTTACACTTAAGGCCCTGTTTTCAGATTGTTTATGATGAAATAGAACGGTTTTGACTTAAATTTGGACATATGATGCTGGCCCGATTTTCGGGTGTTTATTGTATCACCTCCCACCTCTACAATGGCTTTATAGGTGCACTGGAACAATCCTTTCTAAAATGCATTAAACTTTTGTTTAAAAAAGACGTGAAACTCAGCGAGTGGTCAGGGGTGTTCACTGATATGCTCACACAAAAATGGCTGCAAAAGATGCTTTCCAACAGGTGTTTTAGCATTCGTTGTAAACTTGTGGACTTATTTTTCCAGACGCCTCACACCCGTATATTCTTCCGCTTAGAGCTTGAATAATAGACACTCCAGCCCAGGTGGTGGCGCTAATCCGCCTTTGCCAATTGCAAGAATACAAACAACTCCATTTCTGTTCCCTGCGGCGGAGTAATACCGTACCTCACAGCACATCTAATACAAGTCAATGGAGTTGGACAAAAACTACGATAAAACCTGTTGGAAAGCATCTTTTGCAGTGATTTTTGTGGGGGCATATCAGTGAACACCCCTGACCACTCAGTGAGTTTCACGTCTCTGTAAACAAAAGTTGAATGCATTTTAGAAAGGATTGTTCCTGTGCACCTATACAGCCATTATAGAGGTGGGAGGTGATACAATAAACTCCCGAAAATTCTCGGGCCAGCATCATATGTCAAAATTTCAGCCAAAACTGTTTTATTTCATCATAAACAATCTGAAAACAGGCCTTTAAGTGTAAAATACCGAACTTGTCCTTTAACAATGCAAAAGGTACAAACCCCAAAGTAAACAATGACGCGAGCTATTGTCTCCAGTGTAAATCTCTTTTCTTGGACTACAACAAACACACAGATTGTAGGCAACTGTTTACATCCTGGGACTGGTGATGTAGACAAGACCAAAATTTTTATAATTCCTCCTGCTTTTGACTCACAGACCCTTTAAGTTAACTTCTGTTAGCAACCGAATCATTCAAACATGGTAAGGAGCGTTACATTTCCGGCTGATTCGTAGGTATTCAGGCCAATCACAACGTACAGACTAGCTGGCCAATCAGGGACAGAGCTTTTCAAATCCGTGCGTTTCAGGAAGAGAGTGAAATTTGGAGCTACAAAAATGTACGTTATGTGAAAAACACTGTGATTTTATAACCATAATCCACACGAACATATTGTATTATAACAAATACACATAATACTGTTGTTTTTAGCAATGATATAGGTGCTCTTTAATATTTGTATTGTTTGGTAAGACCTTTTAGTTCAGTTCATATGTTTAGTTTAACTTTTTAGTGTCAACTACTAAGCATCACCTCATTGGCTTCACTCTGCTGCTGTTCCTTCTTTCTTCTCTTCTTCTCTTTCTTCTTTTCATTGTTTTGGTTGCTCTTCCCGCTAGAGGACTTCCCCGAACCGGGCTTTCCTACACCGCGTCCCACTTTGGGCTTCCCTGCATCCGAATCAGAATCCGAATCGGAGTCAACTTGCAGCAAAGCGAAGCGGGACGCCGTGGTAGGCACTGAGATCATAGCCGATGTCATCCTGAACCTGCCAGTGGGACGATCAAGACGGGAAAACTGTTATTTATACGGTCTCTATGATTCAAACAGACAAACATTGAACATTAAACACAGCTGTAAATTGGATTGTATAGACTTCCAAAACGTAACTGTGTTTCATATAAACCTATATACTTGATAGATATATAGTAAATGGTAACGGTAATGGTTTAGTATCAATTTAAAGCGTGAGTGAATTCAATGAGTACGCATAATGATGTCTTTCAGGCTGTTAAAAACAAGTTAGCTACCTACCCAGTGGACATCTCCTAGTGAGCATTAGCGTTGGAACATTTGCATCGAACATTCGCAGTGCCCTTTTATATCTAAATATGTTGTTGTCTAAGTAGGTACCTTCGTGTGTTTTAAACAGTCCCCTGTTTTAATTTGTGGCTAGCTCATACTTTTTAGCTCAGCAATGCTAGAAAAAACACGCGTTGTATCTGTGCTATTTCTCACGAACAGGCTTCATCATATATAAGACATGCTACGTGTAAACTTGATCGAGGTGCGTTTATAAGGATCTAAACAAACTTTCACCTGGTTAAAGTGGCTGTCGGTATCCACGGATTTGACAAACTGCAACAATAGACTAAAGTATGGCGGACTGCGTGGACATTACAATTTGAACAGAATCAAAGAGTGCTCAACGACTGTTTTATTGTATGCCAGAAGGGGGCGCTCGTTTGCTCAGAAAACCTAATTCCCTTTAAACCGCATTCCAATCTCGACATGTTTTTTCACTTATTGTATACATTTGACCTTTTAAACGTATAATATATTTAATCTATTAATTCGGACCATTTCATATACCTTATAGACAAATTAAAACCCACCCAATAATCTCTATAAATATCCTAAAGATGTTCATCCAGTTGTTTATCGAGTGATCACAAATGACTGTGATTGGTCCATCTTGGTTACGGATGAGAAATGTAACAGCTATCACGTGACACCACAAATTACGTATTATTTTTTACAGGGATCTGCATACATAAACAGTTCCACTAAGAAACGTAATAAATATTGTATTAATGATCAAAAATGAAAATTAAAAATATGAGCACCTTTATTTAGACTCATGTCACCTCACGTATCAGACTGGACACGACGTCTGTGAACCGCATAGCCCCGCCCATTTTGGGTTTGTTGTTTACTGATATACGGCGATCTAGCCGATTACATTGCATCTGTAAACGACACAAATCAATGGTGTAATACTAGGCTTGTTCAACTTCATGCGGCGCCGCAAGAACCGACAGCCAGATGACGTCAAAGTAACGCGCGAATGAATCAAGAAATCAAATTTCGTCTCGCTCTCGCGATACTTTGACGTCATCCGGCTGTCGATTCGTGCTGCGCCGCATGAAATCGAACAAGCCTATTCTGTCTAGAGGCTTCCTGAAATTAATAGAAGGATTAGAGATGAATGTTAATATTATTTCCCCGTCATCAAGGCATCAAAATGTGTAAAAACACAACACAAAACGTAAGCTGAAAATGTTTAATAGATTTTACTTGCAGGAGGAAAACCTTGGGGTCAGTCAAGATGGGAGAATGGTGGACAATTTGCTTATACGGCAGTCATGGGACTGGAATATATTATTTATGTAACTTAAATAACTTAGTGTGGTTAGATCTTTTTTTGCTTTAGTCATATGCATCAGTGAGCTTAATGCTCACATTTCTTTATTGCATGCTTTGAATAATTAAATGTCTGATTTCTTTGTAAAAGGCCTCATTTTATGGATTCTGACATGGACTATGAGAGGCCTAATGTCGAGACTATCAAGTGCGTGGTGGTTGGGGACAACGCAGTTGGACAGACTCGGCTCATCTGTGCCCGGGCCTGTAATGCCACTCTTACACAGTACCAGTTGCTGGCCACACATGTGCCCACTGTTTGGGCAATGGATTAGTACAGTCTGCCAGGAGGTGAGAAATGTCTGAACCTTTGTTGTAATTTCCAAATAGTATTTTAATATAGCAATTATTACCGTATCTAAACAATAACTGCCTCGAGAAATAAAAAAAGATACATTTTTGAAAACATTTCCCTGCATGTGATAGTTATGTTTCTCTGGTCAGGTTCTAGAAAGGTCCAGGGATGTGGTGGATGATGTCAGTGTGTCTTTGCGTCTCTGGGACACCTTTGGCGACCATCACAAGGACCGTCAGTTTGCGTGTGGCAGGTGAACTTTCCATATCAACTTACTTTCAACTTTTGACAGCACAATTGAGTTTCAATTTCAACAAGCCACCATTATGGCGATCGGTGTTTGCATTTCGTCAGCTCATTTACATTTTAAAGGACACATCCGAAAATGGCACATTTTTGCTAACACCTACACACCTGGCAACTTTAACATGATAAAATAAATTAACTGAGCTAAAACTTCATATACGTACTCTGGGGACACCCAAGACTTATTTTACATCTTAAAAAGTCTTGTGAAATGTCTCCTTTAAGAGTATAGACCAGTGGTCATCAACACATCTATTGCGATTGACCAGTTGATCTTTGAAACTTCACCTGTAGATCCCGCGAGAAAAAAATAAGTAGGTCCAGGCCCGGACCATCGGGATCACCAGGAAAAATCTCGGCAGCCTGGCATCTTTTTTCAAAATTTGGCATTCAATAGAAAACGTATCAATCAGTTTCACTTCACTGCACGAGTGAGCACTGGTTAAATGTTTACCAATGTCATCATTTGACAGCAAACATTTTTCGGCACGACACCATGACGCTATTTTCTTTATTTTATATACACATAATATAAAAACACATAAGAACCTTGCTTTGTGGACTCCATGTGAATGTTTCTTTAACAAGTTTAGAACATGAAACAAAACATGTTTTTCACATATAGTAGCGTTTCTGTCAGTGGTTGATGATGAACTGATTATTGGACAGTTTTAAGTATCATTTGATAGGTTACAGTCAAATGAATGGAGCTCATTTATCAATTAAAATAAAATTTCATGTCGGAGCCAATGGTGTAGTGGGCAGCTCTCCGACATATGGTGCAAACGCACTTCCGGCGACCCGAGTTCGAATCCCGGCTCGAGGTCCATTGCCGATCCCATACCCCTCTCTCTACCCTCTACTTTCCTGTCGTCTCTCAAATCTACTGTCTATCGATAAAAGGCAAAAATGGCCAAAAAATAATTATAAAAAAAAAATCATACGTCGTCAGACCTTATTTAGTGAACCTTTTTAAAAAAAAAGATAAACTTCCTTATAATAATTAATAATATAATAATTATAATTACACCATAATGACATTTAAAAAAATACAACTTGTACTTCAACAAAGACGATGAAGTACAGTGGAATGGATCAGTTCTGATAAAACAATCGCCTACATATTTGATCTAATGTAAATGATTTAAGAAGTCTATAAAAGAAGATTCTAAAACAAACCAATTATACATAAACTTAATTTAAAAATTGTTATAATAAAAACAATTAATTGTAACATCATTTTTTTGCATCATTCTTACTACACCGCTTTTACCACTGTCATAACAGACAAAAAAGGTTCAACCGTTTTGGATTTAATATACATCTCTTATAATATTTCATACGCTGATCCAATAACTTCAAATATACTCCTGATGGGGCGTCAAGATGCTTCCCTTCCTCAGGTAATGTATGCAGATTCTGAGCTTCTCACAATGGAGGCATAGCCAAGTTCTTGCTGAAAGATTTTGGGCAAGTTTTATTAGAGACCACCTGATTTACAGACTCGCCAGAAGTGGAAGGAGGATGGAAAGCCTATTCCAGTGGTCACCAATCCTGCTCCTGGAGGGCCGGTGGCTCTAAAGAGTTTAGGTGTGTTCGACTTCATGCGGCGCTGCGCAGACTGATCGGCGGCTGACTTGAAGCAGTGCATTCCGGTTAGTAACTTTGTCCGACTTCAGCTGGTGCTGCTGGCACGTGACTGTGTCATATGGTTTTTAAGTACCGCGAGAGCGATTCGAGATCAGCCGCCGGAGTTAGTCAGCACAGTTCCCGAAGAGGAGCTGCACGGGCTGTAATGACGACACAGCTGTTTCAAGATTGGTCGGATTCACCACATGACAACAATCACGTGTGTTTCGTGTGTATTTTCACGCCCTCAGTTCCACAAATGCTCACAAATCTGTATTTTTATAACAGTTAAAGCTCTTTTCATGTAGTCGCGATGTTATATTGTGTCATCTTCATCAAAATAAAATGGATAAAAAAACGTAGACCCCACTACATTGGTATTTAAATAATATATGCTTATGTTGAACTCTTTATTCTTGTAAAACACTGCTGTAAGCCTTCAGTTCCACTCATGCTCATACACGGACATTCAAAACAGTATAATTCACATTTTATGTAGTTTACATCTTACAAATCATGTTTAATGCAATTAAGCAAGCAAACGGCACGTGATCAGCCATGCCTGACGTAAATGCAGCAAGCTACGGGAACCACAGCGCGTCCGACTTCACGTCTCCGTTTTCAGCTCCTCCCCGCCTGCACGCGGCTAGTCTCGCCGATCGGTTACATCCAGCCACAGCCGATGTCGAACACACCTTTTAGTTCCAACCCTAATCAAACACACCTGAAGCACCTTAATTAGCTGTCATTATGGGAGGAGCCATGTCTCCACAGCTGCATTAAATTGTTAATTAGTGGCTCTTTGTTCAGTGTGGCATCCAACCATAGATATGATGTTTTATTAACAAGGTTCGGGAGGAGCATGTTCAGATAATTAAACACAGGTGAAAGCACTCTCTGATAATCAAACACAGGTGAAAGCCTTCTCAGATAATCAAACACAGGTGAAAGCATTCTCAGATAATCAAACACAGGTGGAAGCACTCAGCAATCAACCTAAGAGGGTACAAATAGACTCAGCAGTCTTACCTCACTATGTTGTCAGTTCGCAGCAGAAATGTCTCAATCAAGCTCCTCTTCCAACAAAGACACGGACACCTCCAGGGATGCATCTCCACACCCCACCGATCCCACGGTCATCCCTCCTACACCGGACGTCCCACTTGAGCCCCCGGCTTCTCCTCGCGGCTGCACACCGGCCCGATCAGCCCGGCGCTCACCAAAGCGCCGAGACCAATCTTCACTGCCCCCGACTAGACACCCACCTCCTTCTCCAGCTTCCTCCTACCGCTCGGCCGTCCCGACGATCCCTCCTATTGGGAAATGGACCGTAGCCAGACTGAGGCAAGCGCTGAGTAACTCAGACCTTCAAGCTCCGAGGAAGATGAACAAAGCGGAGCTGTACTCGCTGTATGTATCCCTTCAGTCGACTCCCAAGACGACTCACAAGCAGAGCAAAGCCCACAGGGCTCAAAAATCGCCTGCCCAGTCACCACCATCGTCTTCTCGCTCAGGTCGCAGCTCGCGCCAGCTGTTGAGGCGCCGCAGCAACAGGCCCTCAGCTAGCCTGGGCAAAGATCCAGATTTCGCCATGACAGGTGCATAACCACCGGCCGACGAGGCTCAGCCCTCCACCTCTGCTTACGCTACAGCAGCGCTGTATGCAGACAGGCCCAGAAGCCTCCCCACAGCCGCACAGTTTTATTCTCTAGCTGTTCATAACACTTTTCTTTTTCAGTGGCCTCCAGCTCCGGTGGCAAACACTAGCGCGAAGCTATCGCCGCTAGCACCACAGATACAACAGGGTCATCAGTTCTACCCAACAGGTTACAACCCCACCCACTTCCAATGGCCCGCAGGTGCAACAACTCAAACGAGCGCAGCCCTGCCTCCGCTTGCAGCCCAAGCACACAGCGATTTCTATCATCCCTCACATCCTCATACTAACTTTCCTTTTCAATTTCCAACAGGTCTTCCAATCACAAGGGCACCAATGTCATTCGCAGCCCCGGATCATACCCTTCCCGGTTCTACTATACAAAATAAATCACCATATCCTCTTTGTTTTTCAGCCACTCCACCGCCTGTTCCATCCAACGCAGTCGCCATGGAACCTCCACCAGTTTCCCAATCCATCCAAGCTCAGATCCTCTCAGAAATTCAGGATGCTGGCTCCAGAGGCGGAACAATTCCCAACTCCAGCTCTTCGCCATTCAGAACTAATATTCCCGTAACCCACCCGTTAAAACCACTGTTGGACGCATCACTCGACACTATCCTTCAAGCGGTATCTCCCAGGACCCTTCAATCCTACGTTACCGCTTGGAGATGCTTTAAAACATTCCATGCCTCTTATAACCTGCCTTTCCCTGATTTTTCTCTCCTTTCAATCACCTCTTTTATCTCCTACCTTAACATCATTAAGGGCCTACAAGTTGGGTCCATTAAAGGTTATTTGAGCGGCATCCAGTTTTTCCATAAATTGATGTACGGTGCTCCTTCCACGGAGATAATCAATTCCCAAACCTCTCTCCTAATTAAAGGGATTCAAAAATCCCAGCCTACCCGCCCCGACGCCAGACAACCTATAACGCTAGACATTCTCACCAAATGTATTCAGACCCTCCGCACAGGCTACCAGCCCATTGGTTCCGCTCGCACACTCGATGCTATGTTTATCCTAGCCTTTTTTGGTTTTCTTAGATGCTCGGAACTCGCCATTACTTCTAAATTTGACCCAAAAATCCACCCAACCATCTCAGACTTATCAGTACTAGACAGCGAAACTATTTCATATCTGATTAAACAAAGTAAAACGGATCAAACCAAAAAAGGTCATTTCATCTACGTTTTTAATCTCGCTTCGCAAATCCAACCATACCAGTCAATTCTGGCCTATCTACAATGGAGAAGTTCCCAAGCTAAATCTCCCCTGGAACCCCTATTTTTAGATGAATCCAAAAAACCCGTGACCCGTTTTTGGTTCCAGAAACACCTCAAATCTGTTCTCCAACAGTCAGGCATTCCAGCAAAGAATTTTTCAAGTCGGGGCAGCAACTTCAGCAGCCCAAAAAGGCCTCTCCCAACAGCAGATCCAAGCCCTTGGGAGATGGTCCTCTGATGCTTTCCAAAGCTATATCAGGACAAACCGGTTCCACATTAAAAAAGCCCACCAAACCCTAATCGAGTAACCCTCAAACTCAAATCCCCTCTTTTCTCCTCTTTCCTGTTTCCTCTTTCCATCCAGCGAGCATTGGTCTCACAGCGGATGGAGTGAGAACTTCCCCGGTAGAGCACTTACGTTTTCTCTTTCATCCAGCGATGCAGTGTGAGAAAATCTCCCGGGCAAGCACTCATTTTTTCCATTTCCTTTCCGTCCAGCGAGCACTGGTCTCACAGCGGACGGAACGAGAACTTTTCCGGTAGAGCACTTACATTTTCTCTTTCATCCAGCGATGCAGTGTGAGAAAATCTCCCGGACAAGCACTCGTTTTCCTTTTCTGTTTCCTTTCCGTCCAGCGAGCATTGGTCTCACAGCGGACGGAGTGAGCTCTTCCCCAGTAGAGCACTTAAGTTTTCTCTTTCATCCAGCGATGCAGTGTGAGAAAATCTCCTGGGCAAGCACTCATTTTTCCTCTGTTTCCTTTCCGTCCAGCGAGCACTAGTCTCACAGCGGACGGAGCGAGAACTTTTCCGGTAGAGCGCTTACATTTTCTCTTTCATCCAGCGATGCAGTGTGAGAAAATCTCCCGGACAAGCACTCGTTTTCCTTTTCTGTTTCCTTTCCGTCCAGCGAGCATTGGTCTCACAGCGGACGGAGTCAGCTCTTCCCCGTAGAGCACTTCAGTTTTCTCCTCCATCCAGCGATGCAGTGTGAGAAAATCTCCCGGGCAAGCACTTACTTTCCAGTTTCCTCTTTCTGTCCAGCAAGCACTGGTCCCATAGCAGAAAGAGTGAGAACTTTTCCAATAGAGCACTTAAGGTTTCTCTTTCATCCAGCGATGCAGTGTGAGAAAATCTCCCAGGCAAGCACTTACTTTGCAGTTTGCCCTTTCTGTCCAGCAAGCACTGGTCCCATAGCAGAAAGAGTGAGAACTTTTCCGATAGAGCATTTACATTTTCTCTTTCATCCAGCGATGCAGTGTGAGAAAATATCCCGGGCAAACGCCCATTTTCCTGTTTCGTTTCCGTCTAGCGAGCATTGGTCTCACAGCAGACGGAGCGAGAACTTTTCCGGTAGAGCACTTACATTTTCTCTTTCATCCAGCAATGCAGTGTGAGAAAATCTCCCGGGCAAGCACTTACTTTGCAGTTTGCTCTTTCTGTCCAGCAAGCACTGGTCCCATAGCAGAAAGAGTGAGAATTTTTCCTCCCTACAATCGCTCCCCGTTCACAGACCAACAGGGGCCGTCAGCTCAGACGGAGAGCCACTATTACGGGCCTCCCCGGTCAAGCACCCAGGCACCTTCTCGAGATGCCAGCCCGCCAAGCTCGGCACTCATTTGGGGGGTCTTTAGTCTGGCGGCTGTCCTCTGCTCTTGCACTTTGGGGGGAGTACTCTGGGTTCGGGCCGAACTCCGAGCTCGGAGCCCTCCCTCCGGACAGCACGCCAAATACGCATTAAACTTTACCCTCCAAATTATATGTAAGTGTGAACTCGTGAAATGATGTTTTATTAACAAGGTTCGGGAGGAGCATGTTCAGATAATTAAACACAGGTGAAAGCACTCTCTGATAATCAAACACAGGTGAAAGCATTCTCAGATAATCAAACACAGGTGAAAGCATTCTCAGATAATCAAACACAGGTGGAAGCACTCAGCAATCAACCTAAGAGGGTACAAATAGACTCAGCAGTCTTACCTCACTATGTTGTCAGTTCGCAGCATCCCCCCACCACCCCTTCTCCACACATTTTAGTCCTAAAACACACTTACATAGGGGGGGAGTACTCTGGGTTCGGGCCGAACTCCGAGCTCAGAGCCCTCCCTCCGGACAGCACGCCAAATACGCATTAAACTTACCCTCCAAATTATATGTAAGTGTGAACTCGTGAAATGTACACTAGATGTCGCCTTGGCTACGGCAGTTCATTGGACCGAATGCGTCAAACAGAGCTGCCATCTTGAAACAGGGGAATCCTGCATCAGCGTCATTGTAGGCAATGGTGTAACAGAAATAAAATCACCATAAATCGTCATGAACGCGATTTTCTTGGTTTTCTTTTGGTTCGTTTCAACAGTCAGACATGTATTTAGCAATTAGTACAGGAAAAAAATAAAAGTTTTGATTTTATGAAAATGTACTTTTTCTAACTGTAATGCATAGTGCTAGTAGCCCTTTCATCTATGCGCAGCACAAAAGTCTGGCATCGTTCATGAATTTGAAGTACAGGCGGAGATAGCTGCTTTACCTAGATACTTCCTATGACAAGACCCCTGTTCTAACATGGCGGCGGTTTTGACGCATGCTCAGAGCCCCAAGGCGACATCTAGTGTATATATCTATGGCATCCAACAGCTCATGGGGAGATTCAGAATTGATGAGTGCTTGAATCTGTTAGTTTATGTGGCATCATTTTTGTATTTTTTTTTTTAAATATATCAAAGTTATTTAATGTTTAGTATTATTGTTTGGTTTTATATTTGTAATCTTTGTGATTTGACTTATGTTTAAATTCCAAAATGTTTGTTTGTATGATTTTAGTACCATACAACTCTGATCTCATGATTGCTTGATAATAAAATGTTAAGGGACTGGATTATTTGAAGCTTCTGTGTTTTAATGGGCGCACCATCCTGGTAGCACTTTGCCTAAACTAAAACTAGCTTCTACCCTTATTAGACTACGTTCACACTGCCATCAAAATCCGATTTTCTGCTCATATGTGACCCATGTCTGTCTCTGTATGACCTTGTGATCAGCACAAACCACATGGAATCTGATCTTTTCGATTCAGATTTGAGCCACTTCCATGTGGTTCTAAAGCAGATACAGGTCGGATGTTTTGCAATGCAACCTCGAACAGTCATATTCATGCGACTTATGTCATTCTAGATTGATGTGCGTCATAATTGCAGAAATATGCACCAACGGCATGTTTGCAAAACCACTTAAAAACATTCAAGAACATTAAATATTAAGCTTTTGTTGCACATCACCTTATACATGAAAGCCCCTAACATGCGAATAAGTGTGTTTGACTTTCCTGAAGGGTTGTCCAGATGACAGACCTGCTCGTGAACCGTGTGCAACTCCATATGAAGTCCACAACAACTGCTCAGTAGTCTGCACGTTCATTTCCATATTACCACGAGCTGTGCGTGACACAGTATTGTTCTTTTCCGCATGCAATGCAGTTCAGGACCACTAACAGTTCGCACAACTGTCTGATTTAGCCACATAATGTGAAGAGTCAAACAAAAAAATCAGCATTGAGCATTAATGTTTGCAGTGTGAACGAAGTCTTAGAAATTCTACAGAGGCCATTAATGCATTAATCCCGAATGTAAAATCAGATTTACAGCCAGTCATAGCCACTGGACCACTTGAGATCTAGACTAATAAATCCTAAATAAAGGCAAAGGCCAGTCGATTTAAGAAGCTAAACTGAAACGCATGTTTACTGGAACATTCATTAAAAACTTTTACCCATAAAGCTAGCATCTTATTTGCAGTATTTAAAATTTCTCAAATGATCCAAATCCAATTATACATAAAGCGCCATTTATTTACCATTTGTGTAAGCTTAAGTAACTTGGAATATAACACTTCTCCTTTATAAGACTTAAAGGTGCAGTGTGTAATTTTTAGAAAGATCTAAAAATAATATACAAAACTATTATCAGGGTTGTATAAAGACCTTACATAATGAACCGTTATGTGTTTAACTTAGAACGAGACTTTTATCTACATACACTGAGGGTCCCCTTACATGGAAGTTGCCATTTTGTGCCACCATTTTTCTACAGAAGCCCTTAACGGACAATTTTTTTTTTACCAAGTTGTCTCAGACGATGTCATGTTTGTCCATTGGCGGCTACCGTAGCTTTTCTATGTGATTCAAAAGCGAGGGGTGAGCAGTGGACTAAGCCGTTGGTTGCAATTCACAACCTCACCACTAGATGTCGCTAAAATTTACACACTGCACCTTTAAGCAACTATTGTTGCTTCCTTTGCTCTGACATTTTATCCAAAGCGACTTACAATAGTGAGGAAAACAACAATGTAAATGCAAAATGACGTTATTATGGTCATAAAAACACAACACACTGAAATACAATGGATGCAGTCTTATCTAAAATCATCCACTGACATACAGACCAAATATTTAATATTACAGACATCGAGAAATAAGACCAAGACATCATTTACAGTAGGACTCCAACTCTGCCACAACCATATCAGATCAAGTAAAAAATACTTTTAGGAAGAAAAGTTATTTTTATTTATAGCTTGTACAATACATTACAAAGTCATTGTTTATTTATTAATGACTCCTGTTCAAACTTCAGTGAGTCTTAAATAGAAAAGAAGAGCTATTATTGTTAATAAACAATGTAAGTATGCTTAGTAAATGAATCTAGAAATCAACCAATCAAAAATAAATGAGTCTATAGCCATAAAACTACAAGGGGTGGTTTCCCAGACAGAGTTTAGTTTAATACAGGACTAGGTCTTAGTTATATTAGGACTTTTAAGTATTTTTTTTACAAACAAGCCTTTCAGAAAACAGTACTGTGTGCATCTTGAGATAAAACAATAAGGTGTTCTGAAATTAAGGCAGCATAAACATGTATTTTAGTCTGGGATTAGGTCTATGTCCTGTGAAACCGCCCCAAGAGTTTAAACATATGTTTGTATAGACATTGTTCACTTTATATGCTTAAGTATCCTGAATATTCTTAATATCAAGTCTTAGTAAATTGAAGAAAAAAATTATATTGACACCAATGTCATTAAAGCAGATGTATACTATTGAGTTTGGAGTATTGCAGAATCTCTGCAGCATAAAGGATTTCACTTCTTATGGCATTTCTATAAGAAAAATATAAATTTACATATGATAAATGATAAAGTATGATCGTTTATTCTTCTAGTTCTAGTTTTGAAATGCAAAAAATAAGAGTGCTACACATACAGTAGTAAAAATAATCAGTGATGATATTCAAACTAAAAAAGCATGTTACATTTACTACATGAATTTTAAGAAACTTTAATGATAATCATTTGAAGAACATATATTTATATACAAGTATTTATAATTATATATAATATAAATTATACACATGTAAATATTTCTTAAATATATACTTACATCTGTATGTATTTATATATACATTATCATATACAATACATACAATATATGATGTAAACACAAACTTTTATTCTGCAAACAATTAGTCGCTATTATTCTTTTTGCAGCCCTAAAAGGAATATTATCAAACTTACTTCTATATGCTGTTAATTCACATGTCAGGCTCTAAAAAAAAGAAAAAGAAATCAAGCATTTATTTCCATTCATCTTAATGTGAAATTTAATTATTATCAGATTTGTTATGATGCTCAGATTCCTTTATTTCCGCGCACTTATTTAGCACACATTTATCAAGTGAAACATGTTGTTTTACACAACAACTTAAAAAGCAGGGTTATTTTCTGGCCGTTGGGTTAAACCAGAAAATGTATAGACCGCTCCAAAACTCCAATATCCAAAATACAGAACCCAAATGGTTCAAATAAATAAAACTCTTAGACCTCCCTTGCTCCCTGCTTTTGGGATTCAATAAAGCAGAAAATAGAAAAATCAGTTACACAAATTAGGATAAAAGAGGAATTTCTAAACATTGACATGATGTGAACTTTTCTTACCCCATGTGAAGGTCTTTGGGACTGACAAGTGTTCAACTTCGCAGGTATAAGTTTCTCCATTCTGGGGTGTGAATTTTACAAATTTTGTCAGCTGGAAGTCCCAACCCTGCTCGAAGGACAGGTCTGTCTGACTGGCATCAGGAATCTCTACACCATTTTTGAAGAGTTTAATGGTGATGTCGGGAGGATGAAAGCCACTTGCGTGACAAATCAGCACATTTTCCTTTCCATACTCTCCAACGTTACGGCTATATACTTGGACCTTTGGGGGAGCTAGTGACGATACAATAGAAGGAAACAGTATTATTTTGACATCACTGATTTGTACATTTTATCAGTTGCTGTTACATTTGAACCTTTTTAACTTACTTAAAACACCCCCCCCTCCCCTAGACCCATGGGGTGGGTCAAATGTTGCATTATTACAAGAAGTTGTGGAACACAAAACTAGAAATTGATGGTTTCTTATGAAAATCTTAGCTTTCTTACCAGTCCCAAAAGTTTGAACTCATGTTACATACATGAACACGACAAGGTCTTCACACAACCACCATTATTGTGAAAATTATATGAATAATATCCTATGTAATAGGGATGCACCGATAGGATTTTTTTTGGGCTGATACCGATTTAAACAGACAACTTCTGGCAGATACCGATTGTATACAATACTATACAGTTGGTCTATTAGCTAGTTTATTTCTGCATCAAATAATTTTTACTGAACATGGATTTGATCTAATTAACATTTAACTGACCAACATAATAAGAGAGGCAGAAATTAAGCTAAAACAAATATAATAAGACAGCATGACAACCTTCAAAGGTGGTTTTTGCTATTCAGCATTTATTTTATTAACAACATTAACTAATTTTTTTACATATAATGGATTTCTTTATGTGGTTAATTAATAAACAATTGGTATCGGCCTTTCTCGTGCTATTGCCGATATGCCGATGGTTTCAAATTCATCAAAAATCGGCCGATAAATATCGGCGGCCGATACATCGGTGCATCACTACTATGTAATATTTATATACACAAACTCACAAAACATAAGCTCTCCAACTCTCAAAAATATGTTTACTGCCACCTACTGGTATAAAAATAACTTTTTCAGAAGCTCAAATAAAAACTATATTAAAATCAGACTTTATATTTGTGTGTTGCTTATCTCACAAAAATATTAATTATCCACATGTTAAAATACAGAGGGTTTCTGTAAAATGAGACCATTTTCTATTTACTATCATACACTAATAATGGTAAAATGGTAAAAAGCTGTCACAGTAGCAGTACCCTTTAAAAAAGGTCATAATATGTACGATTTAGGTACAAATATGGGTAATTCTTAAATTCTTAGGCACATAGGTGTGCCTAATTCTGGGAAAAACTCAAAATGCACTAGAGCTTAAATGTATAAGAGGTTAAAATGTACATTTAAATGCATACCTGTAGGTTGTATGTATTTATATATATAGCCAGTATATTTGCCTTTGTAAAGTATAATTTATTTTTATTATATATAATATTTTACACAAGTAATCACGGAATGACTAAACACAATTGTTATCTTATAGCACAACTTGATTACTTTAAGAAACTAGTATGCAGTGAAACAAGTTTCTTTAAATACGCAATACAGATAATGAAAGTGAAAGTAAAAATGTTCAGGCCAATTTCAAGCAGTTAATTCTCTAAATATATTACTCACAAACGCAATAATCATACATTGAGACGTTTAATAGAGCTTTAGGTTTTGTGCACCTATGTTAGGTTTAAAGACTTTCATGTTTTGGTTCATTGTTTTTAAACGACGATGAACTGCGACCTATATTAACTTAGGCCGTAAACATTAGGTCGCAATTCGCCATCGCTAATAAAAACACTAAGTTAATAAACATATTTATTCATTAAATTACTTAGGATTAAGTATAAACCATAACACTTCATGAACATTGCAATAAGAAACACAGAAAATATGAATTATAACGCAATTAAGATAAGGACAAAACTTGCGTCAAATTCAAGTTTGTTACTTACACTGCTTGGCAAAACAGCTGACGCTCAGAAGTACAACAGCCGCTACGATGAGTTTACAAGACATGATGTTAACAGTGTTGTTTAAAATCTCTGAATAACACGATAAAGATGTCACGCAGGGCCTGTTTCTCACGATACTGAAACAACAAGGAAACACATACGGGACAATAAGTTAAACCACGCCCATAAATGTTTTACAACCAATCGGAGATTTTCCTTGTCTGTCGTTGGGTGAGTGAGACGGTGACAACATGATACAGTTGCAAATGCAATGTGAACTTTGAGATGTTTTGCATTTTGGTGTAATAAATGTGACACATACATTTGTTTTCTCATCACGTTCACAGTCATGAAATAGTTCGCTAATACAAAAAACTGTCAAACATCTTCAGGACTTTATTTAAAGGGATAGTTCACCCAAATTCTGATATCATTTACTCACCTTCATGTTGCTACAAACCTCGTTGTTCTGCTGAGCACAAAGTGAGATATTTGTAATGAACCAGGAAACATAAGCACCATTGACTTTAATGGTAGGAAAAAATATTATGGAAGTCAGTGGTGCTCGAAAACAGTTTGGTTACAAACATCTTAATTTGTGTTCATCAGACAAAAAAATAATACTGGTTTGTAACAACTTGTGGGTGAGTAAATGATGGCAGAATTTTCATTTTTGGGTAAACTATTGTTGTTCTAAACCTGTATGAATTAATTTTTTTGATGAACACAAAAGAAGATATTTTGAGAAATGATGGTAAAAAACACACTGAAGTAAGTGACCATTGACTTCCATAGTAGGAAAAAAATATTTTGTAAGTATTGTGATAAATGACTAAGAAAATATTTTAATAAATGATGGTAAGCACACAGTTGAGAGTACCCATTAAATTCCATAATTTTTTTTATTCCTACTATGGAGGTCTGTGGTCACGTGCTGCTGTGTGTTTGCCATCGTTTCTCAGGGTATCTTCTTTTGTGTTCATCCAAAAAAAGAAATTCATGCAGGTTTGGAACAACATGAGGATGAGTAAATTATGACAGAATTTTCATTTTAAAGTGAACTATTCCTTTAATTATACACCACTGTAACCCTGCTGTGATTTGTTCTTCAGCATCTGTTAAATGAGGGCAAAACAGATGCAATTTCAGTGTATCAATTATGGATGCTTCTCATGGATCTCTGTGGTCTGTTTGGTAGCTTTCTAAAGGGCACACAACATCAAAATTTTTATTTTCCTGGCCCTTTACCTTAGAACCTTTCAAACACATCTCATCCTCCCTCATGGGTCAACTAGAGGAGCTTCCTTGGCATACTGCTACTGTACCTTGGCTTCTCCATGCACCTTTGCCAGGTTGTATTAAAGTCAACATGACTGCTTGTCATCCTATAAGTTCAGAGGTTCATCTTTGATTTTTTAACAAGTTTTTGGTTTATATATAATATTTAAGTACATCTAGTATTTTTTTCTTTTACTTACGTAAAAAGCACTTTTGTACATTTACTCAAGAAAAGTAAAAAGTACAAAATTTTATGTAATTGGGTATTTAATCGATTTTAATATGCAATATAAAATGAATAAACAGTATGATTATATGCTTTAGAATGTAGTGAACATTTTTTATTAAAGTAAAGCAAATATTTTCCAAAGACAAACACTCTGATAAAGCACAGATGCTTGGAAAAGTTACTTAAAATACTCAAATAGTGTCCGCCTCTGAAAACTAAATGGTCAAATAAGAGCACATCTCATTGTGTTGTTTTTATTTTTTATTACCAGACAAATTCATAAAAATATCGTTTATTTACATGTTATTACAGCCAATCACAATGGACATCGCTTGTACACATTATTTATAGTAGATTCACCCGTGAAAAGTTTGAGAAACTGGGAAGCTACCAATGCATTTGACACAAAACCACTAGATGGCACTGTTACAAAATCATTTTTTTCTTTATCTTCAACCTTTAAAAATCTTACTGTAAGTTAGCAAAAACAACGGATTAAATGTATTGTTTAAAATAAGTTAAAAAGCCTCATCTGAATAAGGCATTTACCACAGTCATGGTCCCTGATGTGATGTAAGTTAACTATGAAACATCAGATCCTTGTGCTTGATCAAACACAGACATACTGATTTTATTGAAAAGACACAGAAAGAAATGAATTGTTTGGCAGTACAATAATCATTCAGATAGTAAATCTAAACCAGGCTACTAAAGTGGAACCAGTCCTTCATATTAAACAACAGGAGTTCAGGCACAGCACGAATTATATGTATGATTAAAACGCTGTCCAAGAACAAAGTCTTTTTTAAACATTTACAATATCTTACACTTCATCTTAATCAGCCGATTAAATAGCCGATTGCCTCTTTTGGCGCGCTCATGCAATGACAATGGTATGACCCATTTTAGGGGTGCTCATATTTAGATTTACACATTCTTTACAGATACAAAGCAGTGAGAACTATTTTTCACCTGTTAAACTTATAATGTGAAATTATGTGAAATGTGAACATTTCAAGACGGGAGGACATTGAAGGAAGGGGGGGGGGGTCAAGCCTTCTTTCGGAGAGGCAGACCCCCCCATCTTCCCCTCCGTAGTCCGTAATACGCGCCGTGAAATCTGGATTCATTTACGGTAGAAGCTCATCCGCTACTAGAGTAGTAAACACCTGCTCATGTTCTGACCGTGTCAGTCAGGTAAACGTTTTATCCCACTACATTTTGTTTGCTATCGGTGCAGTTTGTACAATAGAAATAGACGATTTATTTCAAAAGCGCATTACTTTGCAACCGAATGTCACAGTCCATTTTTCTTACAGTATTTACTTCAATAACCTGCGCGCACATAGACTTAAAAACTGTGTATTGTTCCGTCTTTAAAGACTCTTCCTAATATTTCTTTAACAGTGCTCATGGGGACACTCAGAGATCTTCAGTTCGCTTTACAGTTAAAGATAGAGGAGTTACGGCAAAGAGATGCTCTTATAGATGAGCTGGAGCTTGAACTGGACGCTAAAGATGATCTCATCCGCCGCCTGCAGGGGGAGCTCGACCGGCTGCGGCTCTCTGTTAATCCTGCTGCAGGTGAGACCTTCTTCAATCTTTATGTACATGCATGCATTTATTTAGCATTAAACTTTATTGTCAATGTTACAGCAACCAATCTTAAAAACATATTTATTTTAGGCCAGCAAATTTTTCTTACTTGTTAAGTGCAATTCCAAAGCACCATGAACAGACATGATCTGTTTATTTAAAATCCCCCCTTTGCCATAGCTCTCAAATTTTATTTGTCCTCCCATCTTGCCACAACGACAATTTTTCTAGTTAAAGGGATAGTTCACCCAAAAATAAAAATTCTGTCATAATTTACTCACTCTCATGCTGTTGCAAACCTGTATGCATTTTGTTGTTTTGATGAACACAAAGGAAGATATTTTAAGAAATGTTTGTAACCAAACCGTTTGTGGACCCCATTTACTTCCATAGTATTATTTTTTTCCTACTAGAAGTGAATGGGATCCACGAACGGTTTGGTTACAAACATTTCTCAAAATATATTCCTTTGTGTTCATCAAAACAACAAAATTAATACAGGTTTGTAACAACATGAGGGTGAGTAAATGATTCCTTTAAATACAGTATTTATAACAAGACATTTTTCTCTGCCAATTCTGATATAAAAGATGGATTTACACACAAAATAAAACATTTACTTTTCGAATGTTATGTAAATTCCTAAGTGAAACACATGGGATCACGTGAAAAAAATTAAATCATAAGTTCTTATTTTATGTGTTGGTTATTTAATGATACAGTAAGCTTGTATTGGTCAACATTAGTTAATGCATTGGCTAACTGCATAAATGAACAACACTTCTACAGCATTTATTAATCTTAGTTCATTTTACTTTAAGCATCTACTAATACATTATTAAAATCAAAAGTTGTAACTAATAACATTAGTTAATGCATCATGAACTAGCATGAACAAATGGCATTAACAAAAATTAATAAATGCTAAAACACAATATTGTTTGCTTTTAGTTAGCTAATGCATTTAATATTAGTTATACCTTTTTTAAATTTCAGTGTGGTAAGTAGAGTTCAGCGGCAATGAAATGCAGTTTACCCAAAAAATGCAAATAACAACAGAATATTTAGGGGCGTTTCCCAGACAGGGTTTAGATTGGGCCAGGACTAGACCTTAGTTATATTAGGACATTTATATTTTTTTTCCAAAAATATCGACACAATATATTTTAAGATATGTCAGTGCAAGATGTTTTCAGTTAAGACACCTTAAACAGGGGTGTTGCTAGACATAAAGCTCTACTCGGGCACAGGCCCCCTAATTTTTTTGCTGACTTTTTTTTTGAAAGCTTGCTGGGTACAAGAAGTATGCAACACTTCTATACAATGTACTTTGCTTAACCCACTACTCTACGTTTATAAGTATCATCTTCATCATACCTAACATTATTAACATGTTTGGAGGCATAAATGGCATAAAATGTTTGGAAAAATGACAGCAGAGAAATATTGTCTACATTATACAATGATAGCAATGATTAATAACTTATTTTTACAAGAATATTTGTACAATATTTTAAGAAACCAGTCATTTTATGACTGCTGTACTAAAATAATCTGTCATAGTTACTGCTAACTGTTTATGTAAGTTAGTGTCCTAGAGTTAAATATTAGTAAACTAAATGTTAATTTCATATCTGAAAATACAGATTAGTATAACACATAGATGTGTTGATTTTCTCAGCAACAATGCAATCCTATAGACTTGACAAAAGGTTTTCCTGAGATTTTTCCTCTAATGTTTGAGACCAGACAGGGGTGAGGATGTAGTTTGTCTTACCTCCCTTAAACTCATCATTTCTCCTTTGTGCTTCTCTTTCCCTGCTTTGCACAAAACATTTCTGATGTACATCTACAGAAGCCAATAATGATCGAGTCAAAATAAGATCAGCATTATTATTTAGAAACTTTCTTTGAGTTAGCTTATGAAAACACGACGAACACTCTAAAAATGGCTGGGTTATTTTTGACCCATAATGGGTAAATATTGGACAGAACTCATGCAGGGTTAAAAATTTACCCAATGCTGGGTTATTTGAACCCAACTGCTGGGTTATTATACCCCATGGTTGCATAACAACAACCCAACATTGGGAAATTTTTAACCCAGCAGGCGTTCTGTCCAATATTTACCCATTATGGGTCAAAATAACCCAGCCTTTTTTAGAGTGAAACTAATCGGGTAGCGTCACCTGGACTTTTGAATGCGGTTGTGCACGGATGAACGCAAAGACGCGCGCGGACATGGACTTGTGCGTGTACGCGTCAGTGTGACTGCTGCGTCGCCTTTAAAAGCGTAAATGAGGTAACTATATTGCATATAGATCTGTTTTTGCCGCTTTTATCTTTGTAAAGGAATACACTAGTTAAATGCTAAAATTTAAACCTTAGATTTACACCGGGGCACAATAGATTCACACTGGGGCACATACCCCAGTAAAAGGGGTCTAGCGACGAAGCCCTGTCTAGAAAACTGCCCTATAAACTTTTAGGGAGTGCAAAGTTATGAGGTAGAGAAGCAGAAAACAGAATGTTACATGCAGACACATAAAATAAGTAATTGTAAGGTTTTCTGTGAATTACAGAGTGATGGAAGAAAAGAGGAAAGAGAAGTGGTGGAAACCCTGAAAACCCTTTGACATTAGCAAGCAGTTCAGAGGAATGTTGTTATTTTTACAGGTACAGGTTTTTTATTACACTTTTTTTTTTACACTTTTTTGCATTTAGGTCAACAGCGTGGATCATCAGTGAGAGTGAGGAGAAGAGCCTTGGTAACAGAGCCCATTAACATGGAGTCTGAACTAGTCTTACAAAATCCTCCAATCAGCTACAGCAAAAACCAGGAGTAAGAACACTTCACATTTCAGTTGTCAATTATAGTAGTGATTTCCAAACTGGGGGCCCCAAGTTTATGACATTTTATAAAATACAATACTTTATCTTAAATTCTGTTTAATTAAACCTCAGAAAAACAAGTCTACTAACCAACAGCACTTCAATGAATAATTTAACATCTTTTGTTTAGTTAAAATTTATGTCACAAATTTTCTTTAGTGGAGCAAGAAGTAATGCACCGTACACAAGGGTGGCCGCACGCCGAAAAACTTTGAGAACCACTAATCTAGTGTTTCAGTATTGTCTTACTTTGTATTCTGTTTTATCTGTCTGTCTGTTTTTTTTCTTTATTCAGGTCACAGAAGCTGATAGAAGCAGCTATTGTAGAGAACGAGTGTATGAAATATCTAGACAGGGATCAGATGCTGTGTTTGGTGGATTCTGCCTATCCCATCACACTCAAACAGGGGATGTGTGTCATGAAGGAAGGCGATGAGGGATCCCAGGCATACATTGTGGAAGGTAAGAAATAACAGAAGAATTAAATAGATACTTCTTCCATATAGCACTCAAATTTAATGTAATGGTACATTTGATAATATTGTAAATAATTAAATTTCCATTTAAAATTTTGCCTTAAGAGCCACAATGGTTACAAATTCTCGTTTTGGCTCCCTACTCTTGTCTTTTCAGTAAAATTCACTGGCCAAAAATGGATAGAACAAAATAAACATTATTAAAGATAAATCTGATAGGAATTAGGCCTATTGTTTGTTTGTTTATGTAAAAAAGGGTCAAACTTTTTTGACCCCCTTGACCTTAATTAAGTATCCCTTGAGATTTCAAGGAAATATTTAAATAATTAAATAGCACATTTGCATGTTTAACTTCAAACATTTTTTTTCATTCGTTTTTTTTTTAACCTGTTGTTGGACCTTCATCTCATATTTTGTTTTATTGGTGCATAAAACAATCCGTCCATTGTGAGTTCTCAGTTTTCTGCTATACTGTAGTGTTGTGTAATATTCATATTATAATCATATAATACTTTCAATTTCAAAGCTGTGCGGACTGTGTTGACGTGTACATGCGTGCAAGCCAGACGTGGGAAGAAAGTATACTGTACCTCTTTTGTCTGCTGTGTCCCGGGCTTTGAGGAAACCTGCTTGCGCTCTGATGAGGCAACTCTAGTCATTGTTTGCAATGCATGACGAGAAACAGACGTAACGTTAAAGCTCACGTAACACGCTGTTTCTGATGTTAATCTGGAGTACCTATAGAGTAGTATGACATCCTTTATATCTCCGAAGAGTCTTTAGTTTAATCAGATTTATAAAAGAAAGATTAGCTTTACCGAATCTTTCCAATAACGTACGAAAAAAAGAAGGAGGAGTTACTACCGCGGGTGGAGCGAGTACGAGTCATGCAACACTATACAACACTTATAACTTATGATTCACTACATGTTCGTGTCATTTATATAATATGCATGCGCATATTTACAACATAAGACAGAAGTATACTTACCGCATGCAACTCATGCGGTAAGTATATTTAAGGGTTTTCCGGGGGAAGTGCCCATATAAAGAAGTGATACGTATAGAAACCCCTGAAACGTCAGTTGGAACTGTAATCGAAAAAAACTTTCCGAAACTTGTACGAACCCTGGCGAAGTGTATTCGGCACAGAAATACTCTGTAACACGACCAACTGCTTTTTTGACACTTTGTCTACGTTTAGCATGAGAAACAACTCTATAACTGTGTTAATATGTCAGAATGCTTGAAATACCATTGAACCCCCCCTTTAACAAATTTTTTACATCCAACATTACATAATAGGAAAATGTTTCCCCGCATTTCGGTCAGATGAATGAAACCACGTCAAAAGCTAGCATTTGAAAACTAATTATAATGGGTTTTAAAAATGACTTTGTGAATTTCGTGACATTCTGCGTTGTATAGTAAATTCCATTTTTATGCTTTGATTCCATCCATGTTTTCCACATCATGGAAATCATAGGTCCTTAAGAATGTTTCAAATATGTTTACATTGAAACACAAAATCATTGGGGTGCAATAGTCATATATGTGTTTTATCATAAATAAAGCATACGATCTAAAAAATTTGTGTTAAATAGTACTAAAAGCTTGTAATTATAGGGGAATCATTTTTATCCCTACAGACCACCTATATAGCACCTCTGTAGAACCATAAATGGTGCTAAAGCATGACTATAGTACCACTTATGGTTCAACAATATGGTGCTACATGGGTGCTGTTTAGCACTAAAAATGGTTGCCCTATTATTATGAGCCAGTGAACCACTTTTAGTGATATTTAGCACCAGCTATTGAACAATCAATAGGATTGGAACTTATTTATAAACCAAGTGAGCTACTTGGACTTGAACTAGGACTGTCACGGACAGGGTATCAGTCTTTCACTATACAATTATCATGTATGCCTGGGTTTTCCAAACTGGGGTTTACGAACACCGTGTGGTTTGCGTGGATATTGCAGGGGGGTTGTGAGTTGATGGAAAAGCTATTATTTAATTACAGTTCAAATTATTAAATGTAAATAAACAATTTAAATAAAAAATCTAAATAATTTTTTTACTAACTTGTATTTATCAGGATTTATCAGTGGCGGCTCGTGATTTATTTTCCGTGGAGCCATGAATGCAAAACCCATCAAAACATCATCGCTTGTTGTGCATTGCGCGTCATGTCAAAAAACGTGCCTGCTACAGACAAATATTAAACTAGAAAACTGTGTCTTTTTTAAAAGTTACAGTAGCAAAAACAGCCTGTTTGATTCTAAGGGTCAAAGAATATGTTCTAGAAGTATAAATCAAGACTGGACAGTCACTTAATCTGTTTCTCCCCCTCTGGCTGAAGTACATTAATTAGTATGCACCTCCCATAGTGTTTGCAGGTAGAAAGAGAAATGTAAGGCTGACCTGTTTCTGAAGAGAGAGAAAGAGAGACACACGTCCCGCGTTTATCATGTGAGGTGGCGTTTATCATGAGTTTGTAAAATGTCAGTGCATGTCTATAAAGAAGGATGGGAAGCAGGAGAGAGATCTATTGCCATCATTAAACCCATCATCAACACCTGTCCAGAAGTGATAATCCCCAGCTGTAATTTGTTAGGGGGAACGGCAATATTTGTCTCACCATCTCTGACAGCATCTGTCCATGTAACAGTCACGCTGCCACTTAACACCTGTCATGATCAGTATGTGTGTGTGTGTTAATACAGTGGGGAAACTGGAGGTGTCCAGGGCCGGCCAGAAGCTGCACATCATTAAGCCGAGGGTGATGTTTGAAGAACTGGCCCTCATTCATAGCCACACCTGCTCCACTACTGTCACAGGTACTGACAAACACTTCTGCTTTCATGCACAAACACACCCACACATACAGTACAGCATGTACACGTTACACTTAATTCACACAAGTGAGCGAGAATAACCAGCTTTTGATCTTTCATTGCTATAATGTAGCTTAATGTAGATTTTTTTATTCAGTGCAATCATTTTTATTTTTCAAAAATTCTCCTAAGTGCCTGTAAAGTCAAATGTGTTCTAATTTAAATGTGTTTTTTCACACCACAGAAAAATGTGTTATTATCCACCCAACCAAATTTGAAGGATGAAAAAACGCAGTTAATAAAATAAGCTATCAAAATCTTGGGAAAATTGGCAGCATTTATCACTCTAAAGTGGTGGAGGTGTGTGTGCTGCCAGCAGTGATAAGGTTGCCGGTCTATCTCAAATTAATTTTAAATATCTCTACAACCTAAATGGATGCTTGCGATTGTGTTAGGGGCAGTGGCTCAAGTGTGCCATCGAGCCATCATTTTAGGCCTGCCCAAAAATCCTGAACTCAGAAATCGTGAAAAACTGCAATTCAGAATATATAGTTACAGTCTTTGTTGTGTGCTTCATCAATACATTTCTAACATTTATAATGTGTTTTGGAACTATTTTAAAGATTGACTTTACAGAGACTTTAAAGGGGACCGATAATGAAAATCTGACTTTTTCCATGTTTAAGAGCTATAATTGGGTCCCCAGTGCTTCTATCAACCTAGAAAACTTGATAAAGATCAACCCAGTAACTTAGTTTTGTAAACCATTCACTGCAAAATTAGGTCATTGAAATGTGGCTCCCCTTGTATTATAATAATATAACCCCTTAATCTGCACTATCCAACTATGACACTGCCATTAAGTGCATAGAGAGAGAGAGAGAGAGAGAGAGAGAGAGAGAGAGAGAGAGAGAGAGCAAAATTGACAGCAAAATTGAGTTTAACTTTTAACAAACCACCACTGTGGTGATCAGTGTTTGCATATCATCAGTTCATTTGCATTTAAAAAGACACCCAAAAACTGTACATTTTTGCTCACACCACAATTTTAAAGGATAATTCCGGTATTTAACACTTTGAGTCTCATTTCTGGTTTGTTTTGGATGAACTACAGTGATGGACACAGAAATTTTGACAATAGGTCGTGTCTTGACTTTTCGACTCATTTAGAAGTGTCTCTTGGCTGCTTCGGAGTGGAGGTCAATGGCCATGCACAGCATGTCATTGGAACAGCACTTGACGTTCATTTTCGGAACTGTGCTGCTCACCGAGTGGTTCGTGGTGTTCGTTGATGATTAAAAACAAATATATTGGCGCAATGTATGATTTCAATCCGTGTTATTTGCTATAGTGGAACTGTTTTTTTAGATACCTCACAACCGCGTATATACTTCCGCTCTATATTTGAGTCTGAAGCATGAATGAACGTAGTCCAACAAACTGTAATAAAACGGTAGCATACTTTCAAAATCAAGTTTATTTATAACACTTACACCATCCAATATGTTTTTTTCATCGGCAGAACAATAAAGAAGATATTTTGCAGAAACCCCAGTGCTCCGTCATGCAAGTCAACAGATCCGCACACTTTAAGAGCTAAAGCATATATATCCAATACAACAGTAATCCCCCATAACTCCGTGTGACATATTGACGTCTTGTGAAGCAAATCAATCAGTTTTTGCAAGAAACTGAATGTTATTTACAACATGATTAGCGTGAATGTCAAAGCATGAAGCGCGTTTTCCGTTTGAGGCGATCTCTTCCACTGGTGTGCGTTTGGTGGCTGTTGGCTATGGATGTTGGTCTCTCTGCGCCACCTATAGAGCGGGAGCGTGAAGCGCACTTCCTGCTTGGCAAAAGCTCTGCATTAACGCTGTAAAATATTTATATATATATTCGAATCCCAAAACTGAAATACGGAACGAATATTCGAATATTCTGGTCCAGCCCTACAAATATGGGAAAAATTTATTCTGAGAGAAACCGAGCGAAAAAAACAACAACCACATGTAAACAGTCCCTTTTCCGGCGGCGGCGGAGTGATATATCAGCGAGCAATGAGTCTTCCAGAGAAGTCAATGGAATTTTACAAAATGCCAAATAAAACACGACAGAAACTGTATTTCGCTACACAACTTGTTTTTAATCATCAACAAACACCACGAACCACTCGGTGAGTAGCACAGTTTTGAAAATGAAGGTTAAGTGTTGTTTTAATGACATGTTTGTGCATGGCCATTGACTTCCATTCTGAAGCAGTCAAGAGACGCTTCTAAACGAGTCAAAAACTCAAGACACGACCCATTGTCAAAATTTCTGTGTCCATCACTGTAGTTCATTCAAAACAAACCAGAAATGAGACTCAAAGTGTTAACATATCATAATAAATATCTATATTATCTATTGAGCTCTGGGGACACCAAATATTTATTTGTCATCTTAAAAAGTCTATATAAAAATAGACTTTAGAAATGTGATGTAAATTGGGAATCTTAGACAGTATAGTATGTTGGTTAATCTGAGCACTTTTTCATATCTTTTCTGAAACCATAGAGGAGACATTTATTTTTTGGGGTGAAAAGTATGAAAACGAGAAAACCTGAGAAAATGTTTGCTTCCCATTAAATCGCATTGCTATAAAAGAGAATTTAACAAACATTAACACTAGTACAGCATATTGGATTTTTATCAAATCTTTGTATAGAGTCACCAAAATAGCCAAATATAAATTTCTATGAACAGATATACATTTATATGCTTGTACTGTATGTTTCAAATCTTGTTGGTTTTTTATTCACTGTATTCACTATTACAAGTAATGTAGTTAATCATGAGGGAATCGTTCTTTTTGAAATCTTTTAGGTGAACGAATCATTCTCGTTTACGCAATTGACTCATATTTCTCGTTCCCTAAAAACTCTCCTTCCATTCGTGAGAAGCATAATGGGAAAATTGCATAAAAAGAAAGTACACAACTCAAAATAATGTATTTATTTATTTCTATAAATAAATGTATTTATATGATAAATAAGGGTATTCTTTTGAATAATTGTGTACTAACAAATATACATAGTGTGTTACAAATTCACGTGTTTTTCTTTAGTCACATTTAAAGGCGGAGTCCACGATGTTTGAAAAACGCGTTGGAAAAGGAGACGGGCCGACTACCAAAACACACTTATAGCCAATCAAATCAAATCAAATGCCGGGTTGCGTATGTGTGGGCGGGTCTATCAACAGAAGGTCCAGATTCTATTGGGGTAGGGGCGTGTTTGTTTAGGTGATTTCAAATATCAACATTGGCTTTCAAACATCATGGACTCCGCCTTTAATGCATTAGTGTGTGATTAGTGTGTGGTTACTGGAGTGCTCTGGGTCAATGTATGGGTACTGAAGATGGTGACTGGAATATTTTGGGTGGTTGCTAGGTGATTGTTCACTGGTCCAAGTCATAATAACCCCTCCTTAAGTCTCTATGATATACTGATTCCTAATGTGGATCAGGCCCTTCCTTTATTGCAAGTCTGTCTTTAGCCTATTTTATCCTCCAGCAGGGACATCTCAACAAGCCATTCATCCATTCATCTCATTCCATTCATGTCTGTACCCATTTTTTTGCAATACTCTTATCAATGCGAACCAATGAGAAATAATAATGATGCCTTAGCAAACAATATTAATGTAAATGTTAATTAAGGTTGAAAATAATGTTTTTTATTTAGTTCCTGTATAGTGGTAGAGCATCACCCTGACCTTGACAGCGCAAAATGTCATGCGTTCGAACCCAGGGAACATGCATAGTGATAAAATGTATAGCTTGTAATGAATAAAAGCATCTGCCAAATGCATAAATGTATCCAAAAACAAATAAACAACGTCTTCAACCTTACTTACTTTTGAAGAAGATATTGCCAGGTGAATTACCCATAACAAGCTTTGATTTATGTTCAGCAACTCTCTCTCTCTCTCTCTCTATCTCGCTCTATCTGTCTATCTAACTAGCCTATTCACAGCCCCATAGGGACATTGGCTTGACCTATTAATTTGAATAGATGTTCACAGCAGAAAATAGACCATAAAAACAGGCATTGAAAGAAGGTGAATGGGTTCCCATCAAGTCAGATCATTTCTTTCGTTTCTACAATGTTTGTCTTGATTGTCTGCTGTTTTCATCTTTCAGTCAATATCTTTTGCCAATTACTCTTTTTCTTTTATATGCTCAGCCTCAATCTCTCTTCCTCACCAAATTCTCATTTATTTCCTGTACTTGCCTATTTTATTTCAATCCTCTGCTCAACCTTTCCTGAACACTTTACTTTAGCTTAGTTCAGACCTTGTCCTGAAATTGTTATCTTTTCTTTGGCCTTGGTTTTTCTTCATTCAATCTCATTTCTGATTGTCTCTTTCTCATCTGATGTCCTCCAAAAATACAATTTATTACAATTTGTTTGCGTGGTTTACGGTTCGAAAAACACATTATTTTCCACATACCGTACATTGTTGTTGCTCCTCTATGCTCTGCCTCCCTGAAACATGTTGATTTTGCACAAAGCTCATCGTTCTGAAAAGCGCAGTGTCCTCCGATTAGCCAGCGAACCAGTACGTTGTGATTGGCCTGAATGCCTCTGATGTCAGCCAGAAATGTGACGCTCCTTACTAGTTATAATATGGTATATAATAAATAAACTTAAAAGTAAATAAACATGACAAGCAGTTGTTTTTGACCTATTTATTATCAGTTAATACAGTGAACATAACAAATCAGACAAACAGAAAGAAAATTAACTTGACCATTTTACAAAACAATCAATAAAGCCACACAGGTGTAAGCGTTAAGTTGATGACGATATTATACCATATATAAATGGTATATATGTCTGAAATTATTTTCGTTCACTACTTCCCCATATAATGGACTATTTATATAGGGAAAAGTAAAGCTGTACAGGAGCCTGGCCCCTATTACCTTTTCTATCACTTTTCCTAAAACGCAGCAACGTGCAGAAGCATGCAACACACAATGCACTATAAAATTTTCCCTTGCTTAACCTACTATCCCTATACTATAACAAGTACTAGGAAAGGTAAACATGTATGCATTTAAAATACTGGGGTTCTCAGCCATACCAACTGTTTATGTAGTATCCTGATCTAGAGGTAGTGAATTAAATAATTTCATATCTGAAAGATTGATTCATTGCTATCATACACAATAAAAGACAGTAAGCTACAGAACACATACATTTGTTGTCTTACACAGGGTTCCCACAGGTCCTTGAAATCCTTGAAAGTTTGTGAATCTGGGGGGGAAAATTCAAGCCCCTGCGGAAGTTTTTGAAAATATACATACATAGATACAAGTCATTGAAAGTGCTTGAATCTATTTTATGCAAGACGTTTTCTGGAAAAAAATCCATATTATTTCCTGTGTAGTGTAGGATAATATCATAAAAATTCTAGACTTTTTAAGCAAACGTAAACTGTTCGCTTTAAATGCTTATATCTTCTGTATGTGAATGTTGATTCATACTCTAGAAATGCTTTTTTGCATAGTTGTGTTTGACACATGAACACGTCTCAACTCTCGGGTTATGTATGTAACTGTTGTTCACTGAGAAGGGAACGATACGCTGCGTCTCACTTGCCATACTTTCTACATCCCTGTAACGCCGTTTTTGGCAATATTTCAGATAGCGATATACGTCTTTGTCGTTAAGCCTCATCATTGGTTGAATTTGATATACACATTCAGACGCACTAACACCTGGAGGCGTCCCTAATGTGTCACCACAGTGACGCAGCACGAGTTCCCTCGAAAGGGAACTGTAACAATGTATCTTAAAAGGTAACACAATGTAACCTTGCTCTCACTTAAAATGTGTCCCCACATTTAGTCCTTGAATTTGAGGGTATTGGACCTGGAAAGTCCTTGAAAGGTCCTTGAATTTGAAGTTAACTAAGGTGTGGGAACCCTGGTCTTAGCAATGCAAATGCAAATCAGTAGACTTATGATTTTTTCATCTGACATCAAATTCAGCATCTCTCTATTCTGCTTCTCTTTCCCTGTTTCGCACAAAAAATCTTATGTCCAGCTACAGGAGCCATGATTGAGTCAAAATAAAATTAGCGATTATTTATTTCATAGCATACCTCAATCACGTACCATCACCTGGACTTCTGTCTGCATGGCTGTGTGGGTTGCCAGATCCATGTGACAAATCCAGCCCAATGATCATTGAAAACTCACAAAAACTGTTTAAAAGAAGCCCAACTCGGTCTGAAAGATGTGGATTTGGCAACACATGGATTTTTGTGTGTTTTTGTGTTCTTGGTTAAAGTGTGAATCAATTGCTTTAACAAGCGTGAATTTACTATGTTGCTATGCATATAGATTGGTTTTTGGATTCTTTGTGCCATGATTATCAATGTAAATGAATCCACTGACAATTAAAAAATAGTTAAAGTATAAACTTGAGGTTAATTCTGGGGCACAGCAGATTTACACTGGTGCACATGCCATCCAGAATGTACATTGGGTCTTAATTATTAATCCTGAACCATATTCTACACGGATGCAGGAAAGGAAAAGAAAAGATAAGATAAGAGAGGAAGATAAATGTACTAGAGGAGAGAGGACAGACTGCACGATTTCTCAAAGACGACAGAGTTAATTAATCTGCATCATTATTAATTCAAAAGGGTGACATGAAGAGAGAGTAGAGAGGGAAGTACTTTTAGCTCTTTATGTGGGTTTTTTCCAGACTTTTCAATATACATAGATGCCAGAGAAGAACCGTTTTTGGCTGAATGGTTCCATAGTGAATCTTTAACATCTAAAGATCCTTTCTGTTTTACAAAAGATTATTTTTAGTGAAAAAGATTCTTTAGATTATAAAAGAAATGATTCTTCTAACAACCTTCAACTGAATGATTCTTTTAGGAAGAAGTGCCAAAATATCATACTGACGTCTAGCGGTCATATAAGCTCATGCTTATGAACTGCATGAGAAAAACATGTCCAGCAGACCTTGTCTCAGTTTCTACTTTGATCTTCTCCTTTCATTATTAATAAGCTTCACAGTTTCAAGATCAGAATTTTAATATCTTTATCACAACAAAACACAGAACAAAGTCTGAATCAGTCCACCATCTCTCCTCTGTTTTTTTTTCTGTCCAGCACTTATGGATAGCAGGTTGTGGGTGATGGAGGGTCCGATATTTCAGAAGATCATGATGAGGAGCAGTCTGATCAAAATTACACAGTCCGTGCAATTTCTGCGCAGGTTAATGCAATACTTACACTACTTTTCAACATACACTACTATGCAAAAGTCTTAGGCCATCCTGTCACTAGTAGATGTGTTGTTTTTGCAATGTTATAGTGATCATGTATAATTATTTCTCAGTATTTTTATTAGAATATATAGGAAAAAATATAAGAAATATAGGAAATGTATATGTAGTATTAAAAACAATATAAAAGTATAAGCTGAAACGTTAAGTATTTAGGGTAAACTCCCCTTCCATTTGAGCAATAGCAGGAAACTGCAGGATCTCTTAAATCTAAAAGAATTTCTAATTCTAATCGAATGACTTCAGGACTTCAGTCTCCTTTTAAAAGCTCAAGATGTGTTTAATGCCAAGAGAGGTCACACTAAATACTGACTGATGCCTGAAGAAGACATTTAGTTCTGAAAATTGTTTTGGTTTTTAGGTTTGTGTACATATATCCTCAGTGCTTTAAGTGGCCCAAAAGAAGTGCCGGTACTCTATTTTTCTTTTTTTTTGCTGACTAGACTTCTATATTGAAGGGGTTTTATATTCAGCAGTCAACAGACGACCTTGTAAAAAATAATAAATCCTTATATAAGTTTGTGGATTTGCTTGAGCTAGAAATAGCTATTGAACATACATAAAATGTGCAAAAGGTAGATATATAAGTAACATTTTCAGCATGGTCAAATGCTAAAACTAGTTGTTCGGATAGAAAGAGCTTGAAAACTAAAACTTTAAAATGACACCAAGACCATGTCTATGGGTTCAAGAATAACAAAATACTGGCAATTTAAAACTAGAAAGTCATCACTTTATTTTTTCCCATTGTTTTCCATTTTGCGGGTGGTAAAACTACTGTGCGCGTCGTTCAAATTCATTGAAATTTCGTTGGGCAGTGTCCCAAACCAAAAAGGGCACTAAGGGGGGTGGTACTATTAGTATGGTTTAATAAAGTATTATAAATATGATGTGTTATATTACTAGCATCAACTTAGACAAGTGATTATAATGGGAAATATAATAACAAGAATTAAAGTGTGACAAAAAAATATTCAATATGATTTACCTGCTGGCTTGATGGATCTTTGAATCCATGTTTGCAATGTTGAACTGCCTTTAGAAGCAGCCTTCCTTTCCGTTCTCTGTCTTTATTTTGTGAAGGCATTTGTGTTTTTTGTATTTTTGCCTACAAAGTGTGCCAACAACAGCAAATTTAGTGTTTATATTAACTTAGATCTGATCAGGAACATTAAATCCATTAGACAAGCGATAATAGTAAGAATGTAAATATTTTGTTGTTGTTTGCTTGCTAAGTTGTTAGCACTTTTACATTTTACAAATACATAAACAAACTTCCAAATGAGTAATTCTGCGGTTTAACAGCTGATATAATGTAATAAATCTACCTGTTAATGCAACGAACTTCAGAAACTGTCGTCCAGGCAGAGAGTGCACACAGAGATGCTGCGAAGCGGGCGGGAAAACACGAAGTGGAGTAGCGGAATCACTGGATCTTAAGCGATCTTTAGGATCTTTTTATAGATCACAACCTTTGCGTGCGAAATTACGGAGGATAAAATACGGGAGATTTAAGGGAAAATACTAATACGGGAGGACGGCGGGAAAGAAGGGTAAAATACGGGACTTTCCCCGCAAAAACGGGATACTTGACGGGTATGGTGAGTCACACCTCTCCACACCACGTTGAGGCTGACTGACAGCAAAGGCGACGCACGCGCTTTTAACTTGTAAACTCAAGGGTGTATGGGTAATGTAGTCTCTGCTCTCGGTGGGACGAATTAGGAAGTGTACATTGTGAAGAGCGCTCTGAAAAGCGGCAGCGCAGCCAAAGAATTAAAACCTCTGATTTAAACAGATGTGCAAATGAGCGTTCCGGTACGCTAAAAGCACGTTCTGGGCTCAGGGAGAGGTGGTGGTACACTCAAGAGCTATTTTTAGAAGTGGCGGTACTGAGTACCAGCGCGTTCCGGCCCACTTAAAGCACTGTATATCCTGTATCTTAATAAAAAGAGTGAAAAATAAATATGGATGAACATTAAAGAGCCGCACAGATCCAAAATCGAAACTAACCTGTATTGCAGTGTGTCATGTAGCGGTTTATCAATGTAAACAACGTGCAAAGTAGTTGAACCAAAAAGTTCACGATCAATAAAGTTATTGGCTTCTAAAGTAGGGAGTCGACTATGAATTGCTGAAACGAGTCGTCATATGAATTGAATCTCCTGCTTGACTTTATCCACGTAATACGATCACTTTGCATAATAATCTCCACCTACAGCCTTGTCCGCGGGAGAAACGAAAACTTTGACATGCCCACAGCTAGTTAGTGTGTAAACATCATATCGCGCTGTGTTTTCAGTTTGTGTTGTTTTCACTACCAAAGGATGAAAATATGAAGAATCAGTGGTTAAACTTACTTTTTCACGGAGGGATTTACTAAACATTTGGCAATGAAAGATGGTTCAGTACCCACTTTATTAGGAACAACATGCGTCTCCTTTATTAGGAACCACAACCTGTAAATATGATTATTACAATGTGTTTATTTTCCCCTCTGTGTTCTGAAATGTCTAGTTTACTGTAATGTCAGTTATCAGTAAGCTGCGCTAGCAACGCATGTTGCAGTTAAACTGTGGCCCAGTTAGCTTAAGCTACATAATTGCTTAAATGAGTGTAAAGATGTTAATGTCTGTCGTCGTTGTTTAAACTCTTAATATACTGTCAGGGAGTCACGTTAGCAAGCAGCTAACGCATGTGCACATGTGTTTACATTTTGGCTATGGCTCGGTTAGCTACATAATTGCTTAAATAAGTGTAAGGACGTTAATGTCTGTCGTCGTTGTTTAAACTCTTAATATACTGTCAGGGAGTCACGTTAGCAAGCAGCTAACGCATGTGCACATGTGTTTACATTTTGGCTATGGCTCGGTTAGCTACATAATTGCTTAAATAAGTGTAAGGACGTTAATGTCTGTCGTCGTTGTTTAAACTCTTAATATACTGTCAGGGAGTCACGTTAGCAAGCAGCTAACGCATGTGCACATGTGTTTACATTTTGGCTATGGCTCGGTTAGCTACATAATTGCTTAAATAAGTGTAACAATTTTAATGTCTGTCATCGTTTTTATATCTTGGACTGATGATGAATGACGTGTATTGATGTCAGTGTTTAAACTCTTAATATACTGTCAGAGAGTCACGTTAGCAAGCGGCTAAGGCTTGTTGCACTTGGGGTTTGCTATGGCCCGGTTAGTTTACATACTTGTAAAACCATTAGTCGTTTGTTTGTATTGCTTGGATTAATGTTGAATGATGTCGTTGTTTAAACTCTTAATTTACTGTCAGAGAGTCGCGATTGCAAGTGGCTAACGCATGCTGCACTTACGGTTTTGCTATGACCCGGTTAGCTTACATAAATGCTTAAAGTTACAATTTGTATTTATGTGCCGAAAGATGGCGCCAGATCACACAAAAACAATGATGTTGTTTACTGACGCTCTGAAGCAGCGTGGAATTATGGGATTTGTAGTCTTTAACTTTAGCCATCAATCAGACGAGAACGAGAAATCACGTTGATGGATAAGGTAATCAAGTCTTATAAATGTTGCGTTTGATGACATCGTTTATTTCATTATGTAAGTTTATATGTGATGTTCAAAACGAAATTGTTAGTCATATTGATATTACAGTATTAGTCCAAATTCGATGGTAAACACAGCTCAGAATTAAGTTTTCAACTTACAATGATTTTTCACATAATGTATTGACAGTACAAATCTTATTGTGAAGTGTCTTAAAATGACCATTTATATTGCTGTACAATACCTTTTGATGTGCATATCGTCCGCGGGAAGACGCGCTGATTACAATCTACACACTAATGTTGTCATCAATATAATAGCATACGTTTTTTGAAGGGTTACGAATCAAAACAACTCACCCATCGCGTAAAACACAAGCAGGATCAGAATCTCACAATACCTTTGATGTGCATATCGTCCGCGGGAAGACGCGCTGATTACAGTAATGTTGTGATCAATATAATAGCATACGTTTTTTAAAGGGTTATGAATCAAAACAACTCACCCATCGCGTAAAACACTAGCAGGATCAGAATCTCGGTCTAGTTAAATGTTGTCGTGAAGCTCTTCTCTATCCAGATAATGCAACACCAAATTGATCCTCCCTCGTTTTGTTCCAAACTCTTCTTGGGTCGTTTGGTTGGCCCGTACGCTTACAGGAGCTGACACAACCAGCGGCAGACGGTACAGAGATATCCATAAGTCCATAAGCAAGCGCACAGTTCCGCATTTGTCCACGACACTGGCTGCGTCCGAAAACTCAAGGCAGTGAGGACTGTGAGGACTTGTGGCCTCGCTGCCTCATGAGGACAGGACTTCGGACTCAGAGGCCTGAAGGCCGCTCAGAGAAAGGCTTTCCGACGCACTTCAAAGGCAGCGTGTTTGAAATAAAAACAGAGAGCGCCTTTGTGATAACTAATCACATATTTGAAAACTACAATACTAATTTCTCGCTAGAAATGAAATTAAAATGCTTAAAAAGTGAAAATATACGTTTATTTTCACTAAATTTGTGCTCCAGCCGCTTCCTTGGCCGCCATTTTATTTTTTCGAGCTCGACCAGTGTTCTCATGTGGGTTACGTCAGTAAAGGCGGTGACAAAGGGTCACATGGATATTAACGTCATTGACAGGAGACTGCACTGCCCCGTGTCAATGTTTTGAATGGAAATTTTCTCACGATTTACAAGTAGTAGAAAACATTACAGATATTGATAGTAATCAGCTGGACAAAATATATAACACTGGCCTAGTGGTTTTTGGAGATTTTACTGCAAATATCTTACAAATTGCACCTTTAAATGAGTGTAAAAATGTTAGTTTCTGTTGTCGTTTTTATTTCTTGGATTAATGATGAATGATATGTATTGATGTTGATAATGTCTTCTCAGTAAATCATGTTAGCACTAGGTCAATACATGTTGCACTATTGTTGGTCTGTGCCACTGATCTGTGGTCTGTGCGGAGACTCTGTCAGTTGACCAATCAGAGCAGAGTAGGGTACTGAAAGGTGGGGTTTAGGCAGACTGAGTCGTTGAACGGCTTCACACGAATCGTTTGGGGATCTCTGAAAATTGGGGTAAATTTAAATTAATATTTTGAGAAAATGACCTTGCATGCATTTAAACCTGTTGTCCGGGACTAATAAACAGTGATAGGACGCTTAAAATGTGCATCTTACTGGCTCTTTAATAGTGGCCTAAGACTTTTGCACAGTACTGTAGATGTTTAGAAACACTCCTGCATGTAATAGTGTTTAGTGGTTTATAAGCACAATTTTTTAAAAAATTTTTAATGTATCAAATTTTATTAAAAAATGTGACTCCATTTTTTGAGAATGACCTATCTGTATCTTTGTGAAGTGATTTTAGACATGTCTTTTTAAAATGTATTTTCACTCTGTTACTTTACCTAAATGCAGTAACTTCATATGCCAGCTCAGGTGTGTTCATGCAGCTTAAATGGAGACTCCTAATATGATTACACTAATTTAGTCTTGCAGCTGCAGTACCGTATTTTCCGGACTACAAGTCGCACTTTTTTTTCATAGTTTGGTTGGTCCTGCGACTTATAGTCAGGTGTGACTTATATGTCAAAATTAATTCATACTGACTAACATGAACCAAAAAAAAACATCTCTCATCAGGCTTCCTGACACTATTTTTTTTGTGTATATCTTAGCGTTCCAGTCTTCAGTGTGTTAACAGAAGATGCTCTGATGAAAGTGTCTGATGCACTGGTGGAGGTGTGTAAAATCCACTACAAGGTGTTTGGACATACAGTACATGTGAACCCAATAAAAAAAATCTACCTAATCCCTATTAAATCAAAGCAGTCTCATTAGGCATGCTGTTTTGATTCTCTTGTTAATGTGATGTCACACTGATAAAGCCACTGACTGACAGTCCAGCATTATCATAGTTTCGGCTCTTAGCGAGTTGTACACTGTCAGCCCTATCTCAATAGTAAGACACTATTGTCTCAAACTGTATTTAGTAAAAATTTAATAGACGTCTAACCATAGCCCAATAATAAATGAAATGAAATAAAAAAGAAAGGAAACCAAACATCTTGTAATCACGTTGACTTTGCTTACACGATTGAAGTTAACCCAAGTTTACTTGTTTAATAATCTTGAAATTTGCAGTGTGAACTTGTTTGTGTGTTTGCTCCAAAAAATTAATTATGACGACACATCTATGCAACCTTCTCTTTCTCTAAAGTCTCGCTATAGGGATGGTGATTATATTATTCGAAATGGCAGTGTGGAAGATAATCTCTTCGTTGTGAGTCAAGGCCAGGTGAGACGGATCGATCTTGTCTGTATGTACAGTTCAACATAATGAAAGGAGAAATCTATAACAGCCTTATGTAACAATTATATATTTTTTGTTTAACAGGTTAAAGTTGTAGAGAAACAGTCTGCCAATGAAGACAGCGTCTTAGTGTCGGTTCTCACCAGAGGAGATTGTTTTGGGGAGAGAGGTCCACGAGGGGATGATATCACCCTTTCCAGCAGAGGGCGACACATGTTTGTTGCATGGAGGTGTGCGATTTTACCAATTCTGTTGGGAAATATTAATATGCCCTATAGTGACTAAACATTATTTAGTATTAGTAGTCTTCTAAAATGCTTAAAAGGTGCCATGGGGTTCACTGAGAGCCATTGAAATTCAAGTCAAATTCATTGACCAGCTCTCTGCTCTCCAGGGATGATGTAAGGTCGATGAGTGTGGTCGCTGCAGGCGATGTGACATGTCTGGTCATAGACAGAGAGTAAGTGTGAGCTGTTTGATAAAAACAGAGATTTATGTCATGGAAACAGAATAACAGCAGAAAACACATCAAACTATTTCGATTTATTGTGCCGTACATGACTACACTTCTTAATCCATCATCTATATCCAGGATTTTCAAACGGATAAATGGAGGCTTCAGCGACGTCAGAACAAAACAGAGCTGCAACACCAGATCAATGTATGTATGTCCAAATTATGTGTATATGTCATATTATGCACGAAATGCTTGAATTGTCAGCATAGCAATTGAATAGTTGCATCTCATTTCGAAAGCGGCCTCCTCCGGAGATTGTATTTGTCGGCCGCATACCGTGTGCATCATTAAGGTTGTCTCGTTTCATTAACATTTATTCCTGTTCAGACATAATCATTGACTCATTTCTTTCTTACTTTGAAATGTACGGTTGCTTTTCTTAATTATGATGCATGCGGCCAAGAAATGCGACCTCCGGATGGTGCAACCTTCATAATGAGACACAGCTATTGAAAATAATCTAGGGGTGTTCAGTTGTGCTCTTGCTGGGATGCCGTCCTGAACAGTTTAGCTTCATGTAATTATGTTGGCTTGACAAAGCCAACATACTGTTATTGTATCTAAGCTTATTATTAGTGGTGCTTGCATTTATGCAAGGCATCACTATTACTATTCCTCAGGGATATTATTCTTATTATTATATTTTATTCTTATGTCTGCACGTTTTTTCGGCACGTAACTCGTCCCGCACGGTTTGCCGTAGTCCCATGAAAGATGGCTCAAATCGACCGGTTTATTGAGGAGAGGTGTGCTATGACTTTTATAAGGGATCGGGTGCAGGATTTCCGAAAGGGGGGCAAAAAATCACCCAAAAAATCCCATTGACTTAACATTGCGCCGAACTTTGACGAGTCATAGCTCCGCTCGAGGATTTTGTAGAAATATGTGGGTTACAACATTTGAAGAGGGTGGTAGACTCTGTAAAAACATACATGACATTGGGGTGTAAGTTGTACCCCTGGGGTGTAAGAGGCACCCAAAAGTGCCCCATTGACTTATAATGGGGCAGGAAACATGCCCATATAAGGAAATAAAAAAGTTTCAGCTGGGATATCTTCGCTTTACAATGTCCTACAGACAAGTGGGTGGGCTCATTTCACTCGGGCATCCAATCAGTCTCTCAGGATCATCTCAGAGCTATTAAGCCACGCCCTTAGCAACAATTTTGGGCACCCTAGCAACATCTCCCATAGACTGCCATTATAAAATGCCCAGATGGATATCTTTGCACCACAGTGTCATAGAGACATGGGGGTGGGCTCATTTTACTCAGGCATCCAATCAGTTTCTCAGGATCCTTAAAGGCTTACTAAGCCACGCCCCTAGCAACCACTTTTCAGCACCCTAGCAACATAAAATTCAAACAGTTATATCTCAGCATCCGAACATCGTAGAGACACGGGGCTTGGACCGTTTGACTCGTGACTCAGAGTGTAATCATTATGGGATGCCAATTTTTTCCCTAGCAACCAAATACAGTACCCTAGCAACAGAGTAAACAAAGCCTTATATCTCTGCATCAGAACATCGTAGAGACACGGGGGTTGGACCGTTTGACTCGTGACTCGGCGTGTAATCATTATGGGATGCCCATTTTTTCCCTAGCAACCAAATACAGTACCCTAGCAACAGAGTAAACAAAGCCTTATATCTCCGCATCAGAACATCGTAGAGACATGGGGGTTGGACCGTTTGACTCGTGACTCGGAGTGTAATCATTATGGGATGCCATTTTTTTCCCTAGCAACCAAATACAGTACCCTAGCAACAGAGTAAATAAAGCCTTATATCTCCGCATCAGAACATCGTAGAGACACGGGGGTTGGACCGTTTGACTCGTGACTCAGAGTGTAATCATTATGGGATGCCAATTTTTTCCCTAGCAACCAAATACAATACCCTAGCAACAGAGTAAACAAAGCCATATATCTCCGCATCAGAACATCGTAGAGACACGGGGGTTGGACCGTTTGACTCGTGACTCGGCGTGTAATCATTATGGGATGCCCATTTTTTCCCTAGCAACCAAATACAGTACCCTAGCAACAGAGTAAACAAAGCCTTATATCTCTGCATCAGAACATCGTAGAGACACGGGGGTTGGACCGTTTGACTCGTGACTCAGAGTGTAATCACTAGTGGATGCCATTTTTTTCCCTAGCAACCAAATACAGTACCCTAGCAACAGAGTAAACAAAGCCTTATATCTCCGCATCAGAACATCGTACAGACACGGGGGTTGGACCGTTTGACTCGTGACTTGGAGGGTAATCACTAGTGGATGGCAATTTTTTCCCTAACAACCAAATACAGTACCCTAGCAACCGGATAAACATAGCCTTATATCTCCGCATCAGAACATCGTAGAGACACGGGGGTTGGACCGTTTTACTCGTGACTCGGCATGTAATCACTAGTGGATGCCAATTTTTTCCCTAGCAACCAAATACAGTACCCTAGCAACAGTGTAAACAAAGCCTTATATCTCCGCATCAGAACATCATAGAGACACCGGGGTTGGACCGTTTTACTCATGACTCGGCATGTAATCACTAGTGGATGCCATTTTTTTCCCTAGCAACCAAAAACAGTACCCTAGCAACAGTGTAAACAAAGCCTTATATCTCCGCATCAGAACATCGTAGAGACACGGGGGTTGGACCGTTGAACTCGTGACTCGGCATGTAATCACTAGTGGATGCCAATTTTTTCACAAGCAACCAAATACAATACCCTAGCAACAGTGTAAACAAAGCCTTATATCTCCGCATCAGAACATCGTAGAGACACGGGGGTTGGACCGTTTTGCTCGTGGCTCGGCGTGTGGTCATTGGTGGGTGCCGGTTTTTTTCCCTAGCAACAAAATACAGTACCCTAGCAACAGTGTAAACAAAGCCTTATATCTCCGCATCAGAACATCGTAGGCACACAGGGGTTGGACCATTTCACTTGTGACTCTGCATGTAATCATTAGTGGATGGCAATTTTTTCCCTAGCAACCAAATACAGTACCCTAGCAACAGAGTAAACAAAGCCTTATATCTCCACTTCAGAACATCAGAGAGACAAGGGAGTTTGACAGTTTGACTCGTGACTCGGCGGGTAATCAGTAGTGGATGCCATTTCCCCCCTAGCAACCAAATACAGTCCCCTAGCAACCGGATAAACAAAGCCTTATATCTCCGCATCAGAACATCGTAGAGACACGGGAGTTGGATCTTTTTACTTGTGATTTGGAGTATAATCATATACTGTCGCCCGAAATTTGCCACGGCAAGCACCACTTCACATTTTCTTCAGGAAATGTACCTATCTAGTTATTATTATTATTATTATTCTTCTGGTCCACACTTTTTCTCACAGTAACTCCTCCTAGAGCTTTCAAGCTACACCCACAAAACTTTACAAAACTTTTAAGACTGGTACGTAGATTTATGCTATATCTTTTCTAACTGATGGGACCTACCGAATTCCTAAACGGGGCGCTCAAACACCCCAAATTTTCCATTGACTTAACATTGCGACAAACTTTGACGGGTCATAGCTGCAAGCGAGAAATTTGTAGAAACTTGTGGGTTACCACATTTGAAGAGGCTGGCATGCTCTGTAAGAACATACATCACATTGGGGTGTAAGTCTCACCCCTGGGGTGTAAGAGGCACCCAAATTTCCCCATTGACTTATAATGGGGCAAGGAACGTGCCCATATAAGGGAATAAAAGCGTCCCAGATGGAATATCTTCACTTTAGAGTGTCGTAGAGACATGGGGGTGGGCTCATTTTACTCAGGCATCCAATCAGTCTCTCTGGATCGTCTCATAGCTGTTAAGCCACGCCCCTAGCAACCATTTTTGGGTACCCTAGCAACATCTCCCATAGACTGCCATTATAAAATGCCCAGATGGATATCTTTGCAGCACAGTGTCACAGAGACATGGGGGTGGGCTCATTTTACTCAGGCATCCAATCAGTCTCTAAGGATTCTTATTGAGGTATTAAGCCACGCCCCTAGCAACCAAATATGAGCACCCTAGCAACATAATAAACAAAGCCTTATATCTCTGGATCCGAACATCATAGAGACATGGGGGTTGGGTCTTTTGGTCATGTTAGCCTTATGCTAGTTTCATGCTAAGTCATACTAGCTTCATGCTAGTTTCATGCTAGCTTCATGCTAATTTCATAATAAATCTTGCTAACTTCATGCTTATTCATGTTAGCATCATGCTAGCTTCATGCAAATTCACGTTAGCATCATGCTAACTTCATGCTAATTCATGTTAGCATCATGCTAGCTTCATGCTAATTTATGTTAGCATCATGCTAGCTTAATGCTAATTCATGTTAGCATCATGTTAGCTTCATGCTAATTAATGTTAGCAACATGCTAGCTTCATGCTAATTCATGTTAGCATCATGCTAGCTTCATGCTAATTCACGTTAGCATCATGCTAATTCATGTTAGCATCATGCTAGCTTCATGCTTATTCATGTTAACATCATGTTAGCTTCATGTTAGCATCACGTTAGCTTCATGTTAATTCATGTTAGCATCATGCTAGCTTCATGCTAATTCATGTTAGCATCATGCTAGCTTCATGCTAATTCATGTTAGCATCATGCTACCTTCATGCTAATTCATATTGGCATCATGTTAGCTTCATGCTAATTCATGTTAGCATCATGCTAGCTTCATGCTAATTCATGTTAGCATCATGCTAGCTTCATGCTAATTCATGTTAGCATCATGCTAGCTTCATGCTAATTAATGTTAGCATCATGCTAGCTTCATGTTAATTCATGTTAGCATCATGCTAACTTCATGCTAATTCATGTTAACATCATGCTAGCTTCATGCTAATTCATGTTATCATCATGCTAGCTTCATGCTAATTCATGTTAGCATCATGCTAGCTTCATGCTAATTCATGTTAACATCATGCTAGCTTCATGCTAATTCATGTTAACATCATGTTAACTTCATGCCAATTCATGTTAGCATCATGCTAGCTTCATGCTAATTCATGTTAGCATCATGCTAGCTTCATGCTAATTCATGTTAGCATCATTCTAGCTTCATGCTAATTCATGTTGGCATCATGCTAGCTTCATGCTAATTCATGTTAGCATCATGCTAGCTTCATGCTAACTTCATGCTAATTCATGTTAGCATCATGCTAGCTTCATGCTAATTCATATTAACATCATGCTAGCTTCATGCTAATTCATGTTAGCATCATGCTAGCTTCATGCTAATTCATGTTAGCATCATGCTAGCTTCATGCTAATTCATGTTAGCTTCATGCTAATTCATGTTAGCTTCATGCTAGCTTCATGTTCATTCATGTTAGCATCATGCTAGCTTCATGCTAATTCATGTTAGCATCATGCTAGCTTCATGCTAATTCATGTTAGCATCATGTTAGCTTCATGCTAATTCATGTTAGCATCATGCTAGCTTCATGCTATTTCATGTTAGCATCATGCTATCTTCATGCTAATCATGCTAACTTGATGCTAGCTTCATGTTAATCATGTTAGCTTCATGCTAGCTTCAGGCTAATCATGCTAGCTTCGTGCTAAATCAGGCTAGCTTCATACTTAAACATACCAACAGCCAGATAGCCTACTAAACTATACATCTGTCAAACCTTTTTAAACGTACAGGCTACGCTTTGTCAAGCCAACATAAAGTTTGTCAACAAACTTTTCTATCTAGTTTACAAATAATACTTGTAAGTGTGTTATGTTAGTGTTTAAGATAAACACTGCGGGACAGGATTTGTGACCCGTGTTGTAATCTATACGTTTCAAACAGGTCAGAGGAAAATGGTTCTGCATTTGGTGAAATGACTCTCGGCAGTTTTCAGGTGTTGTATAATCTGGAAGACGGACGGTGTGGTCACACTCAGGTGGTAAATAATACACCATAATAAAAACATCCTATCAGTATAATCTTGATTTTAGTGTCTTGTATGAGTCTTGTATTTAACAAAAAAGTCCTACAGTTTTATGCTTGTTTGATATTGACAGATTTTAAAATTAAAAATTACAAAATTACTTGTGGACTACTTTTAATTCAGTCAGATTAAAAGGGATGCTCCGGCTAAATGTCAAAGTTGCCCCATGGTTTACTCATCCCTCAGGCAATGCAGGATGCATATGTCCATCATATAACACATTTGGACGTGATTCATGAGAGAGTGTTAAGGGGGTCGCACACAGGGCTAGAAGTGCCGCGTCGCACCATGTATCTAAAAACAGAACACAAATGTACGCACATCGGCGGCATCTGACGGCGGCTGTCCGCTGTGACTCTGGACGCTGCTCAAATCCCTGCTGCGCCACAAAGCGCCACTCACACAGTTTAACATTAAATTACATCATATTTGTCCCAAAAAAATGCATATTTTGCATCTTCAAGTAGACTCTCACTAAGCTTGCGCTATTTAATGTGCACATCTGGTGTGCGATACCTGCGAGTTGTCCTAGACGCAACGATTCTCGTCTGGTGTGCAACCCTCTTTAGTGTAGTGAGCGTTGTTTGCCAAAGGTTAGGTACACTGCGCAGTGAATCACGTGATTCCAAGATGCCGTCGTTACCAGTATATAAAGTTTAAATGTGCCATAGAATGTAAAACTGTATTTACCTAGGCATAGATGAATAATAAGAGCTCTGTACATGGTAATGACATATTGTGAGCCTCAAAAGCGTTTGTTTCCTTAATTTTTTGTTAAACTCGTGCATTCAAAAGACTGCTGGAAAACAGCACAATCTCAACATAACACTGACTGTGATGTTACAGTCAAGATGTACACCCCAACATTAAATTACACATTAAATTGATTACAAATTTATATGCTAGTTAATGCTACATGCTAGCGTTTAGGCTGAAGTCAGTATTGACGTTACAGTTACGTTTTGCAGGTCCATACTGAGAAAAACACAAATAAACGTACCACTCAGAAACGTCCATTAAAGGCAGAGTCCACAATGTTTGAAAAACGTTTTGGAAAAGGAGACGGGACGACTACCAAAACACACTTATAGCCAATCAGCAGTAAGGAGCGTGTCTACTAACCGACATCCTTGCCGGGTTGCGTATGTGTGGGGCGGGTCTATCAACAGAAGGTCCAGATTCTATTGGGGTAGGGGCGTGTTTGTTTAGGTGATTTCAAATATCAACATTGGCTTTCAAACATCATGGACTCCGCCTTTAACAATCTACAAACAATTAGTTGTTCCTCAAAATCTGTATTTTCGTCTGATAAAGACTCACACATATAAGGTCTGTTTATTAATGTGAGCTACTGAGCTTGAGCCTCAGAGCAGAGTTCAACATTATTATTCATGACCCTTCAAAATTCAAAGGACAAATTCTAGGCTTGTAAATGGACATGTAAAAAAGGTTCTGGATCCTTTTTGCACTTAATAACGTTACATAACGTTAATATCTATGTAAATATCAAAGAACAATTTAACAGATTATTTTAATGCATTCTTTGGCCCTTTCAATTTTTTCTTATAAAATCGCTTCGATTACTCAAAAGATCTATATTAACCACTTGGAGCCATGTGGATTACTTCTGTGAAGGATGGATGCACTTTTTTGGTCTTCAAAGTAAGGACATTTACTAAAATAACTCTAAGTGTCTTTATCTGAAAGATGATGGACATATGTATCTTGGATTGGTTGAGGGTGAATAAATCATGGGGTATTTTTGATATTTAGCTGGAGTAACCCTTAAAAATCTGACTGAATTAAAAGTAGGCTACGTCATTTTGCAATCGACAAAAATGTTACATTATAGATCAATAAAACTGTTTTGGTTGATTTTGCTCCAGTATCGCTTTAATTTTGTTTGTCACAAGGTCCGCCTGAAGAGTGACCCCAGATGCAAATACACATTGAAAGCCATAAGAAAGCAGGCGATACGAAACACGGGTCAAAGAGAAAGGATTCTTGCAGAGAAACACATTCTTAAAGATCTTCAAAGTCAATTCATAGTGAGGTGACAACTTCATAAATATTAAATCAGGAATAGTGTAGGTGTGTTTATGTAAAAAGGACAGTAAGTAGGGTTTTAAGTGTTTTAGTAATCAAAATCAATGTCTTTATTCATAAATATGTCCTCGTTTTCACAACGTGTTTTCATTCAGAACACGTGAACTAGCTGAAACGGACAAGGAGATCAGTGATTACATAACGGCTACCGTAGTTGCAACACGCATTTGGAAAGGGGAGGCACTAGAGAGCACTATTCATTTGAATGCAAAATACAATTCCACCACTAGATGGGGGAAAATCTTACTTATTGTCCCTTTAAGATTAAAGGGCACATATTGTGCAAAATCCACCCTCTCTATCTTTTTTATCCCCTTTAAACCAAAGCAGTATCATTAGACATGCAGTTTTGATCCTCTTGTTAATGTGATGTCACACTGATAAAGCCCTGCCCACAGCCACTGACTGACTGTTGTATTTTACCTAAAACCTCTTCTAAATGTGTTTGTTAGCACACTGTAACACTAATTCAAAGGACTTCACAGGAATCACATCTATTTTAACTAAACACGCTCACTGTCTCTGTTAGTAAGGGAGTGAGGAGCTGTAGCTCATTTGCATTTAAAGGTATACACATGAAAACTGCGCTTTTTTGCTCCCACCCCAAAAGGGGCATTTTTGACATGCTATAATAAACTTCACAGACACATTCTAGGCACACCTGAGACTTATATTACTGTAAAATTGGCATAATATGTATCCTTTAAGAATGCTTTATTCTCCATTTGTTTGTCGTTTCTTTATTTTTCTAGGTTGCACTGTACCTTTAAAGACGCTAGATACCTTTATATGTTGATGGAGGCCTGTGAAGGTGGAGATCTGTGGAATTTACTGAAAGAGAGGCAAGTGCATTGATATTCGACCCTGTAGCTTAATTGGAAGGGAACCTTCATGCTGATAAATGTGTACCTTGAATGCACTTTTAGTCATTTTGTATGCAAGCATCTGCCAAAAGCTAAATTAATTTTAAAACTATTATTCACATTCACAAATGGTCACATTTGTCAGAAAATCTCTGCTGGTGCAAAACACAGTACATATTTGTAACACCTCTGCATTTTCTCTCAAATTGCCTTTTGTATTTGCAAAGCAGATTGAGTTTGTTTGCAAAATGCTGGATTTGTTTGTATAATTATGGCACAAATTTCACTCTATAGATAGATTGACTTTGCTACAAAAACTGGACTTCCTAATTCTATAGTAATGCCAAAGCAATCAATCATCATGACCCTGGTCTTTATATTGTAGGGGGTCACTGGAGGAAAGTGCTGCTCGCTTTTACACAGCGTGTGTGCTGGAAGCTCTTAGTGTTCTGCACAGTAAAGACATCATTCACAGAGACCTGAAACCAGAAAATGTTCTGCTGGACCAGCGAGGATATGCTAAACTGGTGGAGTACAATTGAATGAATGACAAAATACATACATATACCATGTAGCGTATAACAAGTTGACTGTGATGTTTTATATTGTTTAAGTTTCCTCTCTTTTCCATCAGACAGGGTTTGGTTGTGCTAAAAAGCTGGGGTCTTTGCACAGGTCCTGGTCATTCTGTGGGACTGTGGGTTATCAGGCACCAGAGGTTATTTTGCATAAGGGTCATGGTCTGTCTGCAGATCTCTGGGCTGTAGGGATGCTGGTGTGTGAACTGCTCAATGGCAGGTGAGTTCCTATGCATATAACAGCACATATTTGTTGTTTTAGCAACAGCGTAAACTTGTAAAATTTAAAGCAAAACTACGTGAGATTAGAGTATACACCCACTATTAGAGTATACACCCAAAAATAATAATTTTGCTATTATTAACTTAACCTCATGTCGTTTAAACCCACTAACGCTTCCTTTGCTATTCTGAACCAGAATAGAGAAGTTTAAAAACTTTTTTATGGTTGCAATGGTGAATGGTGGCAAGAGTTTAAAGGACACAGGTGTGATAAAGTACAACTCCATGAGACTCATACCATATATACCTGGTGTCCTGAAGGCATATTATGAATGTGTTCGGTGACAAACAAGCTAATATGTAATTGAAAAATTGTTGGTGTTCCTTATGTTATGCATTATTTAAAAGTAAATGATATAGTTTGATAGCAGAGAGAAAAGGCACAGGTCAACCCTTTCATGAAATTCACAATTTAGTATGTCATTTGATAATGCTTTTAAGCTTGAAAGTATAGTAGGTGATATCACAATCTGCTTCATTGTAACCAGAAGATAATTAAAACCTCCTAACCTTTAAATTCCTCCTTTATGCAACCAAGGTAGCATACTAGCAAGAGACTAGTAAAATCGCATACCAATCCTGTCTGTGCTGTTATATCCGATATCTCAGATTACAGTACTTAATAATTTACAGTTCTAATTTTTCTCAGTGGCTGCTGTATGAACCTTGAATGTGCACAATCTACTAATCACTGGGTAAAATATCTGCTGTAAAAGAATAATTTATCTGTGGATAAAATGTTGACATGGCTGCTTTTAATAGCTGTTAAAGCAACACTGAAGAGTTTTTTTTTACCATAAAATAACGTTTCCAAAAAAGTTTCAGTTGTTCATCCACTCGAAACAGGGTGAACGGCACTTTCACATTCGCTTTGCAGCCCTCTATCGGCCAAAACCGCACTAAAGAAGTTTCCAACAGTCGGGTCGCGGTCCTGTAGTTCGAGTAAAAACTACAAAAACTTGCTCTACGACAGACCTACAATCCAATCAGAGCCAGCTATGCTGCAGTATTTACGACAGTGGTAATGGACAATTACGCTTCTAACCTGTAGGGGGAGCAAAGAGCAAAAACTCTTTAGTGTTGCTTAAAGGAATAGTCTACTCATTTTCAATATTAAAATATGTTATTACCTTAACTAAGAATTGTTGATACATTCCTCTATCATCTGTGTGCGTGCACGTAAGCGCTGGAGCGCGCTGCGACGCTTCGATAGCATTTAGCTTAGCCCCATTTATTCAATGGTACCATTTAGAGATAAAGTTAGAAGTGACCAAACACATCAACGTTTTTCCTATTTAAGACGAGTAGTTATACGAGCAAGTTTGGTGGTACAAAATAAAACGTAGCACTTTTCTAAGCGGATTTAAAAGAGGAACTATATTTTATGGCGTAATAGCACTTTTGGGAGTACTTCGACTCGGCGCAGTAACACCCTCCCTCTCCCATTATGAGAGTGAGAAGAGGGGAAGCGGACTTTTCAGGCGAGTCGAAGTACTCCCAAAAGTGCTATTACGCCATAAAATATAGTTCCTCTTTTAAATCCGCTTAGAAAAGCGCTACGTTTTATTTTGTACCACCAAACTTGCTCGTATAACTACTCGTCTTAAATAGGAAAAACGTTGATGTGTTTGGTCACTTCTAACTTTATCTCTAAATGGTACCATTGAATGAATGGGGCTAAGCTAAATGCTATCGAAGCGTCGCAGCGCGCTCCAGCGCTTACGTGCACGCACACAGATGATGGAGGGATGTATCAACAATTCTTAGTTAAGGTAATAACATAGTTTAATATTGAAAATGAGTAGACTATTCCTTTAATGTTTAATTTAATTTAATCTTGATGTAAACCTAATCTGTGTTGTTTAATCTCACCCTTAATGGTGTAAGTATGGCATGTGCCAGCAGGGCTAATTAGCTAAGCTGTAACCCTTTGGGTTTCATGGAGCTCAGCTAAACCCTCCAACAGGCATACCTCTACCCATAAAACAGCCCAGCAATAGATGGCCGCAGGGATGATGTATTAAAGTAGACCAGCCGAGAGGTTAGCGGGACACTGGGAAAAATGAATGGGCTTTATGACAAGGAAACCAGAGATGTAGCACAAAAACTAAGCTCTGTGTTTAACAAAAGTTTATGACACTATTGTCCAACAAGATAAACTTCACAGATGATGAATGCATTTATTAGAAATAAAAGCTTACCTTAGGCCAGAGGTTAAAGGAATAGTATGTAGTATTGTGGCCAAAACTGGTACTGCAATCACAAAACTTGTGGCTAAAACTGTTGCTGCAATCACACAACTGGTGGCCAATACACAATATGACAACATAAACATCAGTTGAGGGCTGCAACGTCACTTTTTAAATGACAATATCCTGGCCAGAACACTGTTGTCAGTGACATAAGTATATGAAATTAAAATTATTTCTTAATGTCTAGTGACATATCAGGGCCATTTTATGATTAATTGATATAAATTTCTTACATACTGTTCCTTTAAGTACACCACAGTCTCTCGACATCAATGTAATCACCACCAAGCTTCCAACAGCTCTTAATTGATAAAGAAATACTTTGTGGATAAATCTATGTTGAGAATTGTGCCCATAATATGTTGTTTTTGAGATCTTCAAGCAAGTCCCCGACACTGTCTGTTGTCCCATGTAGCAACTTGTTAGCAACCGCCCTTTTTTAGACACATTAAAGAGCACCAATGGTCCGATTCACGATTTTACATTTCCTTTGGTGTGTAAGTGTGTATTAGTACATGTTAAAGATATCCAAAAGGTACAAACCCCAAAGTAAACGATGACGTGAGTTATTGTCTCCAATATAAATCTCTTTTCTTGGACTGCAAAAAACACACGGATTGTAGGCAACAGTTTACTTCCTGGGATTGGTGATGTAGTAAAGACCGACATTATCATAATTCCTCCCGCTCTGACTCACAGCCTGTAAATTAACTCCTGTTAGCATTGCATTGTGACCGAATCTTTCAAATATTGATAAGGAGCCTAAAATTTCCGGCTGACGTCAGAGGTATTCACACCAATCACAACGTACAGATTAGCTGGCCAATCAGGGACACAGAGCTTTACAGATCAATGAGTTTTGTACAAAATCAGAGCATTTAAAGGTGCAGTGTGTATATTTTAGAAGAATCTCTTGACAGAAATGCAAAATAATATAAAACTATAATATCAGGGGTGTATAAAGACCTTTCATAATGAACCATTATGTTTTTATTACCTTAGAATGAGACGTTTTATCTACATACCGGGGGTCCCCTTACATGGAAGTCGCCATTTTGTGCCGCCATGTTTCCACAGATCGCTTAATGGACAAACTTTTTTTACTCCGATGATGACATGTTTGTCTGGTGCCAGCTACCGTAGCTTCTCTATACATTTATAAAAGCAAGGGGTGATCAGTGAACTGAGCCATTCGTGCAACCTCACCACTAGATTCCGCTAAAATTTACACACTGAACCTTTAAGGAAAGCAGGATATCAGAAGCTACAAAAATGTACGGTATGTGGAAAATAATGTTTTTTACATAAACCACGCAAACACATTTTATTATAGCAAATGAAGAGTTTCGTTGCAAAATGAGATAAATCCATTTTTTAACATTTTTGTCAAAACATGTTTATGATGATTTTGTTTTATGGTGCTACTAAGCTGTATTTGTTAAGTTGTGAAGGTTTAAATCAAAACAAACCAACTGCAGTTGAATTGAAATTAATTGGAATGCACAACCAAAAAACGAGATTTCTGAACAGTTATAAAAACGGTGGTTATCTCGTTTTGCAACTAAACTCTTCAAATACACAAAATAATGTTGTTTTTAAGCAATGAAATAGGTGCTCTTTAAAGTTTTAGAAAGCAGGAGTGGGGTATTTCTGGTGGGTTTTATGTTGTATAATAAAACGTATCTTGGGCTTATGTGAACCCAAGATCTTAATGAGTTTTAGCAAAACCGCATTCAAAAAAGTGCTAAAATGCTAACTCACTTCCATGTTTTGCCTACAAAAATACACGGAATGGTAATGTTGAATAATAAAAGAGAATAAATTGTTATTAATCATTGTTATTAATCATAATTCTGGAAGTGATAATATAAAATAATTTTTTTATAGCAGTTTACATTTATTGTAATAATTATAAATAATGCAATAAAGTATATATTTTATACATAAAATTATCACAAAAAATGGCATTTGTGTTACATTTTTAGTGGTTTTACCAAAAACAGCCACTAGGTGTCAACAGTTTGCTGAATACTCGCTTGTCACAAATTAATAAATTACTGTCATTGCATTATTATAGGTTTTGAAATATGAAAAAATTTACCATCTATTTCTATATTTCCAGTCCTCTGTTCTCTGGTTCAGAGCAGCTGAGGGTTTACACAGCGACCCTCAAGGGAATAGACGAGGCAGAGCTTCCCAAAACCATCAGCAGGGCTGCAACCAATCTCATCAAGAGCCTCTGCAGGTGAAATAGTGCTTCTAAACAAAGAGGGTTTCTATAATGAGAAACAGGCTGAAGAAAAGGTCGGGTTAACCAGACAGATCACTCATTCTTTATCTGTGTAGAAGAAAGTGAAAGAGAGAACAGATCCTTACTGTTTCATTTGTAGATGGCATATGGGGGATTTAAGCTTTACGATGTTAAATGGAGATTAAAAGACCTGAGTGTCTGATCTTCCAACATATAGTTTTTATTACTTGCAATGATACAGTTGAATCAGGTGTTTTATATAAGGAGACATCTAAAACAATCTGGGAGAGGGTACACGGGTGTTGGGTAACACTGCAGTAGATTGATAAACACATTCTGTACCTCTGAGAATAGCAGTGCTCTAGATGTGGATCGGGGTTTGTGTGTCTGAGTCTGCTATCATCTGTCACCTCACATTTAGACACAACCCCACAGAGAGACTGGGCAAGAGGAATGGGGTCAAGGACATCTGCAGACACATGTAAGACCTTATCATCAAATATATGTATTTATACAATAAAAAGTACAGAAGAGGGATTTGAGAGGACGAGGAGGTTGATTTACTTTGTTTCACATGTGGTTTGAAGGGTTTGACTGGGACGGACTGCAGAAGGTCACAATGCCACCACCACTAATACCAAATGTGAGCTACATCTGACACATTTTAAAAATGTAACTCTGGCTATGTTTACATGTACAGACTGAATTTGATCTGATTGCGGGTTGGGACGGTGCAGTTTACATGTACCCTAAACATTGCAATTTAATTCAGATGTTTGTTTACATGTACATTCTACAGCCAGGGGTGTACGTTTACATGCAACAAAAATATAAGGTTGAATAGCCTTTATTTAAACACCTTAATCAATACAGATTGATTGGATGCAAATTTGGATTGTATTGAAAGGGGTGGTGTAGTCTGATCTGTGATTCGATCATCCATCAGGAGAAAAGTAAGCATATAAATGCGTGAATTGTAGTATTTTCTCAATCGAATGCAAAAATACATTGTGGACATGTGCAGAAGAGTTGTGCTTAAGTTCACGCGTTATATTTAGCTCTTATATCACATGATTCTCGTCACAGAAACATGCAATAGCAAGGCAATGGCAAAACGCATTATTAAAGGGGTGGTTCAATGGTATTTCATGCATTCTGACTTGTTTCCTCATGCTAAACGTAGGCAAAGTGTCAACTTTCTATACGTATCACTTCTTTATATGGGCACTTCCCCCGGAAAACCCCACCCACCCGTCAATCAGCGGGAGACGCTAGAACTTACAAACATCACATCACGCGACACAGTGTTGTTTAATTTCAAAACTCAACAATGGCACGAAAGAAGAAGTGTGTTTTTGGATGTAAGGAGAAGAGAGCCAGCTTTATGGAAACAATGGATATAGTTTATTATCCGGGGTAGCAGCGGAGTTTTGCGTGTGTGTTTGTTCAACGCTGGATTTCTTATAGGTCATGAGTTGCATGCGGTAAGTAAGACTTCTGTCTTATGTTGGAAATATGCACGTGAATATTATATAAATGACACGAACATGTAGTGAATTATAAGTTAAACAGTGTTGTATTGTGTTGCATGACTCGTACTCGCTCCACCCACGGTAGTAACTCCTCCATCGTAATTTTTTCGTACGTTATCGGAAAGATTCTGTAAAGCTAATCTTTCTTTTATAATCTGATTAAACTAAAGACTCTTCGGAGATATAAAGGTTGTAATACTACTCTATAGGTACTCCAGATTAACATCAGAAATGCAGAAACAGCGTGCGTCATGTGAGCTTCAAGCCCTTACAAAATTAACCATGGTTTTACTACAGTTAAAACCAAAAAAACTATGGTAACTGTAGTAAGACCACGGTTTTGCTAATAGTAATTAATACACCAAAAAAATCATGGCTACTGCACTTTGACCACAAAAAAAAAACATGGTTATTTTTTTGTAAGGGGGTAATGGGGTCACGCGCTGTACATTCTGCAACGTTCATGTGCACTTTTATATATAACATTACATAAAGCAATAAAATAGCGTTGTGCCTTTCAAAAATAGTTTTTCTTTGCCTTTATCTGAAAACATCTTAAGAATAACTTTCTCAACTCGACGAGAGATACTATGTGCTGTGTTGCCAAGTCCTCTGAATTCAGATTTGGGATACTTTTAAACTGTTTCCACAAGTATTTTCTGTGGGTTATAGGTGAAATGATTTTGTTCATTGATGCTTTTGGGCTAGTTTTGGATGTTTTTGGGCTAGTTTTGAATGTCCATTGGGATGGTTTTGATACGCGAATCTTGCAACCCTGGCTGTGTGCTTGCGGAGAATGTACATGTAAACAAACCTTTTTTTGTCAGATTGCAATGTTTGGGGTGCATGTGGGCTGTGCTGTCGTAACCTGCAATCAGTTTAAATTCAGTCGGATTGACAAAATGTTGTGCATGTAAACATATTGAATGTTTGTTAACTGAAATTAACAAAAATCTGAAATACGCAAAAAACATGTAGTACAGTCTACATCCATCAATCTAAATAGATTAAAATTTTATTTTACGTCTTTAAGTTTGTAAACAGAATTAAAGCGTTGCATTTGAAAACTGCGCATTTGTGCAGTCCTACGAGCTTTAAGACCCTGAGCTGCGTTCAGCCCTGACAAAACGTTGCACAACATTTATTAAACAGAAACAGCGTTGCATTGAACACCCTGTTGTGATGATGCAATAGCTGCAATTACGATAGCTGAGAGGCCATGCTTTTTGTTGTTTTTAAAATGTTTCTGGAGCCTGATGAAATCGTTATAAATACGCGTTTAATACTGTAAAATATCGTTGATGTTACAGTCACTGCCCTTGCCGTCCAGAATGAAAGACAACATTACAACTTGAACCCATTGAGCGATTGTCTCTTTAGTACCGCGTGGTTTATTAACATGTTGCTGCTGATTGAACTGCAGTTCTGACACACCCACCAAACAAAACGGATCTCAAACCCTGTTGCACATCGGTGCACACCGTTTCCAGGAAACATGTCGTTCAACCCGGAAACTGTAGCAAAACATTGCCGTTACCATTTAAACCACCTATATTCCAAAATCAAATCACTGCAGGGGGAATGAACGAAAGACAAATCCCAGGACAAATCATCAATGTATTTCCGTAATCTCTTATGTGAAAAGAGCTTTATTTATTTATTTATTTGTTTGCAAGTTGCACATGGAAAACTGATATCATGTGATTACATTTCATACCAATACATTATCACCTTTCCCATAATGTATTTATTTAGTTATGTGTTCTTATATGTAGTATTTTTGCAGGTTTCAAATCATGGAGGATCAGCTTCTTCAGCAGAAAGCCGAACCGATGCAGCACCAATAGATGATTCAGATTGGGACATAGACTTTTGATTTATGACACGGTGATATATGGACAATGTAAACTGTGTGATATATTGGACTCTATTTATTATACATCACCAAGAAAACACTATACAGTTCCTTGAATTCATAATTAATTCTGAAATTACATAAATTAGATATATGTACCACTAAAACATATACATATGGTATAATGTTTTGTGTACAGTAGTCAAAAAAATTATTTGGAGCAGTCCTAAAGTACACAAGGCTAATAGGCATTTGGTAACACTTACAGTAAGGTTATATTTGTTAACATTAGTTAAAGGTGCAGTGTGTAACGTTTTGACGGATCTCTTGACAGAAATACAATATAATTTACATTATATTATATGAACTACATTATCAAAGACCTTACCTAATGAACTGTTATGTGTTTATTACCTTGGAATGAGCCATTTTTATCTACATACACTGCGGGTCCCCTTACATGGAAGTCGCCATTTTGTGACGCCATGTTTCTACAGTAGCCCTAAACGGACAAATTACTGTACAGAGCGCGTTTTATCACTACTGTACAACAACATGTTTGTCCTTTAGCGGATACCAAAGCTTCTCTATGCGTTTCGGTGAATGGTGGACTGAGCCATTGGTTGCAATTCACAATCTCACTGCTAGATGCCGCTAAAATCTACACACTGCACCTTTAAAGCATTAGCCAACATGATAGGGATGTAACGATTAATTGTGTGTCCCATTAAAAATGCCTGTCTGAAATCGATTCTGAATCTCAAGGGTGCGATTGTGTGTTTCATGCACAGCTTGTGTGTGTACTACGGCATTTGGTCAGTAGGAAGTCCTTATCAATCTAAAATCATTATGAGTCGTTTATAACGTGCATTTAAAAAAGCAACACTCGTTAAACAAAATCATTCATAATATTCCTTATTATCATGAAAATACCTGAAATAATTTGAAGAACAGCGATATAAATATTCCTGTAGACATTTCCTGGAATAGCGTTTGTAATGCTACTTCTTCTGTGGCACAAAGAGTGTTTCTGCACGAGAGCGCCCCCTGGCTTTTGGATGTGCCGGGATTTCACCATAATTCATTACAATTCATTCATTGAGAAAACGTGCATTTGCACGATTAATCGTTACAGCCCTACAACATGAACTGTGAACAGTACTTCTATGGGGCGGTTTCCCGGACAGGGATTAGACTAGTTGCTACTGTAGTTGCAACACGCATTTGTAAAGAGGAGGCGCTAGAGAGCACTGTTCGTTTGAATGCAAAATACAATTTCACCACTAGATGGGGGTAAATCCTACTTATTGCCCCTTTAAGCTAATCTCTGTCCGGGAAACCGCCCCCTACATGTATTAATCTTAAGTCATGTCAATTTCAGCAGTAAAGTTAATGCATTAACTAATGTGTATGTAATAAAATGTTACTGTGGATTCTTTAAGGAACACAAAATAAAATGTTTTAAAACAGTTCCTATCAGGAGATTTAGACATGGACAAAATGTCCCTGGCCTGTAGGAAACAGGTTAAAATTGCATTACTTTCATTACTTTTTACTATCCCTGAAATGTCCTTTATCTGTCCAACAGCAAGACATTATTACAATTTAAATGCAATGATTACATAATATCCAATGGGATCAATGAAATAAAACTTTACTGAAGGAACAATTGACAGAATTTTCAAGTGTCATTAATACTTCATTAGAAAAGATTCAGATCACCGGCCCTTTTAATGCAATGGAAAAAAACGGTCATGAAATAAAGATGTAGCAACTGGCAAATTTGTAAAAAAAATTATCCAAATTCATTCATACAGTCTTACAAAGGGGTTGCATGCAAAGTACAGAATAATGTAATGTAAATGTAATGCAAAGAATGTACATAAAGAATAGCAAACATACATTGTAACCACATAAACAAGAAAACAAAATATAACACATTAAAAAAAAGAGAAGGGCTATCACCTGAACAATTACTTTTTTTAAGTAATTTTCCAATTTCTTTAAGGATGACACTTTTCAAAAGATGTGGCTAAGGTGTCCTGTTAATGATATGAGTTATGACGACACACATAATTTACACAAAATATGTCTATAAGATGACGTTTGTAATGATTTACGGCAATGAATCACGTTTAGGGATGGGTGCTGCTGGGAATCCCTCAAACACCCTTCAGTTTGGCTTGGGGCAGGTGACGTTAGACGGATGAGGGCGGTGTTTTGTGTGAATGGGGGCAAACACATTAGTACTGGGGTCCGAGGGGGATTTTGTGTTTAGTTGCACAGTCTGAGGAGGACGGATACACTTTTGGAGGACGGGTGATCGGGATAATACAGGTAAGAGCAATTTCCTAAAACTTGCACAAACCAAGTGCACAACATTTCGGAAACTGGTACAAAATGTGAAGAAAAGAAACGTAGTTTCTGGGAAAACTTCAAACTCATTCATTCCTTCACTCACTCGCTGACCTCTATGATACAACGTTGTGTATATCCGTTTTAACACTGTTTTTAATAAGATGCTCATATATAATGAAAAACTATGCGCGTGTCGTTTATAGTTGGGCTTTAACGCGTGGCACGTGGACGTATTTTGTAAAGTGTAGCCACGTTTTATCGCGCGACTTAAGTGAGTTAATCATGCAATCTATAAACTTGTAAGACGTTGTTAAAGTCTTATTTTATCATTAAAATCCGTGCTAAATTGTTAAAGCGAATCTTGCACCATTTATGCAGACACTTTAAACCGCAATATAAACGCGCGATATAATGCCATGCTGTTTATATTGAATAAAAAACTGCACAAGCGCTCTTTTCCAGAAATTAAATTATAAATCAATACATGCATTGTTTAACAAAATAGCCTATTGGACACTTTCCAGGTTTTGAACACGTGCAGAATTAATGTGATGAACTACACGTGTGGTGGTAACCCTGCCAGGACATCTGTGTAAACATCAGTGACTAAACAAAAATGTAGTTAGTTTAGAGGTGTAGTATCATTTTTTTTTTTTTTTGGATATGCTTTTTGTTTGGCTTTGGTATAATTTAGATTTTTTTAATAAGGGAATTAAACGTTAGGGTAATTGAAATATTGTTGTCTTGCGTAACATTTAGTGAATAAACTGATTTCATATATATATATATATATATATATATATATATATATATATATATATAATTTGGTTTTATAAATAATTTACACTTACTGAATCAATGTGTTTATGTTAATAAATCAATGAATGAATGTATCCAATGTTGCCAGCAAAAAAGTTTAGGAAGAAGGTCCTGTTTTTTCTGACAAGTAGTAAACCAAAACAACACTTCTCTGATGGCATGTCTAGTCATGCTAAATAAGGTTTTACTGGTTTGCCATATTCACACAAACAGTTTGCATTGTAGAAAGTTTGATAGGGAAGATTAAAAGTGATTCATACTTTGGGTCTGGTTGACAGATTGCCTCAATGCAACTGTAGGATGGATGACTCATGATTCAGATATTCATTCAGGATACATTTATAATATTTCACAATAGTGGAAGTAAAATATTGCTACATATTTGTCAATGTAAACACTTTATAACCCAGTCTGTACCTGCCAATTTGACATTTTAGAAATAGGGTTGAATCAGGCTCTCAGACAGTTAATTTACCCTATTTCTTGATCTCTTTCCCTCCCCAATTCCTTTTCTCCAAACCATTCTGTGTTCTTCATGCTTCATTTGGGAATCACAGCCAGAAAAGATCAAGGCATTTTCTCATTCGTCCTCTTTCTCATTTATTAACTATATTTTTCTCTCATTCAGTGACTAATTCACTGGACCTCATCATCATATTATCTACCTAAAGTGTCTTTGCTCCTCTCCGTATCATCTCAAAATATTATTTTGCCTAAAAGTTTGCATTTTCAGGACCCCAGAGCTAGTTCTGAAAATGCAAACTTTTAGGCAAAATAATAGTTTGAGGTGATAAGGAGAGGAGTGTTTGAAAAGTACAGTTTTCAAAGTTTTTATTAACAAATCCTTGTCCTCTCCGTGTAAACTACATGAATGTAAATCTGTGACAGCAGTGATGATGTGACTCGTGAGCATGTCTTCAGGAAGGGATAATGTATAGACAGCAGGTTGTTATCGCAAAAATCACGACTGGCCAATCGGAATCAAGCATTTTAAAGCGCCGTGTAATAATTCAGTATAGGCATGCGCAAGTGTAACCATAACAACAATGGCAGCCTACAGGACTGTGTTTGTGCTGCTCAGGATACAGAGTTTATTAAAGGTTAGTCAATTTTCTTAAAAAATAAATCCAGATAATTTACTCACCACCATGTCATCCAACATGTTGATGTCTTTCTTTGTTCAGTCAAGAAGAAATTATGTTTTTTGAGGAAAACATTCCAGGACTTTTTCTCAGTTTAATAGACTTAAATGGACCCCAACATGTAACCGTTTTAATGCAGTTTAAAATTGCAGTTTCAATGCAGTTTCAAGACTCTAAGGGGCTGTTTACACTTGGTATTAAGATGTGTTTTCATCGATCGGATCACAAGTGGACGAGAGAGACACATTACGTTTACACCTGGTATTTAAATCCGTCTCTTTTGTCCACTTTCGACCGCTTCTGTGCTGAATACTATGAGGGGGTGGTCTGTGAGACGGTGGGCGAGTCTCTCTGCTGTCATTCAAACGCGAGCGGGAGTAATTATGAGTTTATATGGACGTAAACTAATATTATGTCGGAGTCCACTGCTTGTTTAGCAAGTAAACTTGCTGGACAGAGTTTTGTACATGTGTATGTAAGAGCTTTCTCTGAATTTTCAGCGCAATTGAAGAAATAAGATCGCGCAACTTTCACACACTTTCCAAATGAAACTACGGAGATCAGCCACTTTAGTTTTATCAATGAAAGGCTAAAAATAGCGCTGTTCACCGAATGTTCACGCCAGAAGTCAAAAAAAGACGTAAAACTTGTGTTCAGTACCTCAGATTAGATAAATGGGCGGAGAGAAGGCGGTCGGGTGTGGCTGTTCGAACACATTCAACCACATGTGCGTTTTGCATGCTTCCTCTGTGACCTCTTGACATGATGATGTAATACGTGAGGTCGCGCTGGCGCGTCACAGGACCGGAGGAAGACGAGAAGTTGTGGTTTAAAAGTGCATTTTTTTTCCTGTCAAAAATGACAATCGTTACGCTAGATAAGACCCTTATGCCTCGTTTGGGATTGTTTGCAGTGGTCCTCCAAAATATGACCTAAACTAGGCAAGTGTTTATACAATCGTCATTCGTCACTGATTTGAATAGATTTTTAATGCACTTGCAAAACTGTGAGATCAGTTCTTGTCTTTCTGTTTTAATAACGTAAAAATGGATCGGTGGCTAAACCAAAGAGGAGTCAAAAGAAGGATCAAGTGTCAACTGAAAGCAGCTAAAATCCACAAATCTATTAGTTTTGTAATGTACTAGTTTTTGTTTCATGTGTAAAATCCCTGTAATTTCAGTGATTTTGGACATTAAGGGGAACATTTTTTTCAGCATTTTATTGTTACAATAGTTACAACCATAGACTTCATATACCCACCACCTCAGTTTTAAACTAATGGCTCTTTGGAATGACATTAAGTGGGACCTAGGCTGTTATAATATGTTTAATTGCAGTTTTTTTCACATGTGCAGTTTTTTTGTTCATATTAAGCTGTAACTCATTTCACATTTACTTGTTCAAATGAAATAAAATTCATATAATAATTTCTGAACATAGCATTGCATTTGTCTTTAAAAAAATTGTTTTTGACTAAAAACAGTTGCATATTAAACTTAAATTTAGCTTATCCTTCATATTTTGTAGTTTTTTGGGGGCGTGTTAGAGTGGGATTCTGTTAGGTGGTCCTCAGAAAAAAATTGGAAGATAAAGTGGTCCTTGGGCTGAAAAAGTTTGAGAAACACTGGTTTAGAGTCTTTTGAAACTGCAATTTCAAACTGCATTAAAACTAATAAGTGTTGGGGTCCATTAAAGTCCATTAAAATGAGAAAAATCCTGGAATTTTCTCCTCAAAAAACATAATTTCTTCTCGACTGAACAAAGAAAGACGTGAGCATTTTAGATGACATGGTGGTGAGTTAATTATCTGGATTATCATCGTCTTTGGTCTTTCTAGACAAAATGGCTTAATGCTCTTGCGGTCTTTGTGGATCCATGTAAATGCAGATCTTTATGATAGGCTTGCATTGTCTCAGAAGAACAATCAAAATCTCTTTTTTTTAAGACAGATCTTTAATTTGTGATTTAATGCATTTTACACACCACACAACAAACAGTCGCTTCATTCTGTCACTTAATTCCTGAGGTTTCACTTTACACAATTGGGAATTGGTAGCTTATTGTGGATGCTGAATGGCTTTAGTCTAACAGTGTGGCTGTTGTTTTTCCCTTAATGCTGCATGTCTTGTAGGCATTTTAAGAGGTTTGGACATATCTGGGTAGATCCATTTTTTTGTTTTGAAAAACCTACTATTAGTTGTATATATACTGACAGACAGAGTCAATTTAGGGCTATCGGTTGTTTATTGATGTGAGACTGGATGTGTAGATCTACTCTAGTCTAAATTAATAAATACATTGAGTGAGTCTGCTCTTCCCAGCCTGTTGCCAGTGTCAGGGTGTTCTGGATAATTGCTTAATGGCCCAAGTCAAAAGATGCCACATCTTTTCAATGCAACTCACTATGATTTTTTCACCCATTTTCACATCCAGCAGACAAAAATTGTCTCTCTCATCATCGCTCTGCAATCTGAAGTGTTTTTAATGGCCTTTACAACCAGCACTCAAGATGTCACAGGTGAAAGGCCACAATGGGCCTTGAAATGACTCACTTGCAAGGCTACTTAAAAGCACTCAGACTTCACTGTGTCTCTTGCCTATGATGTTTTATGACACTTATAACGAGTGCTGTTGTATAACCTCATAAACAAACAAGAATCTGGTTGAACTGTTTCATGCAGGAAGCAACACCATCCTGGCAGTGCAACTATAACAGTTATGTTGTCTCTCATCATGTTAAGACGCCCTTTTTTTTAGACAATTTACAGCTTTGGATAAAAATAAGGAATCATTACTGCAATGTGTGAACCCACCTCACTCTGTTGTGGTTATTCTGTTTATTACACTGTAACAAATTCTTTATTGCACTTAGTTTTACGTTTTTAAAAAAGTTGCTTGTCAGCGCAAGCATTTTTTATGATTTTCACAAAGGTTTAATGCCTTCCAGAAAATATTCTTTTTTTCACAACTTTTTCAGGCTTTATAAGTTGGGTAAGAGTGCCACCTGGTGGATAATAGCCGAAATACAGATTGCCGGAAAAACTCGTCATTGGCAGGGAAAGAGTTAATTAACTTGAATTTACAATTCATTTCAACTTTCCTGACATTTGCTATAAATAGTGCTGCACAATTAATCGCATCGCAATCGCGATGTCAGCCTGTGCGAATATATGACAGCAAAATGTTGCAATTATATTAAATAAATAAATGTGTGGACTTGTTAACACAAACTTTCTGATAACAGTTTGATGATTTTCCTTGCTGTTTAAAAAAGAAAGAAAAACGAAAAAAAAAAAACGTGTGGCATGCACGTGTGTGAGGTGCGTCGTCACTTGTGTGTGCGTCGTCACTTATACCAGAGCGAAGATGGATGCAGAGGAGGTTGACAGTGATCTGGTAGCTGTAAAAAAACCTCTACGTCTGTTGTATGGGAGTATTTCGGATTTAGGATTACTGACACTGAGCAGTTGCTACATCACGTGGCAATACGAAAACATTTCTAGTTTTACATATACACATTTTAGCATTATCACTAAACTGTGTGTGGATTTTCCTTAAAACCCATCAAGTTGACTCATGATACCATTTATTATAATCGCAACCGCACATCGCAATATTAGCATCAGTAACCGCAATGGGAAAAATTACCCAAATCATGCAGCCCTAGCTATAAATTATAAAAATAAGGTTGAATTAGAATTAGTTATTTCAACTTATAGTTTATAGCAACTCCTCACTAGTCAAGAAAGTTGAAATGAATTGTAAATTCAAGTTGATTAAACATAAAAATTGAAGTAGAACAATACATTTTTACAGTGTACATAAATGCGTTGCAATATAGTAAAATTATCGCAAATGTTCATATTGTTGCATGCATATCACACACTGGTTTGCAATACATGATTTAATTTTAATTCTTCAAAAAGTAACATATGGTCAAAGTTTTAGGTTCATGCGTATAATATAGTATGTGGCATGCGGATGTTAGTTGGGATGTGCGTGCCCAACTGTGCATGAGAGCGGTGATATTTTATTAATATTTGTTTGTTTGTTTGTTTACATTGTTAAAGTGTCTGATTTGTTTTTTTGCATCAGTAAAACATGACTGTTCACTTTAGAGATGAAACAGTATGAACATTTTGATGTTGATCGATGCAAACCGAATTGTAAATTGATTTTACATGTAAGTGCCCTTTTGTTCGCATAAACATCAAATAAATAACATTTAACATAAATTATGGCACATTGGGGTAAATGCTTATCTAGTTTAAATTAAACACAAGTGAGTAAATCAGATTTCATAAAAAACAGGACGAATCTGCAAGTCATCTGTCTGCATGTTGTGAGAAATCGGGTTTACTTTAAACTGCATGACACTTGCGCTAACAGCAAGTAGAAAGGAGCTGAACACCCATCAGATCACATCATTTAATAGAAAAATTAATAGAAAAGATGGATGTGTCAGTATAACTAGATTTCCCTAAATGTGAAAATGTTTGGATTTAAATTCTTATTCAGTGAAGCACTGTCATCACGAACACATTTGTCATCACGTTATTGCTTATATTGGTTGTTGCTGGACAGGGGTTTTCAAGTTGTGACACTGGCACAGTTAGGCGGTAATTTAAAAAATGATGTGGTAATACTATCTGCTGGACATTTTTATAGTGGTTAACAATTAAACTGTTAATCGTTACATTTCTAGTTCACTTTCAGAAGTTGTGAATGCTTTTGTTTTCCAGAAATATAAAAACATATGTTGGCTTTATGTTTGGCTGATTTTAGAAAAATACACTTCAAAAAATTGACTTTCTTACTTAGTATTTTTGTCTTGTTTTCAGTAGAAATATATCTTAAAAATATATTCTTGATCAGCAAAATTACCTAAGAAAAAATCTAGTTATAATTTAAGTAAATTTTACAAAAATCTGCCAATGGGGTAAGAAAAAAAATCTTGAATTTTTTTCCCTTTTTCTTAAACACTTAATTCAAGAAGAAAAAGTCTCACCCCATTGGCAGATATTTTTGCTTGTTTTAAGTCTTGTTTTTTGACAAAAAATATACAAATTATTTTCTAAGGTCGTTTTGCTCATCAAGAAAATACAACTTTTAGATATTTCTACCAAAAACAAGACAAAAATACTAAGTAAGAAAGTCTTTTTTGCGGTGCAACATTGTATCGCATCTTGCACATCGCAATATTTAGCATGCTACCGCATGCTTTCATTCAATATTGCACAGTCCTAATACTTACCTGTATCTCACAACAGTTTGGTCCGTGTGTCTTCAGATAATTTGTTTATTTATTTTCTCCTTCAAAACGGAACCACAAATAAACTGTTCATTTATAACATCCCAGCAAGCAATGGGTATCATCTCACAGTGTACCGTGTAGGTTAACTATAGTCCTGATATAGTCCTGCTATCAGTAACACACTTCTAGGAAAAATCATTTGAATTTGGTTACATGTCGTTCTTGCCAAAATAATTTGCAAGATGCATAATATTCCATCATATAAGCAAAGTCAACAGTGGATCCAAGGTGCTTGCTTTCATTTATTGCATTATTTTTGGGCTACGGTTAGACGTCTACTAAAATTTCACTGACAGCCCATATTTGCCCTGTTTTGGCCTACACATCTGGGCTGTGTTGCTATTAGACGTGTTTTAAACACAAAGCTTTCTGGGATATTCCACTATACTCGTAAACACGAACGATAAACTAATCTCAGAGCTATTTTTGATTTATTTGTGTCACAATTTGTTTTAAAGAGCACCTATTGTACGATTAAGGATTTTACATTTCCTTAGTGTGTATGAGTACATGTTAATGATATGCAAAACCTACAAACCCCAAAGTAAACAATGACTTGAGTTATCGTCTCCAACGTAAATCTCTTTTCTTGGACTACAACAAACACACGGGTTGTAGGAAACAGTTTACTTCCTGGGATTGGTGATGTAGACAAGACCGACATTATCATAATTCCTCCCGCTTTGACTCACAGCCTGTAAGTTAACTCCTGTTAGCATTGCATTGTGAGCAAATCTTTCAAACATGATAAGGAGCGTCACATTCCCTGCTGACGTCAGAGGTATTCACACCAATCACAACGTACAGATAAGCTGGCCAATCAGGGACACAGCACTTTCAAATCGATGAGCTTTGTACAAAATCAAAGCGTTTGAGGCATCTGGAGCTACAAAAATGTACGATATGTGGAAAATAATGTGTTTTTTAACCATAAACCATGTGAACACATTGTATCAGTGCACTTTAATGCATCAAATAAATAAACAATGAAACCAAAACTCAAAATAAAGCTTTTCATTATCGAAGCACGTTTAAGTTCACCAGAAGACCAAAACGAATAAACAGATAATTTGAAGGTACACAGACCCGGTGTTCAGGGTTTGCTTCCCAAGGAAAAGTCATAAAATACAAGTCTCTGGTACATAGGTGAATAAAGGTCAAGTTAATCCAAATAAATGAATGGACACAAAATTAGTTTATTTTAAAAAGAGCTATGATGAAAATTAGTTGACTGGGCCAATGGTCAGTTAAAGGGTTTAGTAAACTTTATACAAATGTTAGACAACAAGAGTGTTGGGATCGAAAAGTCATAATCAAATATTCAGGGTTCCCACAGGTCCTTGAAATCCTTGAAAGTTTGTAAATCTTGGGAAAAAATTCAAGGCGCTGGGAAGTTTTTAAAAATGTACATACATAGATACAGGTGATTGAAAGTGCTTGAATCTATTTTATGCAAGAAGTTTTCTGGGAAAAAAATTCATATTATTTCCATTAATTATTTTTAAGCACACGTGTTAAACTGTTCGCTTTAAATGCTTATATCTTCTGTATGCGAATGTTGATTCATACCAAAATGTTTTTTGCATAGTTGTGTTTGACACATGAAAACATCTCGGGTTATGTATGTAACTGTTGTTTTCTGAGAAGGGAACGAGACGCTGCCTCTACCTTGTCATATTTCCTGCGTCCCTGTAATGCCGTTGTCGTGAGCAATTCGGTCTCCCCTAGGACCCCGCGCGACTCCATTGGCTGAAAAAACTCCTCATGGGTAGTTGTCTTAGCGCCTTATTACAATTCCTACACAATCGCGTTATGATTTATGTAGTTAGAACGTTGTTAAAATTACAATTGATGTCTTTTAAATGATATGTTTCATATAGTAGTATATAAATGAGGCTATAGGTGGGAGATGTACACATTGTTTGTGTCATTTTATTATTTAGATTATTATACTGTACCATTTCCACTTTTGACTGTCTACTTATACAATTACTTACTCATTAATTACTTATACAAAACATGATTACTACATAGTTGAATCACACATTTAAATTATAATTATAAGCCATGATTACTACACTTTTACTATTAAAAATATATATTCCTTAAGGTATGTTAATAATTTACAAATTTTTGAGCAGGCATTAGTGCTAGATACCAATCGGGGTCCTAGGGGAGACCGAATTGCTCGGGGGGACTGGATTGCTCATGACACCGTCTTTGGCAATATTTCAGATAGCGATATACTTCCTGGCTCCCGCGTCACCCTATCTTTGTCATTAAGCCTCACCATTGGTTGAATTTGATATACACATTCAGATGCACTTACCCCTGGAGGCGTCCCCAAAGTGTCACCGCAGTGACGCAGCGCGAGTTCCCTCAAAAAGGGAATTGTAACAATGTATCTTAAAAGGTAACATAACCTTGCTCTCACTTGAAATGTGTCCCCACATTTAGTCCTCGAATTTAAGGTTATTGGACCTGGAAAGTCCTTGAAAGGTCCTTGAATTTGAAGTTAACTAAGGCGTGGGAACCCTGAATATTATATGCAGGCATGTTTTAATGAAACTTAGTGTTAACACCTAATAATTCACAATAAAAGCCTCAATCTTTCAAGAAGTAATGCACTGGCTTCTCTCCTCTGTCGGCTGTGGATATCTGCCGTTTTGGTTTCTGAGAGCTTGAGTTTGCTTCAGTGATGGAGGTTGTAAATCTGTAAGCCTTTCTTTTGAAATACGCTTTAGTTCATTTAGCACCGGTTTGAGTAATAGCTTCTGTTCCTCTTTCCTTTCTTTGTTCTCTATAAGTTCCCAAGTGAGTGCCAGATACAGACAATAGTGCCTGTCTACCTCTGACAAAGGTCCATATGAATGAAAGGGGGTCTGCCCTCATCTGGGATACGTAATCATTATCATTTTCAAAATCTATTCGTCTTCAGTGTTTGACAGAGAGAGGGATGCACTGAAATGGATGTATGGAAAGGGATGTCCCTGTTTGAAAAGTCCCTTAAAATCTGGTTGCAGAATAGTGTGATACAATGTATACATATACGGGTGATTCTCACGAAAACTTGGTTTTAAAAATGTCAAGCATGAAAATGTACAAATTGCTTAAATTTACTTTTTTTCCCACCAGACATTGAAAAACAAAGTCTGGAGTAAATGGGAACATTAATTTTAAAACTTTTACTTATCATTTAACACTTTTTGTAACATAATTTTAAAAATTAGTCCTAAAAAATCTCATTACCGCAAGAGTCAGAAAACATCAACACTGACATATTTTCAAAATGACATGACAAACCTGAAAGAACATAATTTGGAGATTCTGCACATGCATTTAAAATCAAAGTATTATGCTTCTATTAATTAAATTAACATTTAATAAGCATCTGTTGCGGTAATGATAATCAAAATGTTGTGTAAGCATTCTGACAAGACAATATTTCAAATTAACTGTAAAAAAATGATCTTACCTGGTAACCATCTTGAAGTAACTGGTCCATGTGCTTGGTCACTCAAAATCAAACTTTATTAAAATTCTGTAAGTGTGCTTAAACTGTTCTCAAAAAGTGTTGCGAAGGATGAGAACATCAGGCATGGACACATCATTTTCCTAATTTTTCTTCATTATTATTATACATGAATATTCAGTAAATATTTTTTCTGTCATCTAAAGTAGTCTAGCAAAACATCCATTTATTTTTTTTCTTAATATTTTTGTGTTCATTTGATTAAATTACAACATAACGCATGTTCAAACACAGCCGGACACATTGCGGTAATGAGAATTTCAGCAGAAAATGAGATAAAATTTACAATTATAAATTTTTATGTTGAAATCACACATTGTGCAAGGTAGAACACAGTATTGTGTTAATTCTGATGCTTTTTAATGTTAATATATTACACATTTTAAAGCTAAAATCATTAGTGCCGTGGTGTTTCAATGGTTTCGTGAGAATCACCCATACATTTTTAATGCAAACACTTTCAAAGGCATTTTTTGCAAAATATTATATATTTATATAATTATAAAATGATTCACAACAGTTTGCATCAAGGCAAAATGTTTTGAGCTAGCAAGGACACAACACATCATAACTCCAAAAAAGTTTTACATGAGGATTTTTAGGACACTCCTTCTTAACATTTTATTTATATATCACACTTGCAATCATGGTCATATATCAGAGCAATCTTCTTTTGGCATCTAAAGCGTTAAGTTTTCTGCAAGGAACATTCGCTCTGGTGGCATTTGGGGAGAGAAAGAGAGGGAGGGCATTTTGCCTCTCTGTGGGAAGGAGTTGATCCAGGCCTTGGTGGAGGACGAGGGGTGATGACATCACCCTTTATCCTCCTGTTCTTTGATGGAGGGGGGAGGAAGTGGGTGAAAGGTTGGAGGGGGGGTAAGAAAATGGGATTGTTTGGGGTTGAGCGAATGAAAGGGAGAGTAAATGACACAAGAGAGGAAGCACAGAGCATTCTGTGGGACTTTGAATCGAGTCCCAGGAAATGAGGGTGTTTGGGTCGTCTCATGATTTTGGGGACTCTCTCACTGGACTCGTCTCATTGGTGAACACAGTCACACTTGCTCACGCCGAGTCCTCCCACTCACCCCATCTTACCAAACCATCCATGCCTACTGTACACTCGCCTTCATCAATGTCATTATTAAAATCCATTTTAACCTGATAAGATTCATGCACACGTCTACATTATTTTCAGCTGTCTTATCTCATTTGTTCCGGTCTTTCTAGATGATGTTTGTTTGTGTTTTGGTTGTGTGTTTGTGTTTTGGTTGCGTATGTGTGTCCTGCCTGAAAATGTCCGGGAGTAACCCGACCGGCTGTTGTTGGTCAGCCAATCATCATTACTTCCTCCTGACATTGTAACAGGGCCCAAAACATTGCTTGGCTTTATTCACTAGCCACTTTACAACAAACCCATTAGACAAAAAGAAGTTGTTACCTTTTGAGAAACTTAGTTTGCTCAGACATGATGCACGATCTATAATTAATCTTTGTGTATTGGTTGTAAGTGTTTATTCAAAGTTTTGCAGTGTGTAAAAAATCCATTATTAAAGAAAGTGATTGGGTGATTCTCACGAAATCCAGATTTAGAAGGTGTCCAGCATCAGATTTTTTAAAAAGCCCTTGAAGCCAAGTTTTTTTCACATATAAGATTAAGGTCTGAGCTTACTATAACCATTATTTTTAGAGGATTTAAAACATATTTCATATAGAATTATTTACATTTTTAGATGATCATTATAAAAATGTATCATTACCGCAGCATGATATTACATTAAATATATGCATTTACAAACTCATGTTTCGGTAATGAGAACTACAAAAAGTTGTCTAGGTACTATGACAAACAAAATTGCAATGTTTATCTTGAGTGTCACAGTCAATTACGTCCCTTCCAACTATTTTTTTTAATGTTAGTTTATTGAGGGCTTAAACAATGACTGAAAATTGTTGCGGAGGATGAGAAAATAGGTCTTGGACACATTTATATTCCTTATTATTGTCTCTTCATTTACCAATGATCACCAAAGACCACACGATTCCTTACTGTAAATGTTTATAGAATAACATGCACTGAAGTCTATTTTTTAATTATAAATATTTCCATGTCAAAGAACCCAAATCCAGTCATGGACACGTTGCGGTAATGAAAATTTCCCCTTAAATGTGGAAAAAACAACAAAATTGGTTTGTATGATGTCATTTGAAATCATGTGCAAAATAGTACACGAAGAGATGTTTGTAACTGTATGTTTAAAACGGTCATTAGAGGTCTACAGACACTCGATTTTTATACTCTCTTTTTCATTTTATACTCAAAGTCATTTTAATGAAGTTGCGTCACTCGGCCGTCATGTTTGCTGTGCACTTGTTGTTGTTGTTAGCTCCTCTCCTGAGATGCTGTGATGAAATGTCATCCAGCATGCAACTCTTAAATCGGCCATAAGATGGCGGCGTTTATCGCTCAATCCAATATTACAAAACCGATACCCAATAATGGGAAAAATGCTTAAATATCTGGGAAAATATTGGGAAACAGGTATATCGGTCGATCTCTAATTTTAAGGCACTTGACAGGTCAGGTGTGCGTTTGTCGAAAAATAATGCTTACCCGTTGAACATTTCTGAACCAATCAGAATAAAGCATTTAAAGGCGGGGTGCATGATCTCTAAAAGCCAATGTTGACATTCGAAATCACTTAAACAAACACGCCCCACCCCAAAAGAATCTGGACCTTCTTTTGATAGACTCGCCCCAAACATACACAATCCAGGCAATGATGACGGTTAGTAGACAAGTCCCTTACTGCTGATTGGCTACAGGTGTGTTTTGGTAGTCGGCCCGACACTCTTTTCCAAAACGTTTTTCAAAAATCATGCACCCCGCCTTTAACAGCTGCATGGTTTAAGTAAGGAAGAATCGATGACGGCTGTTCAATTATTTAAAAATAATGCACTCACAAGATGTTAATGCTATATAAAGCATTCAACAGCCCCGTGGTATAAGCAAGGGATAATGTATAGGCAGCAGGTTGTTATCGACACGAAGGGGAGGGTTTTGTTGTATCACACTGAAGGGGTTTATTTCATGATAACAACCAGCAACATCATGAGTAAGGTGAGGAGAATTAAATATTGATTTGAAATATTTTTTGCTAATTTTTGAAGAATACAGACCTTCCGCGAGGAGAATCTATTTACTTTCAGTTTTAAGATAAGACAAGAGGTTCAAATGTCACAAACACACAATTTGGTTTAATCATTTGTAAATTTAATGTTATTAAAAGACATACTCATATTTTATATTTCAAAATGATTTTCAGCACCTGGGATACTTTATTAGTTTTGAGTGGTAGTTATCTGAAAAGAACGAACCTTAGAATGACACGACTGGCCAATAGGCTTTATGCCCAGCTGCACTACTTCCTGAACTTCAGCCAGCTCCTTGTTTCCTGTCTGCCATTATTGGACAAACTGATTAATCCAGGTGTGCCTGAGCTCAGTAGTCACAACAACAATAATCAGACACACCTGGATTAATCTGTTTGTCCAATAATGGCAGACAGGAAACAAGGAGCTGGCTGAAGTTCAGGAAGTAGTGCAGCTGGGCATAAAGCCTATTGCAGCTTGAAGTGGAGGTCATTGTCATACTTGATTGTAATCTAGGCCCCGCCCTGTTTATACCGGGTGTTAAGATGCGTTTTGGTCGATCGTATCACACATGGACAACACTAAATGCAGGTGTAAAAACAGGAGTTTTTATTCTTCATTTAACAATTACATATCATTACTATAGCTCTTTTCACATTATTTTTTCTTTGTCTCTCTCTCTCTCTCTCAGCTATGCAGTTACAGGAGTGGTTACGTTCTCTTCGTTTCAGTGGAGATGTGAAGTCTGAAGTGGATAATCTGAAGAGTCTCGTCCCCTCTCTCCCTTTATCCTTCTCTATATCCTCGCTTTCCTTCTCTTCATCATCTCTCATAGGTTTAGGAGCACTAGCCTCTCTTACAACATACTGGCTAGTGACTCGACCTCGACCCATCCAGCCTCCGTGTGACCTGCAGGCCCAGTCCATACCTGTACAGGTAAGTGCATACTGCTGCCCGCACACTGACCGCAATTTTTTTTGTAGTTTGCATTAGCAGCGCAAAAGGTCATAGGTTAAAGTGTAATGTAATGTAAAAAAGCGTCTGCCAAATGCGTAAATGTAAAAAGCAGTGTGTGAACAGTATGCAACCATAAATGTTTCTAATGGTAGTGTACTACATTGTCACATGACCTTGATGCATTACATGAAGGTGAATGGGATCCAGTCTTATTTTTAGGCACAAAAAATGTTCTACATACAACAAAGTGCATTGCATCCATGATAAGTATACAGTGTATAATATACAGTCAAACGCAAAGCACAGCGATGTATGAAAGCTGATGCATGCAGCAACATACAATACAGTTTAACTGTCATAATACCGAAATATAACCTTGCTAATAAAACATTGTTTAAATCATTAGTGCATTAGTTTCATGCAGTAGTTTAGTGTAGTATTTTTATTTTTACTGTATGACAGAAGAGAACCCATGATGCAACAAAACTGTTTTATGCTATCGCAGTAATTTTGCATCTTTTGTACATTTACCTATCCAACCAAAGTGAAGAGTGTATTTAAAACATGTACTGTATGTCTTTGTGCTTTTTTAGGGAGAGCTCTGCTGTAGACGATCGGCTTTACTAAAGGATGATAATCTGCTGGAGTTTTACTATGATGACACTAAAACTGTTTACGATATGTTTCAGCGAGGCCTTCGAATAGCAGGTTTGTGTAAATCAAACTTTCAAAAACCTATTGCCATGATTATCTCGTGAACCAAACTGTCCCTAATGGTAGTCATTTAGACTAGATGAGTTCAATGGCTCTTGGTATTTTTTGTAAATTTTAGCGGCATCTAGTGGTGAGGTTGTGAATTGCAGCCAACGGCTCAGTCCACTGGTCACCCCTTGTTTTGAAACGCATAAAGAAGCTATGGTAGCCGCCATCGGAAAAACACGTCATCGTCGGACATAACTTAGTAAAAAGGTTTGTCCGTTAAGGGCTTCTGTAGAAACTTGTTTTTTTATACTTCTTTATAATGTATATTATTTTGCATTTCTGTCAAGATATACTTCTAAAAAGTACACACTTCACCATTAAATATTAACAGCATTCATAATAAAGCTAATATTAGGGGTGTGACGAGATCTCGTGCGACGAGATCTCACGAGATTACATGTGTCTCGTGAGATTTCTTGTGGAGGTGCTGGCCGTTTCTCAAATAAAAGACTGCATCCTTCGGAGGTCGCATTTTTAAACTGCATTAACTTCATCACTGTCTTATTAGAGACTATTAACAATTATAAAGTTTACTAATTATTAAGTTAATCGCAAATTGTTGTAAAATGCTCATGACTTGCGAATGTAATGCTCAGTTAATTATCTGAAATAAACCTTGATGATATATTGTATGCAGCCTGCATATGCAACCTCCAAAGGATGCAGCTTTCTGTTTGACCCTTTTACAGTGCATGCATTATATTTGTCTTTTACTGCGTTTGCTTTTTTGTTTAGGTTTTCAATAATGTTCGTTTGGGAGCTCGTGTGAGACGCGTTGTGTTTGTCTGCTGATCAGTGTCAGATGTGAAATCTCAGCAGATTAAACCCTCACACAGAGTTTACATGATTTAATGTCTGCATGTTCTTGCTCAAAAAATGACAGTGGCTGTATCATTTCTAGTGTAAAGAAATGGACATATATTAAATATCAATATGGATTTAAACATTGTTTGACTAAAAATAAGCATTTCTCTCTGTCTAAAGTGAAAGTGAAGACAGCGTCCGCGAGACGAGTCCTCTATCGCCCCCTGCAGGCATTTGTTATAATACATACATAATGCTTTTTATTTATAGACCATAAAATGTTGTTTAATGTAACTTGGTTTTAATACTTTATTTGAACCAATTATTATTGCATCTTCGTTATTATGTAATTTTAAATGCTACTGCTCACTTGGGTCTATTTTTATTACCCCAAAATAACAAATTACTTCATTGTCAGTTAACAAAATAATTGTTAGGGCCAGTCCTTGATTAGTTAAAACATAAAAAATAATGTGATTTCAGTTTCTTATTCATTTATTTGATCATTGAGGGTTTCTTAAAAAGTGTAAAAATATCGTCTTGTCTCGTGAACCCAATCTCGTGTTTTGTCTCGTCTCGTGGATTAAGTGTCTCGTCACACCCCTAACTAATATACATTGAAGCCTAAATGCACAGCAATGTAGACAAAAAAATCGATGCATGCAACCACATATAGTACAGTTGAACTGTTATGTAACTACAATGATTATTCATTGAGCTGTACAGGAGATGGCCCATGTCTTGGCTTTAGGAAACCAGGAGAGCCCTATCAATGGATCTCTTACACTGAAGTGAGAACAATGCATGTCATGGCATTCACTGCTGTAAAATAACTGTTTCATAACTCAATAAAAGCTCTCTTTGTAATTATTGTGACAAACCTCTTACAGGTAAATCAACAGGCACAGGTGTTGGGATCAGGTTTGTTAGCAAAGGGTTGTAAACCAAATCCAAAACAGTTTGTGGGCATCTTTGCACAGAACAGACCAGAGGTATTTATCATAGTTCATTTATTTACTTTGATTTATCCAATGCAAGAGTTCATAACAAAAAATCTAAACAGATCCTTTTTCCCTTCTTAATAAATAATCCAAGCTTTAAAATACTTGAGAAAAATTATATAGTCTAAGATAACATAAAAAAACAATTTAATCCTTGAAATAAACATTTTGAAATTGTGTTTTGAAGACTTTAAATAATTAAATATACAATTATTAATAATATTTCAATAAATATGTTACATTTATTAACTCCGTGTTAATTTGCACATTAATGCTGTTAAAGCCTGTGCCAAATCAAAATGCATAAATGTAATGTCAATAAGACAGTTTGACTAATATGTACTTGTTTGTCTCCCTCTGGTGGCTGCAGTGGGTCATTGCAGAATTGGCCTGCTACACATTCTCTATGGCAGTAGTGCCGCTGTATGACACACTGGGATTAGAGGCCATGGTTCATATCCTTAATCTGGGTCAGTATGACAAACACATGATGCCATATATGTTTTAAATGCTATGAAATTATGCTGCGATGTTTGATTGATGTCTAGTAACATAACTTCAGTTTCTCAAAACTTTGACATTGTCCATTTTATTCTTGATCTTTTTTGATGACTTTGTCCTGTGTCTTTCTCTTTAGCTGAGATCTCTGTGGTGATTTGTGATAAGGAAGATAAAGCAGAATCTCTATTAAAGAACAAGGAGAACGGAGTGACTCCCTTTCTCTCCTGTCTGGTGCTCTTTAACCCTTTCAGCGCCGCCCTGCTGGAGAGAGGTCGCAAGTGTGGGGTGGAGATACTACAACTATCAGAGATAATGGTCAGGAACAACTGCAGCTATATAAAACCAAAAAATTGAATCTCTTAATGTCACAAATATCCAAATTTCCAGTTAGCACAAAATAAGTAAATGTGTTCATGTCTAAAATGTATAGGTTTTATCTTTTCATGTTTTGTTAAGAAAAACAACCAAAAGGGCAACACAACCATTTATAACAATGCATGATCCTTGTAAACAATCTACAGCTATTATAGAGACCTGCTGAAGTTCTGAAACTGTATTTTTGTGTGTATTGCAGAAGCTGGGAAGAGAAAATTTACAGACGCCTGTGGTAAGAGCTCAGTACTGTAGTTCACCTCTAAAATACACCAGTTACAAGTTTTTCTGAGTAAGCCATGGTACTGGGTGATCAACTCACTCGAGAAATAACAGGCGTTTTCACGCAAATAAGTCAGTGCCAGTGAAATCGCCCCGTCGTCATCATTACCTATGCATTGTACTAGAGCAGTGTTTCCCAACCAGGGGGCCGGGGCCCACAGGGGGACCTCAGCAGATTTCCAAGAGGGCCTGAAGATGACTTAATATTGTTAAATATTGGACAAAACAAGCATTAAAAAAATCAAGATTTTTTTGGCCATTTTAGTAGTGAATATCCATCTAGTCATTCCAAGCTCTAGTTAATTTTATTTGGAAATTGTTTTAAATATTGTTGTGGGCAACTAGGAGGCCTTAAAGTGAAAAAGGTTGGGAACCACTGTACTAGAGGGTTGCATAGTACATAACCCAGTCCTAAACCTAACTACAAAATATGATTGGCTGTCAGGATTGTTGTTCCAGGACCAATAATCATGTTGCCAAAATCAGGTTCAAAATGATACAATTCAAATAGCACATCATTTGAGGAGTTCAGATGCAAAACCCTCAAAGTGCATCTGACATTTTTTGGTTAATGAGCATTTTTGTATCATGCTCTTATGTTTAGGTTCAGTTCTTTCACTTTAATTGCAATAAAAAGGTTATATAGTCAGTAATGCCTTATTTTCCCAAAATGTCACTTCTAGTCATTTTATAGGTATTGAACAAATTTGACTGTCTTTCACTGCAGAACCCTCTAAGTGCATGCAAGCTTTTTGGTAAAAACTTCCACTTCTACAAAGAATTAATTTCTTTGGGCAAGACATGGTAAACAGATGAAAAATCACTAAAGATATGACTAGAAACATCGCAAATGATGTTTTCACAAGGGGGACAAGTTTGAATGTGAAAACGAGGTTGTTGCGCTCGCCATTGGAAGGTACTTGATGAACATGTAATCAGTGTTGGGGAAAGTTACTTTTAAAAGTAATGCATTACAATATTAAGGTACTCCCCAAAAAAGTAAGTAATTGCGTTACTTTTTATGGAAAGTAATACTTGCATTACTTTTAGATTACTTTTTCTTACTTGGCTGAGGCTTGATCTCTTTCAGGCCTTGCACATGTTTTTTATGACTGAGAAGGTTTGCATCCAGAAATTACATATTTCCTTCACAAAAATGTCAAGCTCTGGCCTGCCATTTCTGTTTTTGACTCAAACTGTTCCCGCCAAGGTGCGCATGCATACAGTGTGTAATTCTACGTGACTACGTTCAGTTTAATTCAGTAATTTTTTTTAAATCGAATTTATTAAACTGAAAAGTAACTCGGATTACTTTTTTAAAAAAGAGCCGAACTCAAATATTAAAGTGTACATTTATAAAATAATGTGTTACTTTATTGTTACCTCAGAAAAGTAATATTATTACGTACGAATTTATTAAACTGAAAAGTAACTCGGATTACTTTTTAAAAAAAGGGCCGAACTCAAATATTAAAGTGTACATTTATAAAATAATGTGTTACTTTATTGTTACCTCAGAAAAGTAATATTATTACGTATGAATTTATTAAACTGAAAAGTAACTCGGATTACTTTTAAAAAAAGAGCCGAACTGAAATATTAAAGTGTACATTTATAAAAAAATGTGTTACTTTATTGTTACCTCAGAAAAGTAATATTATTACGTATGAATTTATTAAACTGAAAAGTAACTCGGATTACTTTTAAAAAAAGAGCCGAACTGAAATATTAAAGTGTACATTTATAAAATAATGTGTTACTTTATTGTTACCTCAGAAAAGTAATATTATTACCTACGAATTTATTAAACTCAAAAGTAACTCGGATTACTTTTTAAAAAAAGGGCCGAACTCAAATATTAAAGTGTACATTTATAAAATAATGTGTTACTTTATTGTTACCTCCGAAAAGTAATATTATTACGTACGAATTTATTAAACTGAAAAGTAACTCGGATTACTTTTAAAAAAAGAGCCGAACTGAAATATTAAAGTGTACATTTATAAAATAATGTGTTACTTTATTGTTACCTCAGAAAAGTAATATTATTACCTACGAATTTATTAAACTGAAAAGTAACTCGGATTACTTTTTAAAAAAAGGGCCGAACTCAAATATTAAAGTGTACATTTATAAAATAATGTGTTACTTTATTGTTACCTCCGAAAAGTAATATTATTACGTACGAATTTATTAAACTGAAAAGTAACTCTGATTACTTTTTTAAAAAAGGGCCGAACTCAAATATTAAAGTGTACATTTATATTAATAATGTGTTACTTTATTGTTACCTCAGAAAAGTAATATTATTACGTACGAATTTATTAAACTGAAAAGTAACTCGGATTACTTTTTTAAAAAAGGGCCGAACTCAAATATTAAAGTGTACATTTATAAAAGAATGTGTTACTTTATTGTTACCTCAGAAAAGTAATATTATTAACTACGAATTTATTAAACTGAAAAGTAACTCGGATTACTTTTTTAAAAAAGGGCCGAACTCAAATATTAAAGTGTACATTTATAAAATAATGTGTTACTTTATTGTTACCTCAGAAAAGTAATATTATTACGTATGAATTTATTAAACTGAAAAGTAACTCGGATTACTTTTAAAAAAAGAGCCGAACTGAAATATTAAAGTGTACATTTATAAAAAAATGTGTTACTTTATTGTTACCTCAGAAAAGTAATATTATTACGTATGAATTTATTAAACTGAAAAGTAACTCGGATTACTTTTAAAAAAAGAGCCGAACTGAAATATTAAAGTGTACATTTATAAAATAATGTGTTACTTTATTGTTACCTCAGAAAAGTAATATTATTACCTACGAATTTATTAAACTCAAAAGTAACTCGGATTACTTTTTAAAAAAAGGGCCGAACTCAAATATTAAAGTGTACATTTATAAAATAATGTGTTACTTTATTGTTACCTCCGAAAAGTAATATTATTACGTACGAATTTATTAAACTGAAAAGTAACTCGGATTACTTTTAAAAAAAGAGCCGAACTGAAATATTAAAGTGTACATTTATAAAATAATGTGTTACTTTATTGTTACCTCAGAAAAGTAATATTATTACCTACGAATTTATTAAACTGAAAAGTAACTCGGATTACTTTTTAAAAAAAGGGCCGAACTCAAATATTAAAGTGTACATTTATAAAAGAATGTGTTACTTTATTGTTACCTCAGAAAAGTAATATTATTACTTACGAATTTATTAAACTGAAAAGTAACTCGGATTACTTTTTTTAAAAAAGGGCCGAACTCAAATATTAAAGTGTACATTTATAAAAGAATGTGTTACTTTATTGTTACCTCAGAAAAGTAATATTATTATGTACGAATTTATTAAACTGAAAAGTAACTCGGATTACTTTTTTTAAAAAAGGGCCGAACTCAAATATTAAAGTGTACATTTATAAAAGAATGTGTTACTTTATTGTTACCTCAGAAAAGTAATATTATTACTTACGAATTTATTAAACTGAAAAGTAACTCGTATTACTTTTTTAAAAAAGGGCCGAACTCAAATATTAAAGTGTACATTTATAAAAGAATGTGTTACTTTATTGTTACCTCAGAAAAGTAATATTATTACGTAGTGCAGGTTACTTGTAATGCCTTATCCCCAACACTGTGTATAATTCATACCAAGAGCATTCGGTCATCTTCATTATCTAATTTTTGATACAGGTGGCGTTTAGTGGCTTTTGCATCTGAGCTCCTCATTTGTTTAAAGTCTCCCTGTAGCAAGAATTTAATCATTTAAAACACATCACATAAGCATATATAAAAGTCATAATAATTTCTTCATGCTTTAAAACACCTAAAATGTAAATTTTTTACATTTGCATTTAGTATACGCGGATCTATGAATATGCAAATTAGCCCCGCCTCTACTCAATCACATGGCTACTGATGTTACGTCTGATACCGAAAAGTTCCTTCAATGAATCGCTGTTTTGGAGCTTGTATCGTTACGTCACTAATCACGTGTAATATAATGTAATGTACGGATGTTTGTTTTAATGTTTAACATTAGTTTTAATGTCATGTGTGTTTTATGTTGGGTTCAGCCTCCTCAGCCACAGGACTTGGCCGTGGTTTGTTTCACAAGTGGGACCACAGGTACTGACTGCTTTCTGCAAACACTGCATTGGTGAATGAAAGACTAAACTAAATCAGGATGTGTTCATCTTTTGATATTTGTTTTGTTTACTGATGTTATTCAGGAAAACCTAAAGGAGCCATGATCACGCACGGTAACATCGCTTCAAACACCTCCTCTGTTATCAAAATCCTGGAGGTCAGTTTCTCCTACCGCTCCTCTTTTTTAAAATGTCATTTTCAAACTCTTTATCTTGTGATATTTGTGATAGTTGTTGCTTATACTGTTTATCTTATCTTCTGTTTATCTTTTTTTGGTTTTAGCTCTTCGTTTGTTATTTAAAGGTGCAGTGTTTAACTTTTGGAGGGATCTCTTGACAGAGGTGCAATGTGGTATACATTACTATATTATCAGTGGTGAATAGACGGTTTCAGCAGTAACAACATAACAAACGGCTTTCGTGGAACAAACATAACTTCCAAATCAATAACAGTCCTTTTAGAGTAGTTTATTTCTGATAACAAGCTAAGTTTATGTAAACAATTTATATAGTACAGTATCTTGAGGTGCAGTGTGTAGATATTAGCGGCATCTATCAGTGAGATTGTGAATTGCAACCAATGGCTTGTCCACAGTTCACCCCCGTACCTTTCAAAACACATAGTGAAGCTACAGTAGCCGTCACAGGACAAACATGTCATTGTCTGAGACAACATAGTGACAAAACACACTCTGTAGAGCCGTTTGTCCATTTAGGGCTACTGTTGAAAGGGGACCCGCAGTGTCTGTAGATAAAAATTGCTCATTCCAAGGTAATATAAACAATACAGTTCATTAGGTAAGGTCTTTATACACCACTGATAATGTAGTTATGTAGATTGTATTGCACGTCTGTCAAGAGATCCTCCTTGAGGTTACACAATGCATCTTTAACAATTACATTACCTGAAATTACAATAAATGCAGGCTAAATCAATATTTTGATTTCTGATCAAGATTTAAAATAAACATTTGGTTCTAAAAAAGGTTACAAAAACTTTAAAAGTAAAAAACGTATTGTTACTTTAAGCTATCCAGTAATAAATATCTCTAAATCTGCCTTATGCTGCGTTCACACCAACCACGGTAGAGGTCTCGCGGCACGAATGAGGCATTTAGCGTGGCGCGGTAGACGCGAATCCTCCTCATCCTTCCCATGTTGAAAAATCTGAACTTTGGCAGAAAATCACGCCACGTTAACCAATCAGGAGCTTGTTCTAGTAGTGAAGTCATTGCAGGAAGCTAGCGGAGTCGCAGAAGCCCCTCCCATGACGCAAATTTCTGCGTGAATGAAGCAAGTAAACTGAAAATTTTCAAGCATCCAACTACTGTATTTTTCGGACTATAAGTCGCTCCGGAGTATAAGTCGCATTAGTCAAAAAATGCATCATGAAAAGGAAAAAAACATATATAAGTTGCACTGGACTATAAGTTGCATTTATTTAGGAAATTATTTTTTTCGTCTGCATATTTTAATAATTGCAGTTAGTAATCTGCAGAATAGGATTTTCTTTTTGGGGTCATTTTGTTAAGTCTTTCTCAGTTGTCTTTGAGTTTACAGTTTCAATTGTTTTCAGTAAATTTTTTCAGGGGTGGGCTAGAAGAGCAGCAAATATCACCCTCTTGTGGCTGTGGACAGGAATGTTTTATATTGGTTCATGTTAAATTTGGCATATAAGTCAAACCTCGACTTATAGTCCGGAAAATACGGTACGTGTGAATTATCGCATCTGGTGTGAACACACAGTTAGAGGTTATTTGTAAAAAATGTATATTAAATGTTATACTTTACTGATAAATAATTGATCATATGAATAATTGTCCATTTTGTGTGCATGTGACAGGGGTTCTTTGTGATTCGTCAAGAGGATGTGTCAATTTCTTATCTGCCACTCGCCCACATGTTTGAGCGCATGATCCAGGTAACCCCGACACTTTTTGATATTTTTTATTTATTCTTTGCTCCTCGTAGTAAAATGCAATTTAACTCCTGTAATGTTAACCGTAGTTGTACTACCTTGACATTTAAGAACATCCAAATTGTTGGACTAAAGTTTTTCAATGATCCCAACAACTAAAGATATTCGTGAGATTTGTTATAGACGGTTTCAGCAGTATCAGTATACCACCCTGTGTTAAATAAGCACCTTTAAAGTCAGGAAAAAATTAAAAAGGAAGTCAGAAACACAACAATAACATGTGTGACCAGATTCATTACTTAAAATATTAAGAGACCAATAAATCAATAAAAAGTGTTTTTTTCCCAGTTTGTGTGAGTGCCTTGAGAGTCATGAAACATTAAATGGTAACAGATACACATTGCACATTATTGAAAATAATATATATATTTATATAATATATTTATGTAAAAAGTATTTATCATGGCTTTTTGTGGTCGAGTAATTTCATGAAAGAGGAATAAAAAAATGAACAACTCATTTCAATGTGTCATCATAAGTGAACATTTGTTTTCACATTCATTTCAATCTGTGACATGACCTTACTCAGTCAGTATTAAAGATATGAAGATTATATTTTCATTGAATGATCTTTACATAAAGTATGATGATTTTATGTAGAAAACAGTAAATCACAAAAAATGTGGGTTTGGTTATTCACGAATAGGATAATGGCTTCTCAAACCCTCTACCCACTAATGAAAACTTTTTATTTGGTTTAAAATTAAAATAAACACTAAACCCATGAATCCACAATATATAAAACAAAACATGACTGACACTAATAAGATACTTTTTATATAATGTACATGGGACTCATTTATATGACTTGGTCCAATCCCTATACTTTTTTTTTGATGATTGCTCTCTCTCTGTTTCTCTTCTATAGGTGTCAATGTTCTGTCACGGTGCAAGAGTTGGCTTTTACCAGGGTGACATCTCTCTGCTGATGGATGACATTAAGACCCTGAAGCCCACTTTCTTCCCTGTGGTCCCTCGATTACTCAACCGCATCTATGACAAGGTCTGTGACAAACATCAGTTTTATAATGAAATAAAGTCATAATTCATCTTAAATTGATGAATGCCGTGTGTAGATTCTGGGCTCGGTTACATCACCGTTGAAAAGAGCTCTTCTTCATTACGCTGTGAGGAGGAAACAGGCAGAACTGAGCAGTGGAGTCGTCAGAAACAACAGCATGTGGGACAGACTCATCTTTAATAAGATACAGGTATACCAATTATTGAGATAAAAGCGCCCCCTTCACTAAGTGAAATCTGAAAAATAATAGAAGACCACTTCAAGATTTGATTTTAATCATCATGTCCAGTCCAGTGTCTGTGGAATACCAATAAAAGCAAAACTGATCAAATTTAGTAACTGTGCCCAGACAAAGAATGGTGCATACTTCTCATTATATTAAATATTCATCTTATTTATTATCATTACGTTGTATTATGTGTATGTATGTTCACCCATCCATATCTTTCTCTTGTCCTACAGGCCAGTCTGGGTGGAAACCTGCGTTTTATTCTCACTGCATCCGCACCGATCTCTCCCACTGTTTTGTCTTTTCTCAGGGCAACACTTGGCTGTCTGGTGAGAGTCCTCGCTTAAAATACTTTCAATATAATATCTACATTGTATGGTATTGTGTGCACCTGAATTAGATCGCATTGATACTCAGCCATTAGGATTTGGGTTAAATAATTGCAGATTTTCGAGGGTTACGGGCAGACGGAGTGCACTGCCGGCTGTACCTTCTCTATGCCTGGTGACTGGAGTGCAGGTTTGTGTTATCCTTGCTATAGCATGTGTGTAGATATGTTTAATGGAAGGCATGCCTTTTATTTATTGATTTTTTAAAGTATGGATGAACAGTATACTCCACACGGTAGCTTTTCTGTATGCGGTGCATGAAACATTCAAAATATTGCATTCACAAAAGTGTGTTGTCAGTTCTGATTGGCTAATTGCTGTATTTATTTATTTGAAGTTTATAAAACTCTTTTTTCCAATGGTTTTAGTGATTTAGTTGCATTGATACATTTTTTTTGCTGTAATATTTGCATTGTGTAGTTACCGTTTTATAAAAGCAATAAGGTACTCGTGGCTGTCCCATATCGTGCATGCCTCTCAGCTGAAGGGGTTGCATTGGGTTGTGGCTAGAAGGGATACAGCTATGGCCAAAATCTTGTGAAATCTCACCGGATTAGCACTGTTTTCAGACTAATCCTACACCCAAACTTAACCTTAAACCGGGTGTGCCTCATAAGTCTTGAAAAGTGAAGCCGCTTTGATCGCCCCCTGGTGGCTGGCTGCAGTACAAGTCATAAACCTTCCCCACTCCATGTAAACGAATAGGACCTGTTTCTAAATAAAAAAAATGATTCACACTTCCAATAAAATTTTCCAAAAGATGGTTTTGGTCCTTTCAAGTAGTTGTTATCACAGTGATTCATATTCATTTTTTCATTTTTGTGCTAAGTTTCATTTTAGCTAGTAATTTGATTCTATAGAAATGGGGCGTGTCGTTATGATTGGCGTGGTTGAATTGATAGTGCAAGCATTTGGGCAGAAGTTTGATACCGCAGCTTCGCCTCTGGCTCCACGAACGATCTCTCTACGCATGCCCGGGCTCCAAACTGATGTTTTTACAAAACATGGCAGCGCTCATGGTCAGACATTTTTGGCTTCAATTCATTACAATAGAAGGAAGCGACGTTGCGTCGTCCATCTTTTTTTAAAGTCTATGCCCTAAACCAACATCTTGTGAGATTTGTCCATAGCTGTATCCCCTTTAGCCAGAACCGTTGCATTGACTTACATTGTGCACCCTTCAGCTGTGACTTATTTACGATACAGCACAGCCTCTCGTACCTTATTGCTTACATTGCTTTGATTACATAGAGTTCAAATATAAATAGATGACACTATTGTCCTACAGGTGTTGGAAATGGTGTTGTGATAGTGTGTCATATTTTTTTTTACATATGGCATCCACTTGGATCCCAACTTCTTTTTCCATCTTTTTCAGGTCATGTAGGAGCGCCTTTACCCTGTGCCATGGTGAAATTAACAGACATCTCTGACATGAACTACTATGCCAAGAATGGAGAGGGAGAGATCTGTATTCTCATCACATCTTTTCAATTTATAATAGTTATCAATGCTTTTCTATTGAGTAAAAATGCATTTGAAATAGATTACATGGGCCTGTAAGTGTGTGACCATGTCTGTGAAATCCAGGATAAAGTCTCATAATCTGATGATGAGATTAGGAGCATCAAAGTTTGATTTTAACCATTGATTTAAATTTTTGACATAAAATTTTTGAAAATCTTAAAAAATTATATCTTCCAGAAAATGTTCTTCTTTAAATATATACACATACAATATATCAAGAACAAACCCTTTGCTTTCAAACAAAAAAAGTTTAATCCTACCTTCATTTGTTCTCTTTTTTCACCTCTCAATTATGTGTAGGTTTCTTCAAAAACACTAAATTTTGAGCAAAAAGCTGAGATAATTGCGTTTTTGTGAAGGAGTTTTGATAGAAATCTGATTCAGAATGATTATCTTTTTTACTGTTTTTGGATCAGTGGATGCATTGGTGTTTTATAATTTGGGTAAGAGTGCCACCTAGTGGATAATAGCGGAAATATGGATTGCCGTAAAAACTCGTCTTTGGCAGGGAAGCATTTTCTTTTAATTGACTAGATAATTAATCAATGGCGAGGAAAGCGTTAATATTAAAGATATTAAGGTTATTTATACTGAATGTTTTTTTTTTACATTATCTAGGATGATATTATCCAGAAAACAGTAAATCACAAAAAGCCATGGCATGATACATCTTCATGTGTGGTATATCTAAATATGTACATGGGTGATTCTCACGAAATCCAGACTTAGAAGGTGTCCAGCATCAGATTTTTGCCCTTGAAGCCAATTGTTTTTGCACTTATAAGATTAAGGTCTGAACTTACTATAACAATTATTTTTAGAGGATTTACAAATATTTCCTATAGAATTATTTACATTTTTTAGATTATCATTACCAAAAATTATCATTACCGCAACATGATATTACATTAAATATATGCATTTACAAACTCATGTTTCGGTAATGAGAACTTAAAAGTGGTCTAGGTACTATGACAAACAAAATATTAACTTATATCTGGAGAGAAAAAATAAGAACTGCTTACCTGGTAGCCATCTTGAGTGTCAGTCAATTATGTCCCTTCCGACAATTATTTTTAAATGTTAGTTCCTTGAGGGCTCAAACAATGATTGAAAATTGTTGCGGAGGATGAGAAAAATTGGTCTTGGACACATTTATATTCCTTATTATTGTCTCTTCATTTACCAATGATCACCAAATACCACATGATTCCTTACTGTAAATGTTTACAGTATAACATGCACTGAAACTTTTAAAGAAATTTTAAATAATAAATATTTTCATGTCAAAGAACCCAAATCCAGTCATGGACACATTGCGGTAATGAAAAATTTCCTCTTAAATGTGGAAAAACAACAAAATTGGTTTATATGATGTCATTTGAAATCATGTGCAAAATAGTACATGAAGAGATGTTTGTAACTGTATGATTCTTATTTTTATAAGATTTACTTTTTTTATCAAAATGACCTCATGAGTCTAATTTCACGAAAATCACCCACATGTGCAACTTCATGAGATTATTTTATAAATAAGTCATTTCTGTATAATATTTGCACGTGTGTTAGATCTGTATCCGGGGTCCCAGCGTTTTCCGAGGCTATCTGAGAGATGAGGAGAGGACAGGAGAAGCTCTGGATGCTGATGGTTGGCTTCACACCGGAGACGTGGGACAGTGGCTGCCAGTAAGAGACTCTATTCTCTTGAATACAGAAGAGGCGAGAGATTTAATATTGTATTAGCACTGAATATGAGCATGTGTCTCTGGCTTTAGAATGGGACACTGCGGATTATAGACAGGAAGAAGCACATCTTTAAGCTGTCACAGGGCGAGTACATCGCTCCAGAGAGGATCGAAAACATCTACACTCGCTGCGTTCCAGTACTACAGGTCTTTGTACATGGAGATAGTCTACAAGTAAGTGTGCATGATACAGACACGCATGTACTGGTTTTGAGTAAAGGATAGGATGGCAAATTTGGGCATCATTTCTGAACAGCTGTCTAGGTATGAAGCTAAGACTTGTTGAGGAAATGACAGTAGATCTTGTCGTATGTTTGTGTGTTCAGTCTCACCTCATAGGAATCGTAGTACCAGACCCGGAAGTGTTTGTCAATTGGGCCAAAGAAAGAGGGATCGTGGGATCATCATATGAAGAACTCTGTCAGAATCCAGTGAGTTTCATCAGACAAACACCTCATAAGCATAAACTGCAGTGTTTTCATTTGTCACACAAAACTGAGCTTATTGTTCAGTGATTTCTACAAGTGAAATGTCATGTGTTGATAACAGGATGTGAAGAAGGCTGTGCTGGAGGATATGACATCAGTGGGAAAGGAGGCGGGACTTAAGTCATTTGAGCAGGTAGGTCCTTTATAAACCGCATGAAATTTCACTTTAATGTCTAATAGCATCAGTGGCATGTTGTTGTTTACAACAGGCAATTATTTTGATCCACCATTTGTCTCGTAGGGGAAGCACTAATAATGCTGAATGTTGATTTTGATAGATGTTAAAGGGAAGTTACATCCAAAAATAAAAATTTTGACATGATTTACTTAAAACTCACATAACACACTGTTTCTGCTTATCTCATGTTAATCTTGAGTACTTATAGAGTAGCATTACATCTTTCATATATCCAAAGTCTTTAGTTTTATCAGATTTAGAAAACAGATCAGCTGAGCCCATTCTTTCCGAATAAACCCCAAGCTCCTGGAAGCGAGCGATATTATGCTACTGTCTCTGGACAACTAATGATTCCCTACATGTTCATGTCATGTACGCACAGACATTTGATGCAGTACTTACCGCATGCGACCTGGCTGGACCGCCCCATTTCAATAAAATCCAGCGTTAAACAAACACATACGCAAAAATCCACTGCTATCTTGGATAAACAAACTATATCCATTGTTTCCATAATGCTGGGTTCTTTGGGAAGCTGAACAAGCTTAAATTTACCTCACAAACAACAACACCACATTTATCTGGTGACGTTGATTTTGTGTCAGCCTAGGGTGACCACCTGCTAATAAGTCCAAGGGGGGACAAGGGGTATGTTTCTGAGGGACAATGTGGGACACTCCCTGGCGCGGCGGTGCACCCAACCCACCGGCAGACTTATTTATAGTGGTTTACCCATTTCTAGCACATACCACCTTACACTTCAAAAAATGATTTTCAATAAAAAAAATCTTAGTGTTTTTGTCCTGATTTCAGTAAAAATATCTAAAAATTCCTTAATCAAGATGCTTTATAAGAATATAAGTCTAGTTTTTAGACCAAAAATATCAAATTTAAGTGATTTTGTGCATAAAACAAGCAAAAAATCTGCCAAGGGGGTAAGCAAAAAAATCTTGAACCTTTTCTTTAAACACCAAATTCAAGAACAATTCATTGGCAGATTTTTTTTGCTTGTTTTATGCACAAAACTAGACTTATTTTCTTTGGTTGAAAAGCATCTTAATTTAAGAATTTTTAGATATTTTTACTAAAAACAAGACAAAAATAGCCTACTAAAATTTTTTTTCTTGAAAATCATTTTTTGCCGTGTACATGGCATATTAATCAAAGGTGTATAATACTTAAGTATTTTAGTTACATTTTCCAAGCATCTATGCTTTATCAGAGTGTTTGTCTTGAGAAAAAATTTACTTTTCTTTACTAAAAAATGTTCACTACATTCTAAAGCATAAAATCATACTGTGTATTCATTATATATTGCATATTAAAATTGATTTAATGCCTAATGATGGGAGAAATGAAGCTTTTCGAAGCTTCGAATCAAATTGAACCAATTGCTTCGAAAATTGATTCAGTTTTTCGAAGCAGTTCGAAACACCACACACGCTGGTGACCCCTGCTGGTCAAAATAGTGTAAAAGCAGATATGTCCAAACATTTTACACTTTTTTTTTCACAAAATAATAGCAAGATTTGTATTAAAATATGTTAAAAATTTTTTAACTTAATTAATACATAGTAAAAAGTCTATTATGTGTTTTTAGTTTTATTTAGGCAAACAAATGATTAAAACTAACTACCCTTTTAATTATGCACATTTTTGTCATTAAATCTGTCTATAAACAAAAAGTTGACAAAATGGCAGTGTTATTAGTCAGAAGGATAAATGTTTTATGAACTTTCATAATAAAACTGACCCGAGTTCACCTAAACATATTAGACACTGGTCATGTGATTAACTCCCCCTAGTGGTAAACCATCAGATTTTCGAAACGTTAGGTGTGTTCGACTTCATGCGGCGCTGCGCAGACCGATCGGTGGCTGACTTGAAGCAGTGCATTCCGGTTAGTATTTTTGTCCGACTTCAGCTGGCGCTGCAGGCACGTGATTGTGTCATATGGCTTTTAAGTACCGCGAGAGCGGTTCGAGATCAGCCGCCTGAGTTAGCTAGCGCAGTTCGCGAAGAGGAGCTGCACGGGCTGTAATGACGACACAGCTGTTTCACGATTGGTCGGATTCACCACATGACAACAATCACGTGTGTTTCGTGTGTATTTTCACGCCCCCAGCTCCACAAACGCCCACAAATCTGTATTTTTATAACAGTTAAAGCTCTTTTCATGTAGTCGCGATGTTATATTGTGTCATGTTCATAAAAATAAAATGGAAATAGAAATGAAAAAATGTAGACCCCACTACATTGGTATTTAAATAATATATGCTTATGTTGAACTTTATTCTTGTAAAAACAGATGCTGTAAGCCTCTTCAGTTCCACTCATGCTCATACACGGACATTCAAAACAGTATAATTCACTTTTTATGAAGTTTACATCTTACAAATCATGTTTAATGCGATTAAGCAAGCAAACGGCACGTGATCAGCCATGCTTGACGTAAATGCAGCAAACTACGGGAACCACAGCGCGTCCGACTTCACGTCTCCGTTTTTAGCTCCTCCCCGCCTGCACGCGGCTAATCTCGCCGATCGGTTACATCCAGCCACAGCCGATGTCGAACACACCTCTTTTGAAACAGTTATGACGTAACGAAGCCTCGTTTGCCAAAATCACGTGACTTGGGCCAGTTTGAAACAAGCTCCGAACCACTGATTCGAAACAAAAGATTCGTAAATGTTTCGAAGCCTCATGAAGCAGTGCTTCGAAAACGACCATCACTATTAATGCCTAATTAATTACATCAAAATTGTGTAATTTTACTTTCTTGAGTAAAAGTACGATTTTTTTTACTTAAGTACAAAAAAATTACTAGATGTTTAATGTACTTAAAAATGAAATATAAACCAAAAACTTGAAATTATGAAATGTAGTGGAGTAAAAATGATGATAATATGTTTTGGAATGTATGTTTTCCAAAGAAAAACACTAATAAAATACGAATAATTGAAAATTTACTTTTATGTAGAAAGTAAAAATACTTAAGTACTATACAACTCTGATATTAATAATGCCCTATTCGCCTAAACATTATATATGCTCATGAATAGGCCAACCAATGTGTATTTTTTTCTAAATAAAGATTCATAATAATTTGAACATTCAATGAATTGACAGATGCACTTCCATTTACTTTAGCTAGCCTATTTAATTTAATTTATTTTTCATTACAATTTATTCACTTAAAAATTAATAAATTATAAAATTATAGGATTAACACGAGTTGTAGTTGCTGAAGAACACAGGAACAGTTAAAAAAACTCTTAACTCACAACTCCAGAGGTTCACGAAACAAGGGAGCAGAAGGATGGTGAACTTGCATGTTAGTAAAGGCAGGCGCAGGAAAAAAACTCTTCAGTGTTCTGGGGACATCTAATGGATTTCAGCCACAAATATTTATTTCCCCCGTCTTTCTTGTACCCACACCTTCTCTTTTTAATTTATTATGGTGGTGCAGAGTGAGATTCAGTCTCTTTCTCCATTTTTCAAATTGGAAAGCGCGCATCTAAAAGTTATGCATGTGCTTGGCTGAGTGCGCAGACTGCGCACTGCGCTGTCATGACAACAACGAAAAGTTGACAACAACCTAGTCAGCAGTTCAGCTGAGGGGCAACAGCGTGCGAGTAGCGAGTGAGTCTGAACTGTCAAGTAATGTTCGTTTGGCTGCCTGGGGCTCAAGGATATAGAGCGACCAACTTTTTTTTTGAGCAAGCATCGATTATGCGTGACACGGTCTCAATTTGCAGGACGCATGAATTGTGCTTCAAACGCTGTGCGCGCATGCGCTACGCGGGACGGGTGGTCACCCTATGTCAGCCCTTGGTCCTTGTGCTATTCCGGTTAAAGTGCCAATATAAGGACTTCCACTGTACTTCCAGCCAGGCGCGGAGCTATGGGCGGGCCTGGGCGGGCCTGGGCCCGCCCAGATTGACAGCTGGCCCGCCCAATCAGAAATGTAAAAAATACTACTCTGTATAGTTAGACAAAGATGCCCCGTTTAAGTGAATGGGAAGGACGTGCGTATCGTATGCACGCCAAAGTGGAATTTGGCATATGTATTGCACGAGTTTTACACTTCGTGCTATTTATACGCATCCTCAGGAGACTGGGTAGACTACTTTATGTGATGTATTTTATCTGTTGCATGTTATGTTAAAAACAGTAAAATTATAAGTAAGCCTGATAACTAAAAACTATTATAAAGCAGTTGAATGTTGCGTTACATTATGGTTAATGAGAAAAATATTCCCGACCAGCTTTCAGCCATGATCACTTTGAGCAAGCAAGTGGAAAACGTATTTTGAATAACAACACGTTATAAATATGTGCTGCGCGCTTTCCTCCTAATAACATAAACACACAACAAATATGACAGCGGGGTAAAAAATAGAAAGAAAACATCTGATCACAGTGATGTTGTTTGATAGCCTATACCGAGAGCCATACCAGCTCTCTAACTCAGCACTGTAAGTCACGCAACGTTTTTTGCTACACTTTATACAATATAGCCTATTGCTTTTAAGCAACAAATAGCCTATCATAACAACCTATAAGCCTACTGTGTAATTGAGACATTAATTTAAGAAATGCATTAAAAGCAGAAAGACGTGTAGGCTGCGGAATTATAGTGGGTTCACTTCAATCCACACCACAGACGTTCTTGGTTTGCTTCTTATTTATTAAATCGAGGCAATTGTTTGATTAAACAGTGATTAATATTAAGATACAATTTATACAAAACGAAATTCACTTTAAAGAAAGTCTTTCAACAAAACAAACCTATGCAGGACTCGCAAAATTGCTACCCCGAAGTCCAGGGCTATGGCGAATTCCTGTCGGGCTAAAAAAAATTATGCGCCCTGCCCGTCGGGCGGAGAAAAAAATATTGTAATGTGTTTGCATTCTCTCAGATTTCGTGAGGTAATTATATTGTATGTAATTCTGCGTCATCTTGTTAGTCATTAATATCCTCACTAACAAGTGAAACTGTCAGGAAATGAAGTGAAAGCATTAAATCCATTATTCCTTTCGTTCACGTCTGATATGCGCGCTCCTCGGCGCCGCTTTTCACGAGTAGGCTTGCTCTTGTGCTCATCAAAAAGTATATTAAATGTTTATTTATTTGTCATTTCGTTTAACCGCAGAGTCTAACATTATTCTAGCAATTCCCTTTTTCTTTCTTTATTTAGTAAGTTAACTTAAATATGTAAGAACGAAAATATATTTTTAGTGATTTGCATGAAGAGAATATGATGTTAGAAGCTTCATTTTAAGCATTTAGCCGTATTTATTTAAACACTTTATTTAAAAAAGTATACGTTTTTTTGGGGTTCATTTATATTTCTTGTCACTGTGCGGGTTCTTTTTTGTAGGCTTTTTACCAAAAAGGCTTAATTAATGTCACGTTGCATTACAATTTAAAATATCAATAATGTCAAAAATGTGACGTGCAGTTCGGGTCTGTGTGTATGCTGTTTAAATTAGTGTTCTGAAGTCTTGACGAATTTTATAGACCTGTTATAGTTTCTTATTCAAAAGTGACACCCATAGATTCAGGCCCACCCGGACTTAATCCATGCCCACCCATATGTCACGTTCTGCATCCGCCACTGCTTCCAGCATTGAAATTGCCCATAAAAAATAAAGCAAGATTCTTACGTATGAATCTTTCATGTTCGAAAACTTGTAGAAACCCTGGCGAAGCGCATTTGGCACAGAAATACTCTGTCATGCGTCCAACTGCTTTTTTTTGACATTTAAGGACTTTTAGGAGGCTTAAGAGTTTCTTTAGCAACAGGGAAATGGACAAAACACGAAGGAGGAGACAGAAAGGGTTGCACACAATGCATGACAGTGAGTTAATAAGACACATTATCACACATTATCGTGCAGGGATCATATTTGTGTCGGAGATGTTGGCATGTCCCTAATAAGATCAAAAAAAGGTCATAGCCCCAGAAATAAAAGAGATCCCTACATTAACTGCAGTATCATATTCAGCGACTAGAAAAAATGCAACTATGCAGCAGAAATGATTTGGGTCTGTTACAGCCTTTAACTCCATGGGATTGACAGCGGCGCGGGCACCACAACCTCTTTATTTATTTTTTTAATCTCTGCGCAAAGAGACTTAGATTACTCTGATTTTGGACATACAGATATGATTTAATCATGATTTAAAACATAAAAAGTGTCTAGTTTTTTTGTGTGTGTCCACTCCCAATAAAAACAGAATGTTGTGCTTTTCGCAAAATTAAGAAAATAAACATGATGCGCATTCTGTTCTCTCTCCCTCAGTGAAGTCCTTTCAGAAACGCGTCAGACAATTAACTGTAACTTAACGAATAAAAAAAGATAAATGTCTAAATAATGCTTGGAATGTCTGCTTTTAAATGATGTAAGCGAAATCGAAAAAAATATTCTCATTTTGTGTAAAGTTGTAAAGTGTATGAAAAGGCAACCCAGTATCATGAAATTACGTATCTATAATCACACTGTTTACGTGTCATTGTCACGTATTTGTTACTCAACTGTTTTGTCCTATTTTCTTACAATTGTCGCTTCGGTTTAGGGTTAGATTTACATAAAATGACATCCTTACCCAAACCCAACTCTAACCATAATGACAGGCGACAATGGTTTAAAAAACATAAAATTTAAAAAAATAAATCATAAAAAAAGGTATAAAAAAAACTTAAAGTGACATCCTAAGGCAAACACCAAATCTAACCCTAAACCGAAGCGACAATGGTTTGAAAATAGGACAAAACAGTTGAGTAACAAATACATGACAGTGACACGTAAACAGAAATATGTGACATGTTAACGAAAAAAGGCAGAAAAACGTGTCAGTGTCACTGAAAAGACACACATTTACATGACTATAGGTACATAATTTTGTGATACAGGGTTGGAAAAGGAGGAGAGGTACCGTCTTTCTCCTGTTACTTCATAACCTGAAATGAGCTGAGACACCTCACAGTGTTTGCGGCAAAACCAGACATCTAAAGTCTTATTTACTTGCATATGTCTCCTCAGCATCCCTCCATCCCAGTTAAAGAGGGGGAATACTTTGAGTTCGGCCAAAAATATGCTTGATCTCATTCCCTATCAATGACATGTTAATGTGAACCTGTGAAAATAAAATATAAATGCAAAATTTCTTGCCTAAGTTAATTATTAACAACATGTAGCGGTAGCAGATGTGGGACATATACTTATTAGATCAAGGAGTGGTTTCCTGATTGGCTTATCCTAAAATGTTTGATCTGCCTTAATTTGAAACAACTTGCATTATGGATTTATCTTCTTAACATATGTCAGTTTTATTGTTTTGTCTCAAGATGCACACCAGTAATGTTTTTTGTAAGAAGATTTGTTTGTAAAAACTACTTAAATATAACTAAGGCCTAGTCCTGGATCAATCTAAACCCTATTCAGGAAACTGCCCAATGGCCATTAAGTTATAAAGTTTATTCCAGTAATCTGTAATATTCCTTTAACTCAAATGTTTGTGACAGTGAATCTATTGCACTATAAGTCTCTGTTTAAACATACTTTATACCACAGGGCTGTTGAATGCTTTTTTCTGATTGGTTGAGAAATGTTCCATGGGTGTTGATTATTTTTCAATAACCACACACCTAATCTTTAAAATGTCTTAAAAATAGCAATATTTTTGGTAGCCGTGGTATAAGTGGAATAATTGACTCCGGTCCTTCGAATTATTTGAAAATACTCCACTGGGTGTGCATTATTTTCTTATAATTCAACGGCCCGTCGTCAATCATTCCATACGTAATCTTCATCACTGTGTAATATTTTTTGTACCAGCTGATGTCTTTCTCTTTCTTTGTCAGGTGAAGGATTTATATTTACATCCTGAAATGTTTAGCGTGTCGAACGGCCTCCTCACACCAACCCTGAAGAGCAGACGCGTGGACCTACGAAGAGTTTTCAGTGAGCAGATCAGACAAATGTACAGTAAATCATCCATATAGAGACCTGTACATACAGTACAGTATATACTCCAGCAGATATTGCATAGACGAAACAGATTAGCATCTCATTTCTGCTGCCGCACAAACATTTGTTTAACCAACCTAACAATAGACTCTCTAAACATGAGAGATGCTACTGAATTGAAACTTTATACTGTTTGATGTATTGGCATGAGGGAATGTGAAGCATTAGCAAACACTGCTGTATACGTCTACCAACAGTGCTGTTGGGTCAGAGATTAAAGCTACTTTAAGAGTAGTTATTGTTTTTAGAATAAGCTAGTTTTTTATTGTATAGTATTTCTTAGCTTGAACTGAGGTTGACTTGACACACTTTGTTCATTGCAGTAATTCCTAGATTAGGAATGTTGGGATATGCTTTCCAAAACTGATAACTTTGCAGTAAATTTTCTAGCTATTTTACAAGTATATATTTTCTTTAAGAGCGATGTTGCACCTCTGAAAATGAATTTCAAGTCGTCTTAATTTCATTTGGTCTGATGGCCTATGAACCGTCTGACTATTTGTACATTTTGAACTGTAATTCTAATTCCAACTTGTAGTGATGTACTTTATTTTACTGTTTTTATTCATTTGTCAATAAAATAATTACATGTTTCAAGATGTTGGCACATTCAGTTGACAAAGCTTTATTTATGAAAACAAGACTATCACCAAACACAAACGAACAAAACACTTCAGTAATAAAAACACACGTTTGTTAAAACAAAGCTGTTTCCAGAGCTTACAGAAAATCAAACTTTTTTTGTGAGTAAAAACAAGAGCCAAAGTCTGAATACAGTAAAAAAACATACATGCACACGCAATTTAATCAGAAATTAATTGACAAAGCATTAAACGTATACATTTTCAGAGTTTGTTGGCTGGGAATCAAACCCATGACCTTGTTGTTGCCAGCACAATAGATACCAGTAATATACCAGCGAAGGCACTTTACAGGTATCTAAACTAATAATCTTGCACACAGTTAAGCTTCTTCCAGTTGAATAATACTTTGTCAGTACTTTAACAGATCACTTTATGTAACATTGAAACAAAACAAATTAAAATGTGTGGTTTGAATAATTGGTCCTTAAAGTGATAGTTCACCCAAAAATGAATGTCTTAAGTTACCCACCCTTATGTTGTTGTAAACCTGTATCAATTGATGAACACAAAAGAAAATATTTTGAATGATGATAAGCACACAGATGGTGGAAACCATTGACTTTCATAGTAGGAAAAGTAAATCCTATGGAATTCAATGGGAACCATCAAATCTGTGCTTGAATGATGATATTTTGATAAATGATGGTAAGCACAGAGTTGATAATTTCAATTATTTATCATCGTTTGTTTCAAATAATCATTTATCATTTCTTATTTTGTGTTCATCAGAAAAAAATAAATGTGTAAAGGTCTAACACAACATGAAGGTGAGATTTTTGGGTGAACTATCCCTTTAACTTTAAAACAGTGTATTGTGTATTATGGCTGTTAAACTAGTAGTAAATAAAATTAAATAAATCTTTTCTTCATTATTTACCATTCATAAAAGAAAAACCCCAATCAAATGGCATTTTTTCACTTGTCAGTAGAGGGAGCCAGAGTATAACTCAAATGTTGCCCTTCATTCACATGATACATCAACATTGTTGGTCTCCTTAATGTAGGCTACTATCTATCAAGAAACTCAATTATAACAGAAATACAACTTCTCTGGTACTTTTAACAAAATATTCACTGATGTGTTCATCTATATGACATGTTAACAACATCACAGTACGCTCCTAAAAGCTCATTGTATAAAAATAAGAATCCAGTGTTACACATTTTGTAAAGACAAAAAAGGAGAAATAAGATCTTGTGTAGTGTAAAAACCAAAACTAAAATCATTATGCAGCTACAAAATGTTTTAACAGTTTAACTTTTAAGTCAGATTTAAATATTTGATATTTAGTGGATAAGAAAGGTGAGTTTCACAAACGAGGCTTAAGGCTAGTCCTGGACTAAAATGAATGTTTGGGCTAAAAATATCTTAAAATATGTCATAGTTTTGTCGTAAGATGCACACCAGTAATGTTTATGTCTAAGGCATTTTTATAAAAGTGACTTAAAAATCCAAATTTAACTTAAAGCATAGTCTTAAGCTAAGCCTTGTCTGTGAAACCAGGCCTTAGTTTTTTAAAAATTAACTAAAATTAAAGCCGACATTTTATGTAAGACCAGAATGAATAAATTTCATAAAATATCTGGCTTATTCATTGTAAATGACATCAGTATCTCTAGTGTTCCTTCATCAAGATATTAAAAACAGGCTTCTATATTAAAGAAAAACATACAGACAGAAAAATAAATACGCAATAAAATCCACCCTCGCTCGACCTCAAAGTCTTCATATAGACGTTTAAAGACACATACTGTAAATGTTTGTATCAGGAGGAACAGATTGTTTTTCATATCAGTCATCGGCCACGATGGACAGAGCACGCAACTCATTCAGCTTGGACTCGTTCTCTTGTTTTCTTTCTTCATCTGTCAGTCCGCCCTGGTCGATCCGATCGGTCAGCTCTGTGAAGATGTTGTGCATCTCTGTGAAATAGGCCACCTGAGAGGAAGAAAGGGGAGAAATGAGACGGGCAGAACAAAGAGAAATCTTACACAAGTACTTAACATGACAATTCAAAATAAAGCCGGAAACACTTTCTGAACAAATGCATTAATGCTTAGCCAGCTAAAGGTGTGGCCTATAACAAAACTTTAAAATGTAACAATAATAAAACTGAAAAATAATGAGAGATGTTTGATTTCAATAAAAATCTGTATTTAGTAACCATAGTTGACCTCTAAGAAAAACTGAATGCAGGGTAAAACATGATTTTGATGATAGTGCTGCTTGTGTCAACATTGAGGATGTGATGTGTACACCAACCCAATCTCAATGCATTACAGTTACTAAATATTTGATTGATTTATTTGTGTTCATGGACACGATTTTCCGCATTGGCTTTTTTTACGTTTCAGTCATCCTAACCCAAACCCCAAGAGACAATAGTTTAAAAATAGAAAAAAAAAAGGAAAAACCAATACATAAAATGACAATACGAAAGTCAAGCTCAGGGACACGAAAAACAATAGAAATTTGTGCCTAGTATCATGTGAAAAAAACATTCATGCTCAACGACACGAAAAAAGGAGGAAAATCTTGTCTTTATAAAAAATAAATCAAATATTTCATGACTATACCACGAAACGCCTTGAGGTACACTGTAAAAACATCTTTTTGCACTTATAAAGTCATTTCAACTGTATTGACTAATGATGAATTGCTGTAACTTATTCAAACAAGTTGAGTTTGCTTTAGTTATGTCAACTTTATTTGGTAAGTTACAGCAACTCATGCATTTTCAAGATAACTTGTAAATCATCGTTGACTAAACTTAAAATTGTAAGTGGATTTTCTTTACAGGTTGTGTGCATTAATTAAATTTTCATAGCAAGATGTCTTTGTTCACCACACTGTAAAAAAGATTTGCTGCTTCAACTTAATAAAGTCAAGTAAGTTACCTGGTTGCCTTAAAATTTGAGTTTATTCAATTTCAAAATATTAGTTGACAAAAAAACCGAATATATTTAGGTTAAATTAACTTAAAAAGTAAGACCTTGATTCCCTTTAAAATAAAATAAAAATACTTTTACAGTGCAACTTACACTTAAAAAAATGAAATGTATGATTTACTTAAACAAATTGTGTGAAATCAGTTGACACATTTTTTTTTAAAGTAAACTCAACAAACAATAACTTAGTTTAAATTTTGAATAATACCATTATATTAACTCCACCCACTTTAATTAGGATCACCTATTTAATAACTCCATAACACTGAATCAATTAATCAATCAAAAAATCATAGTGCAGCTGCTTAATATACAACTGATCATATAAACCTTTTAATTACAACTTATCAGATACATCACAAACAGATTTAAAATGAAATTTTACAAACTATTAATTTTTTTGTTTTTGTTCTAAAAATACAGTATAAGTTCATTGACTCATACTTGACCACTTATTACTTGCGTACATATCTTATGGTGCTACACTACTGCAAGAGGGTGCCAGAACAACAATTACCCATAATACACTGCAACATCATCAGCAAATAAGATGCCAGTCTTTATTGTTTTTATTAATCTGTTAATTGTTATGTTGGCTAAACAAAGAATTTTTAAATAAAGCTGCCAAGACACACTTTTTTGTTGAATTAACTCAATTTAATTAAGATTTTTCTCAACATGAAAATATTAAGTAAAATTGGCAAAAGAAAAAAAGTAAATTTTAAAGTGTATCCTTAGTGAAATGTGTAACCGGTATATCAAGACCTGCTTCGCTTCAAAGAAGGATATCTTCACAAACAAGCGGCTTATACGAAGATGCAAAGAAATAAAGACAGAAATAAGTCTGTGGGTAGCAGGTGACCCTCACTCTTCTTCTGCATTTATCGTGTGAATGAGAGAGCGAGTGTCAGCTGAAAGCTTTTTTGACACGTCCCGCCCCTGTTCTTCCCCCGACCTGTGAGTCAGGGGTCCCACGAGAGGTGCTTTGATGATTAATAGCCTTTAATCACATTACAAAGATCCAGGAGGAGTGGGAAGCCACTGAAAGCGCTGGGGAAATACAACTGCTCTGAAATGAAACCTACACGTGTTTTTTCATACCGCTCACTGTACGTGCACTCACAAACTACACATACCTGACATTTTTACATCTTGTTAAGAAAATATAAGCGGTACTTGGCCATGCAGAATGTGTTGCATTTATTAGGGTGTTTTGGGTGGTTGCTTATTCACCCAAGTCAAAAAAGGCAATGCCTATTCTGACTCCGCTTCCTTTTTAATCTAATGCCCCGCCCACACCGCCAGCAACTTAATTTATTCCAATGGAAGCTTGGCAACTTCCAGCGACATGAGCAATAGTGACAGGAAGTGGGCGTGTCCAGCAGTGCGACAAAGTTGAGAAAAGTTTTACTTTATGCAAATAACGAGCAACCTTTGAGAACGACTACCAGCAGTGATGTTTATAACTGTTAAGGACAACCAGAATTAGGAACGCCTTCAAACGACATCACAGAAAGAGGCGGGCAACAAAGTGGTCCATTCAGTAACCCCGTTCAGACCACCAGCGACTAGCAGTGGCAGAGTAACATGATGTGAGACATTTCAATAGAAACTTGCCGATTTCCAGCAACAGGAGCCAAAGTGACTGTTTGCAACATTAAGTGAGCGTGTCCAGCCAAGTTTAAAAAAAGTTCACATTTATGTGAATGATAAGCGACTACCATTAAGAGTGAAGCAGTGGAGCTCACGTCATCCGTCTCACGTCAGCTACTTCGGCGACACAAAGTGAGAAAGCCGCTGGCGGTGTGACAGGGGTCAAAATTCCAGTTAAAAATGTGTGTGGAAGCGAACTGAAAGTCAGGAAAGATGATTTTAGTTTCAAATAAAGAACAAGCAGCAAACAAAAAAATATTCAAAACTGGTAAAGCGTTCTGTATAGCAGTGCAAAGATCAAGCGTTCAATTCCAAACATCGTAATGTATCTGAATGAACTCTGGGTGCGTTTCCCAATAACAATTGAACTTAGCACTTCAGAGTGCTTTTTACGATCAACTTTACGAACGTTTGTTATTTATTCAAGTACGTTTCCCAAAAATGCACGTAAAACGACCGCTCACAGCTGGCATTCAAGTACTACTTACGATTTGCTTTCCACTTGTCAAGATCTATGACAATTTTCAAGTATTACTTGGGTTACAATGCTTTTGGGAAACAGCCCGGGAGTCTAAGATGATTCGTAAGGATCGATTTAACGACCTACTTAGACTTACAATGCTTTTGGGAAACTTAGCCAATTGCAGTAACTGACGAGACACAAATAACGTAACTTAACTTCTATTGTTAGTCGCTCCCGAAAGTCACTCATTATTTGCATAAAGTTAAACTTTTCTAAACTTTGTCACATAGCTTGACACACCCACTTCTTGTCGCTAACGGGCACTGTCGCTGGTGTAATCGGAAGTTGAAATGAACGAGATCGCGTCGCTCTGCCGCTGCTAGTCGCTGGCATAAGTTACAGATGCATAAATGTAAATATGCAAAAATTTGATCAACTCCTGGTTATAAAAGTGTTTCCGGACAAAGTAAAAATTCTACGTATCATCTGTACATCCAATATTACAACATAATAGTGATGCTGGCCTACGGAAATGGAAATTAATAAATGTTACTAAAAAGCAGCAGACGAGTGTTAATGATACGTTTGGCTGTCAAATCTGAAGGTTATTTTCTTCTCCGTCTGGTTGGCAGATACTAGTAACAGGATTTTAACTGACTAGTAGTGATGTAGTACTCAGGTCTCAAGACCGATTTCTGCTTTCTCGGACTTGTTCCTTCAAAGACTCGGACCAGTGAGAGGAGAAGGACTCGTAATTTCAGACCGAGTCCTAGAGATGCATTTTTTTATGTTCATATAAAAAAACAAACAACACATAACAAAAATAATAAAATGCAATGTTGACGGGCATTATTTGAAAATGACATCCCATGATGCAATGCAAAGATACTGCCATCAGAGCCGTTTGTTTATCTCTAGAAAAATAGGCAGAAGATGATGCATGTGGTAGGGATTTTTTTTAATGGTAGTAAACGCATAGTCCATATTAAGACGTTAAGACTGCTCCTCTAAACAATTCCCAATCCAGCTTAGTCTGTAGGCCTAACTGTTGATTATTAACTGGGGTGATATTAAATCATGAATATGAGAACTGACATGTTTTTATGGTCTTGGTCTCGACTCGGTCTTGACTCCTAAAGGACTTTTGCTTCCTCAAAGACTCGGTCTTGACTCAGACTCGACTCTATTTGAAAACCAACAGACCCTCTCTCGACTCAATCTCAAAACTTCAAAGACATGAGCCGTTTCTCAATACCAAGTACGCCAAAATTGGACTTGTGTCCTTCGTAGTTCGAACTTGCAAGTTCAGACTCGGAAGAACGAACTCCTGACGCGAAATGCATTCTGGGAAACTTCGTTGTGAAAAGTCCACACAAGTCTCCTCTGATGCATCCTCGATAAAATGGGCGGATCAAGAACACATCCGGGGATTTTATGTGAACTTGGGTTTGATGCGAACTTTGATTTGGAACAGTACTTGGTCCGCGACTGATGGCGTTTCACAAGTCCACAAGAACACAAGTACAGACAAGAACGCATATTGAGAAACGGCTTTGATCTTGATTCAGACTCGGCATAGGTGGTCTCGTCCCCATCACTACTGACTAGTGCGACAATGTCGCGCTATTTATTGCTTTAACAAATAAGCTTTGTCATTCCAGTAGCAACTATTGAGCTTATTCAACTACACAAAACTTTCTAGGGCTTCACATTTTGTGGTCGATGATATAAATAGCGTGATAGAAATTCATCATTTTTTGAAGGGTGGAAAAGGCTACGATCTTGTGTAAACTTCCTCTTGGTTTGATCAGACTCTAATCAAAGACTCTGGACTGGATGACAGTCAGTGGCAGTCTGTGATCTACGACGGTCCGGTTCCTGCCCAGTGCCGACTGGAAGCGGATACCGGCCTGTGCTGTTTATGGTGGTCTCACCACATGAAGAGCCAAGAGGGGATCTGTTTACAGTGCAGCATGTGGGCCTAGGAGGAAAACTAGCTCATAGGAAAATCCGCCTTGGACCTGTCAGAGATCAATCAAATGGCCGATGAATGATGCCGCCACACGCAAGCTAAAACGCAGGTACGGCACCGTATTTATGCAGACTCGGCCTCAGACGGCACCACGGCCCACGGACGCCAAGATACATACTGCGAATGACGAGCTCAAATCTGATTGGCTGGCATTACGAAACGTCCAAAGGTCAGGCTGTCAACATAAAATCATCCGATATAGTGTAAGGAACATTCTGTGAAAATATAACCTTGTATCTTTAACGTTGACTTGCCAAATCTCATCATGAGGGTCACATATAAAGGGATAAAAACTCTAACACAATGCAGCAGCTTTTCAATCATCATTTTGCACCCATGCAGGATGTATACTGTATGCGCTCATCTCCCATTTAAACCGTTAGGCCAAACTCTTATCCGTCCTCATCTCCTGATATTAGGCCATGTGTATAAGTGTGTATTTGTGTGTGTGTGTATGACTCAGCAGGATAAGGGACTCTCAGCATGACTGAATCTGATGAGTCAAACTGTGTCCACACCAGGATGCCTGGAAACACAAACAGTCTCTATAATCTGTCCTGCATCTCCTTTACTGCACCTACAGTATGTGAGCCCACCTACAGTACACCCTCCTCTTTTAGACACAGATACCCTCATCATCTTCATCATCATCATAGCCTGAGATCTGCTGTCGGTGTCTTTGAGTATGTGGGTGTTGGATGTGCAGCACTTTGGGTTACTGAAACCGCTTGATGAATGAGTGGGTCATCTGGTATCTCTCTCTCTTTCTCTCTGCTACCCATCTGTCAGCTGAAAGCTTGAGGAAAAGACTCTTTTCAAGCCCGATCTGAGATCAGTGTAACATAACATTCATGTGTTCATTTATTTATGACCAGTTTTCCACAGAGCACAGATGATTATTTTTCAATAGAGGAAATCGCAAATGCGCAACAAAACAACGTGTGGTTAAATAAAAAGAATTTCCAAAGATCTCTGCCACAATGTTTTCGGAGGCTGAAGGATGTCGTCATTTAAAGGGCTCATTATAGTTATAGGCAATGCATCTGTAGTACACTACATCATGCATTTACAGTAATAAGAAATTGGGGGGTTACTTATGCGTCTCAAAAATATGAATAATTTTAAAAAATAGCCTTCATTTTACCTTTAACAAGCTGTAATGCAAAAACTATTTATTATTTTACCTACTGGATCAAATCTTAGCAGCAGACATGCCAGAAAAGAGTCAAATCTACAGTATGAGCATCAAGAGGTGAAGAGGAATTCAGTCAGCTGCCTATTTAGACAACGTCTATGCATCATAGCATAGTTCACTAGATCAGATCCTGATACATACAGAGACCTCACTGCCACCTCTTTGCCCTGGGTCATAAAGAGTATGGCTTTTACATATGAAATTAACCCATCATGTACTGCTCTGACCGTACTGTTTGGCCTTCAAACCATAGCCATTGAAAACCATTACTTCAGTGTTTTTTTAAACACTGCTGTAAAATGGCTTATAGCCACTGTATTTACTGAATAACTTGATTTAACAAGCAGGGGTGATCATTAAAGTGCACCTATTTTATTTCTAAAAACAATGTCAATTTGTTTATTTGGTATAATACAATGTGTTCGCGTGATTTATGGTTATAAAAACACATTATTTACACATACCGTACAATTTTGTAGCCTAGGGTGACCAGATGAGATTGGCTGAAATTGGTCGAATGCCAGCTGTTTTTCAGCCGAGCGCTTAGTAGCTGTGATACTTCAGCTGTGAGCCGGCTGGTTGCTGGGGAAATGTCCCGCTTCACCCCCTCCACTGTAATTGGACGGCCCTGTGAGAACTGACATTGACGAGCGGAGCTTTTCACTCAAAGTTGAATATTTTTGAACCCTGAGCGCCGGGTTTCAGCGTGGAAAAAACGCGCTAGCTGCTTACTTATTTGAGAAAAACGCAGAGTTTCCATTGGAATCAATTGAAAACATGCGCCGGCCGCAGGCGTAAAGGCTTTGATGTGTCCAGCCCCAGCTTCAGTATAATTTTCGGGACAATTAGAGCAGGATTCGGGATTCGGGACAGCAGCTTAGATTTCGGGACTGTCCCGAATTTTTCTGGTCACCCTATTGTAGCCCCAGATTTCACTCTCTTCCTGAAACGCACGGCTTTGAAAAAACGCTGTGTCCCTGATTGGCCAGCTAATCTGTACGTTGTGATTGGCCTGAATACCTCTGACGTCAGCCAGAAATGTGACGCTCGATACCATGTTTGAAAGATTTACTCACCAACAATGCTAACTAGGGATGTTAACCGATGACTGTTTGACCGATGGTTGACCATATCGAAGTTAACCCCTCAAAGTTGTTGGTTAAAAAAGTGATCTCTAAATTAGGCTATTATAGACAGTGGACTAAACGCTACTACAGTTAGTAATCTCTTTCCAAGATATTTTTGTGTGAAGTGAACAAATCCCTCACACTCAATTTTTCATAACTCGTTTGTACTTTAATAAGCCAATAAAAACATTTGGAGCGAGCCGCGAGGTCACGGCGTTTGGGATCGCATGCTCACAAGGTTTGTGAAAAGAAAAATGCTACAGGCTATTTTTTGGTAAATAATAGTAAGAAATAGTAAATAAAATACAGCAATAAAATAAGTAAAGTTAAAGTATCTCCTGTGTTCCAAATTATTAACATTTACGTCTTTTAGGCTAACAGTAAAGTGGAGATTAAGTTTTGTTTTAGTAAATCCTCAGACATGATTTTTACAACTTAATTAAGTTTTGCTTTGTAGAAAGCATTTCTTTAAAGTGAATTTTGTTGTGTATAAATTGTATTTTAATTTTCATAAATGTTTCATCAACCAATTGCATGTATTTAATAAATAAAAAGCAAATATAGCAGAGAATATAATAACCGGTCCGTGCATGGCGCGGCAGAGTGACAGAGAGATGCGACAGAGTTGCGAAATTGCAGGCGGCTCAAATAGCGTAACATATTTGAAACTAATAGGCCTATCAGTTAACCGGTTTCAAACGGCTCAAGAAAATTTTTAGTTTTTGCCTTCATCTTAAAGGAATAGTCTACTCATTTTCAATATTAAAATATGTTATTACCTTAACTAAGAATTGTTGATACATCCCTCTATCATCTGTGTGCGTGCACGTAAGCGCTGGAGCGCGCTGCGATAGCATTTAGCTTAGCCCCATTCATTCAATGCTACCATTTAGAGATAAAGTTAGAAGTGTTCAAACACATCAACGTTTTTCCTATTTAAGACGAGTATTTATACGAGCAAGTTTGGTGGTACAAAATAAAACGTAGTGCTTTTCTAAGCGGATTTAAAAGAGGAACTATATTTTAAGGCGTAATAGCACTTTTGGGAGTACTTCGACTCGGCGCAGTAACACCCTCCCTCTCCCATTATGAGAGTGAGAAGGGGAGCGGACTTTTCAGGCGAGTCGAAGTACTCCCAAAAGTGCTATTACGCCATAAAATATAGTTCCTCTTTTAAATCCGCTTAGAAAAGCACTACGTTTTATTGTGTACCACCAAACTTGCTCGTATAACTACTCGTCTTAAATAGGAAAAACGTTGATGTGTTTGGTCACTTCTAACTTTATCTCTAAATGGTACCATTGAATGAATGGAGCTAAGCTAAATGCTATCGAAGCGTCGCAGCGCGCTCCAGCGCTTACGTGCACGCACACAGATGATAGAGGGGTGACTCAACAATTCTTAGTTAAGGTAATAACATATTTTAATATTGAAAATGAGTAGACTATTCCTTTAATGCTAACAGAAGTTAACCTACAGGCTGTGCGTCCTAAATGGGAGGAATTATGATAATGTCGGTCTTGTCTACATCACCAATACCAGGAAGTAAACTGTTGCCTACAATCCGTGTGTTTGTTGTAGTCCAAGAAAAGAGATTGTTTACTTTGGGTTTTGTACCTTTTGCATATCGTTAACATGTACTAAGACACACATGTAAAATCATGAATCAGACCATTGGTGCTCTTTAAAAGATTTACTGTTGCGTATCCTCATGCAATTATATTGCAGATAAATCAAAATATTTCCTCTTATATACAAACTAATTATTTGGACAGTTAAGCCACACATAAAATTCCAGGGCTGAAATGATTAAATAACGTGGGGGCAGATGAACATATGATAAACTGTATTAAGCAGGATCATGAATATGTATTAGGTGATGCACCATTGGCTCAGTGTCTGTAATTGATTTGCTTAAAGGAAGTACAGCAGTTGAATAGGAGTTAGGCATATTTGGATTACTGTTTATTGACAGTGTTCGCTCATTTAATCCACAGCCTGTGCAAGTTGGTGGACACTTTTGCTGGGTCCTAAAGCTGCTTTTTGGCAAATTTGTTTTCAGTGTCTGTGTGGTGATCTACACCTGTGTGGACCTGATGGGAACTGACTTCATACATCACTCTGTCTCCAAACGCAGAATAAAGGCGTGTTACGTTCTGTGTATTACTCTGGGTTAATCACATTAAATCTGGATGGAAGGAGCAGCAAGACTTATGTTTTACTACAATGATAGACAGTAGGAGAGGACAGGAAAGTACAGGGTGGATGGAGGGGTACAGGATCAGGCAAAGGATCGAGCCATGATTCGAACTCGGGTCGCCGAAAGTGCATATGCACAATATGTCAAAGCACTGCCCACTACACCATCGGCTCCGAAACAGTGAGTGTATTTAAGAGTGTATAGGCTACATGTGTTTCTTCAACGTTTGTCCCTTTAAAGTCCCTGTAAAGTCTTTTGCGTTTTGTAAACACATTATACATGTTAGAAATGTATTGCTGAAACACACCAAAACGACTGTAAACTATTGGTTCTTTTCCATTGCATAGTACCCACGGTTTGGGTCAGGTCGGCTTACTTTTGGGTGCTTTTTCACTGGTTACAGTACATAGTACCCGATACTTTTTTAGCACCACCTCGGCTGGGGTTCCAAGCGAGCTGAGCTGATATTAAAACGTGAGGCAGAAACACTGTAGATCACTGATTGGTCTGAGAGAATTGTGACGAGCGTTATGCTAAACGCAAGATTAGCTTTACCTTCATGCTTGCGCGGGCTGGAGTAAACCTGTTGTCATCTGTGCTTTGTTTTAAGTTCCCAAACTATTTTTTAGCAATGAAAAATTAGCCTGGTCCAACCAGACTCTCGTACATTCATTTCATTTGTACAGAGAGTCTGGCCACGCTCCATTGCAAAACGTTACTTCCGTTAAGGAGGGTCCTCTGTTGAAGTTTAAAACTATTGGATCTGCCCAGAGTCACTCTGAATCTGCCATAACCAATCGCTAACGTTTTGTCGTGACGTATGTCATGCGCCCAAATCGGTCGAAAACAACAAGTCAGAATGATCAGACCAAAAGAAACTTAGCAAACATTGTTCTTGCTCCAGCTTTAACTTCTGTATATTCGGCAGTTTTGCAACAATGGACCGAATAGCTATTCTCACGTCTTTCTCCGCTGCCATTACTGAACTACAACTCAAACTGACGCACGACCTCAACGTCATCGTTCTTAGCCACCCCATCTGTTCGCTGATTGGACCTGCAGATTTTTGCAGGAGAAAATGAAACTCTACACAGCAGTCCCAGACATAGTACTGAAGCGAAATGAAAATTAAGCGGAAGCACGTAGGAGGGCGGAGTCAGGCTAATGCCATACCAGTTTTTCCAAACTTGCGGTTTGTGGCGGCACATTCGCAATGCTAACGTTGCATGCACGACATTTTGCAACTTAAATGAGGCTCAGCAGAGCACGTCGACTGACGCCACGGGTGTTTGTACAAAAACTTTCATCTAAGACAGAGGTAGTGATAAATGTGATATGCAAACAACTATTTGTGGTGGTCAATTTTGATTTTGTGGCGGATGAATAATAAATGAATGTATAGGGATGTTTAGCATTCCAATGACGCTCTCACTTGTATGATGTCACAGCAGCAGGCAGCGCAAATGTAACAACACGCCTATAATCCCTCCCACTCTGAAGTGGTACTCGATGAAAAAAGCTAACCAAGCCAAAGTGAAAAGAGCTGACACGACCTGACCCATGGGGAACTAGGCTATGGAAAAGCACCATATGTAGTACTGAAATGTAGAGTTAGATCGTTAAAAAAGTTTTTCAACATTTCTGTGTTCAGGATTATTTGGGCAGGGTTAAAAGGGCACACTTGAGCACGGCCCCATCCCTACCACAATCGCGAGCATCCATTCAGGTTGCAGCAGTTTTTGAAAGATGAGAGAGACGGACACACCCCCACCACTTGAGAGCAGAGAAAGATTTTGATAACTAATTTTATTTACTTGGCATTTTTCATCATTCAAATTTGGTTGGGTGGTTATAAACACATTTTACTGTGGTATCACAAACTCAGAACACATGTTTACAGGGCCTTTAAGGTTTCAGTTTTTTTACTAATTATAATTTTAATGAAAACTAAAATACCTTAATTCTTTTATAAAAATGTAATTAAAGCTGACTTGGAATGTTTCTGCCATGACTTCATATTTTTGTAACGTTTCTAATTTGCCTTTAACAGTATGAGTAGATTTTACTGTTTTTATGGTTGTCCCAGACTATAAAAAATAAAACAAAAATAAAATAAAATATAATATACTATATAATTAATCGAAATTTATCGAAATTAAGGTCACAACCTCGAACTTCGAATTAAAAATGGGATCGTCGTTGCTGCCACGCCCCCATGTCACATCCGGTTGGCTTGCCAAGTGGGGGAAAAAAACTCTCAGAGATGTATATTTTAAACACGAGGGATGTATTGCTACAACTCTACTACCTAATCTGACTTTGGACAGAGCGCAGCTCTCTGCATGTGCGCGAGAGTAGCGCCAAGATGCAGCAGGTTATATTTTAAACAGAAGGGATAGTTTGCCTTAGCTCGCATGAAACACATAAATTAAAGTAGTAATCCTTACGTATTTGTCCAGCTTTATGTTTAGACTTCAGACAGATGTGAGAGCGCGTGCACGTGAGATAGAGAGAAGCGCAGCTGCTTATGATGCCCTGGATTATATCAGATGCTAGGAGTCCAAGACAATAATAATAATAATAATAAATAATAAATAATAATGGCATAGCATTTTTTTGTCTTAAAAAAAAAGTAAAAATTGTCGGAGCCCTGTGGTTAGTGCGCACACATATAGCGCCAGTGCGCTCACGGCGACCCGAGTTCGATTTCCCGCTCTGTGGTCCTTTGCCGGTCCTGCTCCCCTATCTCCACCCAACCCTTTCATGTCAACTCTCTACTACACTATCCAAAAAGAAAAAGGCCCTAAAAGAATTTAAAATCGAGAATTGAATCGAATCCTAATCTTAGAATTGAAAATGTTATTGAATCGAGAATTTGGAGAATTGCGACACCCCTACTATATAAGAATGAAAATCCACCATACAAATGTTTAGTTTACTAATCTTTCAAGGGATAGTTCGGCCAAAAACGATATTAAACCCATGATTTACTCACCCCCAAGCTGTCCGAGTTGCATATGTCCATCGTTTTTCAGACAAACACATTTTCGGATATTTTAGAAAATATTTTAGATCTTTCTGTTCATTAAATGTAATGTTACGGGGTCCAGCAATAGTCCACGACCTTCAAGTCCAAAAAGTGCGTCCATCCTTCACAAATTAAATCCAAACGGCTCCAGGATGATAAACAAATGTCTTCTGTGGGTAATCCGTGCGGTGTTGTTGTAGAAATATCCATATTTAAAATGTTATTAACGTTATAAACTACCTTCCGGTAGCGCCGCCATTTTGGAGTGATGCGCATTCAGGATGAGAGCTTACGCAACGTACAGAGTTTCTCTGCTGCTGCTCTGTCCCCCGCCCTCCGAATTTGTCATACGTCACTAAGAAAAGTGCGTACACTACGCTGATCCTCTCTCCTGAGTCTAAGATGGCGGCGCTACCGGAAGGTAGTTTATAACGTTAATAACATTTTAAATATGGATATTTCTACAACAACACCGCACGGATTACCCACAGAAGACCTTTGTTTATCATCCTGGAGCAGTTTGGATTTAATTTGTGAAGGATGGACGCACTTTTTTGGACTTGAAGGTCGTGGACTATTGCTGGACCCCGTAACATAACATTTAATGAACAGAAAGATATAAAATATTTTCTAAAAAATCAAAAAATGTGTTTGTATGAAAAACGATGGACATATGCAACTCGGACAGCTTGGGGGTGAGTAAATCATGGGTTTAATATCGTTTTTGGCCGAACTATCCCTTTCAGTTCCCTCTAGCAGTGTTTCCCCTACCATTATATTAGCCCCCCCCCCACTGGCACCCCTAGCCCACTTTGAAGGTCAATTAAATTGTATTTTCTATATAGCGTCAATTCACGACAGAAGTCATTTAAAGCAACACTATGTAGTTTTTTTACCTTTAAATAATGTCTCTAAAATAATTTCAGTGATAGAACAACTTTTAACTGGACAAATTGTACTGTTGCTCCAACCTGAGCAGCCTCCTAGCTGCTACAAGCACACTCTGAAAGTGGCGGTGGAGGGTAGGAAACACAGCCCCGCCCCATCCCCCTGCCTGCAGAAGAGTGTCTGATACCAGGCACTGTTGCGCTTTTCAACCACATGGGGGAGCTGTAAGTCATTTTTACATGGAAACTACATAGTGTTGCTTTAAGGTTACCTTTCTTATAAAAAAGGTCTACCTCCATTACTACTGATTCCAATAGCATACACAACAAGCTGCTTTATCTTCAGCTTTTGCCTTGAAACTGTGTGTTACATCAGTAACACTGCATACTAGCGGCCTGCACATTGATGCTGACAACGATGCAGAAGTATAAATGCAAACTAAAGTGTAGCTTACGGCATAGATGCGTAGGTCCAACGCAGAAATATCAATCAGCCTTTAAAGAAAACATCTCTCATTTTAAAAGGGCTGGCCAAAACATCTGTTCTCCATGTTATCTTTTACTGATATGTTGGATTTCTGTTTGATTGTTAAATATTCATGTGTGTGGGCCGCTTACCTGAGCTCGTATCAATGCCTCAAAGCTGGGCTGAAAGTAGTCGATGCGACTGTTGTAGAATTTGGGCATCTCATCCAAAAGCTGCTTGTTCTTGGCTTCAAAGTCTTCCCTGACAGGCTTCAATTCTTCTCTGGCCTAAAACAGAAACCAACACACAAAAATAAAACCAGTCACTACTGCCTACTCTTGAATGACTTGCCAGTTATTAAAGCACACCGTCATGGTTTGTCATTAAAATAACAAAAGGAAAAAACATAAGGTCAGGGCATTTTAAGGATGTGGAGGTGGGGAAAAGAAATGTTTATGATACAATCAGCCGAGCACCACAGCGGAAGGGGAAATTGTATGCGAATTGTGACCTCTGGTAGGTGGTGACCCATTTTCTATATATGATACAGTACATTTGCAAATGTGATCGTGAGTGTGGGACAGGCCCGGCAAACACACCTTTGATCACTTCTTTTATCCTCTACGATGCTCCTTAGCCTTTTAGTGTATGTGTGTGCGTGGGCTGTGCATGCATGAAGTTTCCAGGGACCGATCGGTGTCTCCGTGTGTACATACAGTCCTTCACATGTCAACATACACACATGACCCAGAAGCACGCAACAAAAAAGCACAAACAATTATTGTTTGTTTGCATTTCCACACGCGAAACCCAATTATCCAGCAGCGTGTTGCGCTCAGCCTCTTGAAAAAGTGCTGCTGTGAGTCGAGAGGCTGTTTCTCCTGCGTGGGTGAGAGCACTCGCATGTATACATACGCTCTGAATACTTCTGCACCCATCCAACCCGGCTTCCTTCACTTGTTGCTGTGTGCTAAAAAAAACCCACCGCTAATGTATGAGAGTGGACAGATTATAATAAAGCCAAAGACTCTTGAGGTCTGACACGGGACCTGATGCGTTTTGTTTAGCTCCAGGCCTGTTAAATAAGGGAAATTAAATATTGCAGACTTTGTCTAGCGCAAATATTCATCCTGCATAACATAAGCACTCATTTGCATCCTTTATTGGAATAAGACAAAGTGACAAGCTTATCAAATATGCAATGCGTACTCGAAATGCGACCTCTGCATTAACCCATCCCAGTGAGTCGTGAACACGCACACCCTGAGCAGTGGGCAGCTATCCCAGCGCCCGGGAAGCAATTAGGGTAAGGTGTCTTGCTCAAGGACACCAATGAGCAGTGATTAAACAGTATAGAAGTATATAACGGAGGGACATGGGTGGATAATGAATGATAACAGTAGAAAGTTGGTTGTACCTGATGGAGTTTGACCATAACAGGCCCCGTCTTCTCTTTTTCTTCATATTTCTCCACTTTAGACTGGAGTCTCTTGTAGTCTTGAAGAGCTTGTTCCCTGCGTTTCACTGCCATGTTCAAACTTGGAAACACACTGCTGTACCTAAATTACATGCACACAAACACACAGCAAAGACAGTGTGAGAATTATCATGGCAAGCAACACCAAATGAGATAGGGGCCGTGTACACCAAAGCGTTTAAAAGCGCAGCTGAAAACGGCAGGCGGATGCCAACTTTGGGCGCTTGCCAGCGTTTCTTCAACTAGGCGCTGGTTGGTTGTTGTGATATTTGTCCCGCCCCTCATCCACTGTGATTGGACGGCCAGGTGAGAAGTGACATTGATAAGCGTTTCCCCCAAAGTTGAACATTTTTCAATTCTGGGCGTTCAGTGCGGAAAAAGCTGAAAAAAACCCACTAGCTGCTGCCTTTTTTTTAAAAACACAAGCCAGCAACAGGTGGAAAATGCCTTGGTGTAAATGCCGTCATAATTGTCAATGCTAATGTAAAGCTCACTGAATGGGCAACCTGCAATGTTATACATGTACAAGTCTTCATTTTATTCACCTTAACTTTACATCATATCATTTTAAACATATATGGGTCAATGACGTGATGTTAATAATTTTATGTGTCCGTATGGATCAATTAAATGTAAAAGGGTTGAAATTTTAAAACAAATTTGCAGATTACTTGTATACATTCTCTTTTTTCTAAAATTTCTGTTTTTTTATTTTGAAAGAAAATTTGGGGGATAATTGCAAAAATGTCAATGTGGTGTAACCAGTCTGTGTCAATTGGTGCAACTAGTTTTTTTTTATTAAAGGTGACATAGAATGATTGAACGGAGTATTTATCCTTGTTCTGTGATGTGACATGTAGACAAAAATTTTTTTGTTTGGGTCTGTAATGCCTTAGAAGCTTCCTAAAAACCTCTCTCAGATAGCTCTATTAGGGTGGGGGATTTTAAACAAGTGGTTTTGCACCAATTTGGCTCCCCCTACTGGCTTAACTTGCAATCTCATTACTAATTGGCTGACTTTGCTGCCACTCAAAAAATGTAGCCAATTATTTTAAAGTGGAAGGACAGTTAGATGCCTGTGATGTCATAAGCATCAGTTTTTCAGATTGGGCTGTTTTCTGGCTGACATTTCTAAAAGAGGAATTTCTATGAGACTGAGATGTTTAGCATGTTTAGCACTTTTTGTATGTTTGTGAATGTGGGTAGACTACCATTATTCAACAAAGACAAGGTAAAAATTCTCTGTCCCCTTTAAAATATAAATATATTCATAAAAAGTATAAAAAATATAATATAAATATTAAAATATAATGATCTAGTTAAGTGTAATATAATTTTTTTACATAAATGTTTACATAATTTGTCAAAGATTATTTAGAAAACGACTGTTTTCAGCATATGTCAGGACAAATATTACAAAAACACATAAAAATTTACATTTAGAAATAACTAATACAATTATATTTTATTTTTTTTGTTTTTTGGATGATTACGCTTACATGCCATCCAGGTGGATAAAATATTTCATATTTCTCATTCTTTGGCACAATTGGCGGTTACACCATTTGACATTGTCACGTCCATTCAGTCTTAACTTTCATAAAAATGGTGCAAATGTAATTTCTTATTGCATAGAATTAACATAAATACACAATGTGCATTAAAATAACCTGATGCATGCTTATAAAACAAGTTTTTTTTATTAATTTCTCATCTTGCCAAAGCGTTTTTGTCACTGACCCATGTATCAAGACAACTATTCACTTCTGTATTTATATAATTTTTTTTACCTTTGATGAGATCAAATTAGCAAGGCAAACCAAGGATTTGTCTTTAAGAAACCCCAGAAAATATTGCACGAATGTATAATAATGTCATGAGAAGGTTCATGTAGCGCTCGCCCATTTTATCAGGATCACTTAATTACAGACGCACAAATGGCACTGAGGCATTTTGCAGAGTTTTTTATTGTTTCTATTCCAAATGAAAATATAATCTCTGGGTGAGAAGCCTGGTCTCAGGAAACTAAAAATAGGAAAACTCTAAACTGTAACTAAGCAACAGAGTCGGTCGCTTCGGTTCGAGGCCTGACTGCGTTTCGACTTCGCATTGCCCGAGAGCATTGAGAACACAATACAAACATGCGTTTTGTTCTTTGTGACTACTGGAAAAAAAGAGATGCTGTTTACTTTGTAAACGCTGCGATGTTCAGAGTTGGAGGTCAGTTTTAGAGCCAAGGAGCTACAAGTGTTTGTTCTTGTGAAGTATTTTGGGGGTATGTGTAGAGAATCTCAGATGTATCTGCTGTAAGTTTCTGCAGTCGAAGTGATGCATGAAAAATATGACTAGGAATAAGTAGATGTGCCTGCTGTTTAACTGAAATGGGCAATGCAATGCATGTATTGGTAACTTTAATTGAGGGTGTTAATTACTGAGCTTAAATAAACTGATAATTAAATTATTGCTCACATTAGCCAGATGCTTCAAGACAGTAATTATGAAAACACCACATCTACAGCATATCTAAACTCATTGTTTAAGGTGATGCCTTTGCGACTTTATAAATAAAGGAATCTAAAATAGATTAACAACAGTAAGCAGCACAATGGAAAGACTTTTTACGCAGCACATTGATTTCAGAAAAACACAAACACGTCCTGGAATTGATCCTGGGATCGCTCCAAGGATGGGAAACTAACATTGCCGTAACTGCGTGAACAAAAGTCTGGAGTGGCTTTTCACTTTACATTCTGTTTGTTTAGTAAAGACGCAAAAGGTGAAAACCTTTTTCATTCCACTGTGTACTTCCCATTGCTTTTCTATGTAAAACATGCGCTATAGATGGACATGTTTGACCGTTACATGTTTAAAAAATGCTGAAGTTTACAAATGTTAATAATAAACGACAAGTAATTTTACGTTTTGCATTTCTTCCCCCTAATGCTGCGTACACACCAGAAGCGAATTTCAAGTAAATTGCATACAAAGTGAATGCAATGAAGCGAACAGATGTGAATTCACACGATGCGAATGACGCAAATTTGGTGGCGCGATTACTGCGAACATGCGCTAATTGCCTAAAACGCATCTCCCACGCAAGTTGAAAATATTTATCTCCAGTGGAAAATTTGCATAACGCAAAGTTAAATTATGAGTAATCTGGACCTAGGAATGCGATGTTTAACTTTCTGTGTGCACTCCGAACCGTGAGATAAAACAAAAGGTCCGTACCGAAACATGACTTTTAATATACAGATTTAATTAAATAGTTAAAATGGAAACTGGTTAGGCAAAACTAACATTAGCACTGTAACAGCTTAATACAATTAAACAGTTTTAATGACATTTGCTGGAATGAAACGTAACTTATTTGGATTAGAAAAAAACAGGCAATTCATGCAAAATAAAACCTAGGGATGTAACGATTAAATCACGTGTCCCAGGATGTGCCAGGATTTCACCTTAATTCATTAAAATTCATTCATTAAGAAAACGCGTATTTTCATGATTAATCGTTACAGCCCTAATAAAACCTAAACAAAGAAAGGAATTAAAATGGGCCAACCCTGATTTCATGCAGACCAATAAATAATAATGTTGGACTAGTAATCAAACTGATTAAACTTATAAGGGTGTTGTAAATAGTGGTTGAAAAAGGTTGAAACACTAGAAATGTGATCAATAAACTTTAGTGTAAGTCAAAGACTTTGATTTAACCTAAATTCAAAGTAGTAAATTAAGGTTTTCTTCATTCATCCATTCATAGTATAAGTGAAGAAAGTGATGAGCTACAGAAGGTGAAAGTGGAGGAAAGTTAAAGAAAAGAAAGCAGATCTCTCTGTTAAGACAAGCCCTAAATTGTTTCCCACAGGAAGTAGCAAAGGGAGCGGCCCAATATCGCTCTGGCTACGTCATAGGACCCAGCCCCGCAACCCACGCTCTCTCTCTATTTATAAAACACCACCTTGGTTCAATGACTCTCTCATATCTCTCTTCTTCTTGGCACGAATATGAAGTGTGACAACTGACTTATATAACACATAATACTAAAACGCTTTTATTAACTCCAATTGTGACATAATTTAATCCTTCATTACTAGAGCCTTTTTCATATCAACAATACAGAAACTATTTCTTTCTTCAGCTTCTGAACACCTTTCCAAAATTGGAGATGACACTAAAAGTTCATAAAGATGCTAACATAGCATTCTGTTTTGCTCCTGTGATTAAAAGATAAATCATACATCATGAAAAACTGACATTGGCACATGACTTCAAAATTACGTTGTCAACCCGCGATCACATGACTCTTTTTAAAAGCACAATGGAGGATGACGGCTCTACTTTTTGGAGTAATGCTTAAGTTTTATGTCTTGTTACGTAAAATAAAGCTGTATAATCTTGTATTTAAATATTGTATAATAATTAAGTGGGTGTCCATTGCATGTTTTACTTTCTCTTGTAACTTTCTCTCGAAGTTGTTTTGGGTCAGTAGTATAAGTATTTAATATAAACGCAGATATCAGAACGCTTTTTAAAAGATAATGTAAGCGGGTTGTAAAAAGTAAAACAAATTGACTATAGTCAACAAATCGGAATTGAGCATCAAGATCTGAAGTGTAAATCCAGCCCATGATGCATTTTCTTTCAGATAAAAGAACATTTGGGACATTTCTGGGCAGCAACCTTTGGCTGCTGGGTCTGTAGCCTCCAGCCAATACACATGCACAGGTGAAGACAGCAACCAGACACCAGCTATAAAAATGACTTTGATTATATATAGAAAAATATGTGTTTCGTTAAGAAATAGGACTGGCAGCAGACTGACAGCTGGAGGGGGTGGAGTTAAGGAACGCTCCCGCCCAAGCCGTCTAGCTGACGTCATCAGAATGATCACGAAAGTAGATTTTTAGATTTTTATTCAAAATATGAGGGTACATGAATAAAAAAACGAATAACGCACATAAATTGTTTATAATAAACAATGCAATAGTAAATAAAAAAAATAAGAATTGTTTATTTTAATTTCATTGGGACTTTCATTTACTTTTTAATTTCAAGGTTACAACAGCACTAACAATGTAGTAATTTCATTTTTGGAGAAACAGAGATAGTGGTTGTTCTGTAAAGTTGTACATTTATGTTTGTAACTTTAAAGCTACTTCATGCAAGAAGAGCAGCCAAGTTGAAATGCTTAATCGAAGCCAATTTGGGATGTTGGCATTGACATTGTATTGCTTTTATTTATGCTTACAAGATGTTCTTTGGGAGATTCTCAAATCATGCCCATTTTGCCAAATGCGTCTTAATGAAACACGCAGTCACGAGACAATGAACCGGTTTCCATATTGATCGGTTAAAATGTATTGATCACTGAATACGCTTCTATATAAATTGTTTTCTCTCACAAAAATATTGCTTCACTTCAAAAAGTCATATATTAACTCACCAGAGTCTTATGGATTACTTTATCTGGTGATGGATGGGCTTTAAACATGCAGTCACTATTATACCATTACAAAGCTAGGAAGAGCCAGGATATTATTTAGTATAACTCTAAATGTGTTCGGCTGAAGAAAGGAAGTCATATACACCTGGAATTACGGTGAGTTAATTGTCTGGTAATTTTCTTTTTTGCCTGAACTATTACTTTAACGTCTTGCAAGTGCTATTTAGATGTTTTACTAACACACCAAATCACAAGTGCAGAAATACACAAACCATTCACACCTATTTTAAAAATATCAATTTCTATATGTAACTCCAATGATAACATTTTAGTCTGCAATTGATCTATAAGATGAACGGGTCAGTCTGACTAGAGGACGGCCCGTCTGACTCGGCACAACCCAAACAGACAGTCACTTTTTTGATGTTTCACTAAACGTCCACAGGGCTGCATACACTCGCACTCCACCTCGCTGTATAATTTAACACCCGTCTGGTCTGGCTGCAGGCGTGGAGGCCGCTTGACAGACAAAAATGACAGAAATAACAGCTGGACAGATTCGCAGTCACACACGAGCCAAACCAGAGTCTGGACAGGGTGACCGCCGCAGCCACCTCGTGCCGCTGTCAGCGGGGCAGCGTGACGGTACTTCATTTTAGGAGTTCAACCGGTTGACTCTGCCGTAGGGTGTAATCTGCATGCATTGTGCTGCATCATGCCTGAGAACTCTTATTATAACAAATCTTTGACTCAGCCCTGCGTCTATTTATATTTTCAAACAAAACACAGAAAACACTGCATCTTTTGCATTAGACACTGTATTTTTACAGTTTCGAAAAAATGCAAGTGGTACTTGCCCATGCAAAACATGCGGTCATGATACTAGGGCGTTTTGGGTTGTCGCAATGCAACTCCTAAAGCCGAAGGTATACAAGGGCGGGCCGTCCGCATGCTGTCATTTTCCTCATCAGGAGGGTCCCCGGTCAGACCAGCGAGTTGTCCTACACCCGACGCAAAGCAGCACTTCTCGCCCCGTATGTGACCTCCAAGCATTTCAAACGCATGCACAGACACACACATGCATGCAGTTCCAAAAAACATCAAGAGGTGTGCGTGTATGCGTGTGTTTGTCTTGATGGGCAGTACTGCGCAGACTGGATGCAGAGCTGGTGGTTTGTCTGACTGCGATTAACTGCGTTAAATTATTTTAACGCGTTAATGATTATTAGTTAATCGCATGCGTTAACGTGTTAACGCTGACAAGTCCTCATTTATTTATAACCCAACATGTGTTCTGTTCAATATTTACCCAGCATTGGGTTAAAAATAACCCAGCAGAATTTAGAGTTACCATGCAAACAGTCGTAGTTCATAAAGTTTGTAATATAAATGTTTCCTTACAAAATCGCTTCACATCAGAAGACATTTAATAACTGCATGGATTAAATTCTTGATGAATGGATGCACTTTTGAAATGTTAAAAATGGGGCACTATCCAATGCCATTATAAAGCTGCATAGCTTTTATATATTTCAGCTGTGTTTGACTGAAAGAAAAAAGTAATATACACTAAAATATGGCCTATTTGTAATTTTAGGGTGAACTACTCCTTTAAGTGCCAACGTAAAGTTAACATTAGCAAGTTGCAACATTACCAGCTTCTCAAAAAAAAAAAAAAAAATCTGTGTTTTTGTCAACAAAGGCTTCAGTCAACCGCATCTAAACAGCCACCCCCTAATGCATATCTCCCAGCAGATATAATGGAGTGCTACTCACTCAATTCAAAACCGTTGCTGACTTCTGTTATTGAAGACAAAATACACACACTCACCTGGTTCAGAAATGAGTTATCACATTAAGATATCCGACAGATGTCTGAAGCCATTAAAGTTTAAAAAACAGCCTTTCAGACAGATCACATTATAAATACTTTCATCCTATGAACACTGGGAGAACAACGAGACAGAAACGAGAAATGTTGAGCTATTCATGCACTAATGGAATCTTGTCTTTTATGGTATCTTGGCTTATTTCTGATTAATTGGGTTTTAGTTCAGATGAAAACAAAGACGGTATGTTTTAAGGATTGAAGACATAGTGATGGTTAAAAGAACTTTGTTAAAAGCCAAGTAAGAAATTTCCTGCATTTGTGTATTTGTCAATCTCACTAAGAAATGTCTGAGGGAATATTTTATCCCATAATTGAAAGAAAAAATATTTTGCTTAAAAATAATGCAGATTTTTTTAAACCTTTAAGGTTTTTAATTAAGCAAAATTTCCTAAATCTAATTGCATACATGAATTTTTTTTCGCTTTATGTTTTTGTAATACATCTTTATTAAAAGCAGCATAAATTTTGTTTTAGACAATGAATGATATGGAGTACAAATAATGTTAATGTGACCTAGCATGTAAACCCCAGCTAGACTTTCTAAATAAAATCATCCTTCATAATGTAAATAACATTGTGTCAAAATATAACCTTGATATCTTTAATATTGACTGATTAAAATCACGTCAAATAACGAAATAAGAAAAGTTTTTATATAATTACGGCAATGTACAAAATATCTTGATATAATATATAGGGATGCTCCAATCATGATTTTTACAGCCGATACCAAGTACAGATTTCTTGCGGTCAAAATACAGATGTTGCCTTTGTTATATCATTTAATCAGCTATAATATTGTTTTTTAACAGAGTCCAATAAATGAGCACATTCAATATTTATTCCACAAAGAGCAATTTAATATACCAATGAGAAGGCTTATGCCTGTTAAAAGTAGGCATGGGCCGGTTTCTAGGTATGCCAAGGTTTTAAACAGTCAAGGTTTCAAAACCACTAAAATGTTCTGTGATACCGTGAGCTGTGTTTATACAAAATTGATTAAATCATTAAATTCATGTTATTGATTTGATGTTTACATTTAATATACATTACGAAAATATTATATATTTTTTGACAGCATATTATAATTTAAAGGCTTTATTTTTACCTGGCATTTGAAATAACACACTTTAGTTTCGCAATGACAATACCGCAACACCGTGAAACCGTAGTATTTTTGTTAAAGGTTATCATACCGCCAGAATCTTATACCGGCCTATGCCTAGTTAAAAGTAATGAAAATAAAACACTGTACAGTCTTCAGTGTATGAATTAAATATAGATACATTCTTATAAAGTAAAACAGTTCTTTAGTCATAAGCAGTGATTTTATCTTTAATATTATTGACAAATAAATTAGGTTACGGTAGCGAGAGAGAACTTTGCACTGTCGCACTGAATAACAGGCTGTGTCTGTGTGTGCGTCGCAGGTGCACATTGCAGACAAGCTGCAAGGTAAAATAAAAGGTTAAACAGTCAAAACCTTAAAAAAACATGCAAATAATAAACTTTCGGCATGAAGATGAAATGTCAGCGATAGATGTCGTGAACATGGTGTTTGATGGGGATGTGAAGACGCGTTTGAAAGATCGGTTCATGACATTGGCAAATTTAGAACCGATCGAGTCATTTAAAGCGATGATCGGCCGATACTGATCTAAGGTTGGAGCATCCCTAATAACATTCAAATGATTTGTGGCATAAAACATCAATCATTTTGACCCATCCTATGTATCTTTTTTCTACCCATGCGATTTACGACTTGTTTTGTGGTCCAGGGTCACATATATGGTCCGAGGTGTGCGTTTGAGTAGAGGCGGAGACTGATTTGCATATTCATAGATAGAATATACTAAATAAGGTAATTACATTTAAGCAGTTTTAACGCATGTAGAAATTATAGTCACAGGAAAACTTTTACATATGCTATTATAATTAGGGCTGGGAATTGTTAGGAATTTCACAATTCGATTTGATTTCGATTCTTGATGCTTCGATTCGATTTAATTCTATTCAATATTGATTATTTGCTTCAGTATCGATTCGGTAATAAGTAAATACACAAGCAATTAAATACCTGTGTATATGAAGAGTTTGGTTCCAAAACGTGATAAACACCATTTTTAAAAAATGTGTTACTACCAAAATTTGTATTGTATCAGGTCAGTATTTAAAAGTAAATTCTTAATTTTACGCAAAATTCAATATCCGCCGTGTTATTCTGTCATCTTCTCTCCCTTTTTTCCCAAAACGCAATAAACGCCAATTCTCCTTTTCTGCAGAATGCAATAAATCCACTCAACAAATCACAGCGCACCATTCACGCAATGTAAACAAACAATGGCAGCGCGTTGAGTACACGGAATCCTAGTTTTCCTCATCTACTTTGTACTTCGTGATCAACAAACAAACAAAAACAAAATAATACTTTAATGGCATTGATAAACCTGTGATGGTTTTCTGTGACGGGAAAGAAATGCCATCAACATCTAATAATTTACGCGAGAGGCACTCAGGAGAACATCACTTGTTCTCCTGACAGCATCAAGCTTCTCTCATGCTAACACATTGACCCCAGAGGATCGTATGAAAAACTTTCCATTATTTTACTTAAAGTCAACGAAAATCGAGCAGGACCAAAACATTTTACAGCTGATCGCTATGAAAAAGCGATGACGACACAATGTTCCAAGTATAACCGCAGCAATGTTTTGATTAATGCCATTAATGTTACTTTTTTATTCAGTGTATACCACTAGTCAACTAAATGAATATAACATGACAAAGATGAATGCACATTATATATTGATTCAATAGATTTATAGCATTTTGAAAAAAAAGAATCCGTTTTTATAATAAATCTTTGAAAATCAAGTTATGGATTTGAATTTTTTATGTTTTTATAACCTAAAGATGCTATGTGAAAGTTTGTAACCGAAATAGTGGTTTTCATCTTGTCACTCTTTGGTATGGAAAACATGTTTTTACTGAAATTTGTCAAAATTGATTTATTGCGTTTTGGAACCAAACTCTTCATACGTTTACAGGATTTTGAAAGACTGTGGCGGTGATGACGTCACACGCCGATTAGCATATATGTGATGCCATTGCGTCGTGTTTTAATCTTTGATCTATCACATTATACTTCATTTTAACACAACTGAATGCTATTTTTACATATTATCTGGTCTTTGGTCTATAAAAATAGTGACCAAACACAACCCAGTAACGACCCCCTTTAATCCAATCAGCTCTTTCTTCTACTGCTGCTAAAAACGGGACATCGTCTGACAAAATCATCATACATTTACATTGAGGCTGTACTGATGTTTGCTCTTCTCATCAGTGTTGTTGCTTGCACACAGACTCACAACAAGAGAACGGGTATGTGTGGGAAACACTACTGCTAACCTTTCGTTAAGTCATGATGAACTCGACCATCCGTCTTTTCTGTCAGTAACATCCATTACTGTTGGCGTTTACGCGAAAAAGAAATCACACAGAGTTAAAATACTTTCACTGTATTTTATGCGCGAGATGCGGCACGCAACATGAGAGAGGGGAGGGGTAGGGAGGGAGGCGGACTGAGTGCTCGCTACAATGAACTAAGGCGTTTTAAATAGTAAAATAAAAATGGGAATCATGCTGTTTTGGTAAAGGGCGTCTTGTACACCCCTGAACACTCTCATTAGAGTGTTGACCACAGCGCCGCCACTGGCCGGTGGGCTGAATCGATTCATAGGATTTGTTGAATCGATATTGAATTGAGAAACAAATAATTGCAATGCATTAATGAATCAATATTTTTACCCAGCAGTAATTTTAATGCTAAACGATTAGTTTTAAGTGATAAAATTATCGAATACAGGAAGACTTTAATTATCATAAAAACAATATAATAACGCAAGAGAAATGGTGATAAAACCTTCCTTAATAATTTCATGTAAAAAAAGTACATTTTGGAAGAAAAAGTTTCATTCATATAGAGTATATGACCTGAATAGTCTTCATTCCAATCAGTGCTGTTACAACAGCAAGCTAACATGTTGAATAGTTTGTATAAGAGAAATGGTCAATCAATGGTTTTTGTGTACTGCGCTTTTTAATGTCTCTCTTGTGCTTACATTGTGTGTGTGTGTGTGTGTGTGTGTGTGTGTTTCTGGGCCTGAGGCCACAGTAAGAGCCTACACACACGTCCGTCACACACCCACCACCCAACGGAAATGAGAACCATTCCATCCTGCCACCAAACACACACACACACACACACACACACACACACACACACACACACACACACACACACACACACACACACACACACACACACACAATGTATGGCTTCACCAGAGTGCCATGAGACCAAAACCTCTTTGTGGTAAAGCATACAGTAGTGAAACCAAATATATTTATTTCTTATATAAGTGACGACAGATCAGCAAACCTTCAGAAAATAAAGTATTTGCAGTGAGAACTCCACTAAAAAAAACCATATGCACACACAAAAAAACAACACACACATAGAGAGGCGTTTTTTAGGAGTGTCTGCACCCACTCCTCTTCCCAGTCACTTGTTAAGGACACTGCTTCCTGTTCCGGCTCCTCCCACGAGGGGACAGAGGCATGGAATAGCACTCATGGGGGCGAGAGAGGAGTGGAGGGGCGGACAGCCAAATAAACTTTCCTCCAGACGCACTCATTCATTCAGGACAGACCTGCAGCCGTCAGATCATTTCTCATATAAACGCTCTTTGATTTTAATGTGCGCAGCTGAAAGGAAGTCTGCTGAACTAAATGAGAGTTGTTAACACACCTTCTCAATATTAATTAATTGCAGCGGCCTGGCTGCCTTTTTTATGCAATAAACATCAGTTAATTTAGTCAAGTTGAAACTGAATAGTACAGATTTTTTTCCTGCCGAGCACACGCAGATTGATTCCAGGTGTTTAAAGACAATAACGAGACTCCAGCCAGCATTCATAACTAACTTAAGACACATAATAATTTCAATGCAACATTGATTCAAAAGGCATAATTACTTCCACTCCAGGTCAAATCAGCAGATGTCCACTGGAAGATATCATCTCAGCTGAAAACTATGTTATGTTCATTAAAAAAAAATAGATATAGATGTCTAATCCAAAACCTAGCACTCAATACAATAAGCAGAAACTTTGTGCACCACGTAAATAAAGTACTCCTTATGTCAAACGCACAACAGACTACAACAATTAAAAAGTTTTACATATGTCGCAAAGTGATAATGAAATACTGATAAGCATTAAAAATGCGCTATGGCACCAATTATGTGTATGTGTGCTATGTAGATTGAAATATATTGATTCATACTAACATAACTATGTATTACGAGGTATATGTCTAATAAAAAAATTCCCATCTCAATGCATTCCAGGTGAGTGCTGTACCCTGTGTAACATCAGCGTTTAAAAATTAGTGTTGTAAACGCACAGTTTACGTATACATTGTGCAAAACCGCACTTAGCAGTTATGTGTCTGAAACTGTAGAATGTAGCATCTATTTACATGTATATCTATGGTCCAACGTGATGCGAAAGAGTGGAGGTGGGGACTAATTTGCAAATTCAGATCTATGGTCAAAGCTGTGCGATTGAGAAGAGGCAGGGACTAATTTGCATATTCATAGATCCACATACTAAATGATGCAAGGGTGTCGAGTTATATTTAAGCTGTTTTAAAGCATGAAAAATGTATTGTGACAGGTCAAAGTTTGATATGTGCTATTATGATGCTCAAATATACGTTTTAACCGACGGGCAACCTTCCGATCTCTCTGATGAAGCCAATACGGAAGTGATTTAAACTGCAATTCATCGACTGGCCGCTAGAGGCTGGCTCCAAAAGGGAGTCAATTCCCATATACACCCATGTTAAATTACCATTTGTATAGTAGAAAATAATAAGTTTACAGCCTGGTACAAAAAATAGTTTTTGGCCTGTATAGCTAAGTTTGCCCTTCATGACAACTGTGAGGGGGGTGAATTCTTTTGTAACTCCTCCGTTTAAATGATATTAAGCTTTAAAGTTCTGCATAATTAAGGGCATGGCCACACACAGCCACTGCGGTCACTAGAATCGAGCTAGGCAGGCGTGGTTTCAGCAACCAGACACCTCAGCTTCACCCATGTCCCGCCTCCTATCCCATTTTTGGATATCCGCGAGTGATGCGCGATTGACGCTCGGCCAAGATGGCGACAACAGGCAACTCCTACTTTAAGCTTCAAAAACGATCTTCAGAAACAAATGGGTGACGTCACGGACACTATGTCCATCTTTTTTACAGTCTATGGTTTTAACCCTAGCTCGTTTGGTAGTGACAGCAGTGGCACTTCACCCGTCACTCAAGTGGCCATTCCCTTAATTATGCAAATTTTAAGGCTTAAAGGCAGGGTCCATGATGTCTGAAAGCCAATGTTGACATGTGAATCACCTAAACAAATACACCCCTACCCCAATAGAATCTGGATCTTGTTGTTTCGTTCACATGCATCTTACTGCTGATTGGCTACTAAGTGTGTTTTGGTAGTCGGCCCGACTACCTTTTCCAAAGCGTTTTTCAGAAATTGTGCACTACGCCTTTATTATAATTTAAACGGATGAGTAACAAAAAAATTACCACCACCCACAGCTGTCATGAAGGGCAAAATTAGCTATATAGACCAAAAACATTTTTTGTACCAGGCTGTAAACTCATTATTTTCTACTATACAAATGGTAATTTAACATGGGAGTCTATGGGAATCGACTCCCTTTTGGAACCAGCCTCTTGGCGCCAGTCGATGAATTGAAGTTTAAGTAACCTCCGTGTTGGTTCTCGATAGAGATTGGAGGGTTGCCCCTTGGTTTTAAAAGATAAAATTATTTACTACAGGGAGACTTTACAATTGTCTTAGAAGTCACCTCACTAGGTTTTGAAAACGGAGCTCATAACTACAATGTTAAGAAGCCAGAATGGCACTGTACTCACTTTTTCAAAGGGTCGATCACGGTCTTCTGAATCTGATTGACCTGCGTGAAGACAAGAAACAAAAATCACAATCAATCACATTTATACATGTGGCAAACGCTTTTGTTCAAACCGATATACGGCACATTTAATCTATACATTTTTTATCAGTATGCATGCTCCTTGGGGATTGAACCCTAACCTTTGCATTGGTAGCCCAATGCTCTATCACTTGAGCATACATAAAGAGTCATCCCAATGACAAGCATCAAAACAAGTTTTATGGATCATTAAGTTGAACACAACAAAAAATAAAAATAAATGACCCAAAAACTTTTGGGTGAAGCTAATTAGCAACAGGATTTAACATAGCCCCCACATCAACAACATCATCAGCCCCCCCCCCCCCAATACAAAGAGCGTAGAAGTGGGGAGAAAAAGTTTGTGACGTCTTCTTTTTTATTGTACTCCTGGCCTGAGGAAAGCGAGAAAGACGTGAATATTAATTGAGCAGTGAATACAAAAGGTTGGAATCATCGAGGGACTACACATGAAAGCACAGCCCCAGCTGGGGTTGCAATGCTGAAAAGGGTGGGCTGCTGTACAAGATGAAAGTTCACTGCAAACAAACATTTTTAACAATAACAGTTTATATTCCCTCCGTTCTTCTATGCGGTGTCAGGGCTGAAGAGAAGACAAGAGGAGGAGGAGGAGGTAAAGGAGGCAAGGAGGGGTGTTTGAGTTAAATGGGTGTAAACGAACGTCGCGTTGCCGCCTCAAGTCCCAAAACCAAAGTCTTAAAGTTGCCCACACAATTAAAATCTTAAACTTGCAACAAAGCATTTACATTGCAGATCTGAGATGTCAATAGGATGTGGTTGGCAGACACAATACGAACCTAACCTTGCAAACAGTGCAAGTAATGAGCAAACAGAGAACGTTAGAACGAGAATGTAAAGCCGACGCGAGCTGACAGACCCATCAGTGCATTGTAACTTATGGAGCTAATTAACATCTCACTCGCTATTGAGAGCAAAGTCAGTCACAGACAGCAAACAAAACTCGACCTGAGAAGAGAATGATTCATTACAGTTGAGCTAACCATCGTTCAATTAAAGTCTTTAATCAAACAAGTCAAAAATAATAGTAAGAACAAAACAACAATAAAGAACTAATAAAAAATGCAGAGTGGCAATTAGCTTGAGTAGCTACCATTGCAGATATCAGAGATCGTCAAACATAATCATTATAAATATTCTTTATTATCATGAAAATACCTGAAAATGTTTGAAGAACAGCGACGTTAAAATGAATTTGCGTTAACATGTTAATTTTGACAGCTCTAATAAGAATACATATAGACAGGCGGCCACAGGCAGAAATTATATTTTGGTCACTGAGGGAGAAGCACTGGCCCGATCGGGCCACTGACAATACTGTTTACTGGCCCCAGCGTCTCTCATGATGGCCCCGGGCCATCCTTTTTGTTGAGCCCTGACACAATACAGAAAATGGCCCCAATACTGAACTTTGGGGTACACCATAAAATGTTGGCTGGGATAAAAGAATTTAATGAAAATCTTTACATCTGTCATTTTTTCAGTTATCACAGAAGAGATAATTGTAGAGTTATAGCAAACAACAGGTCAAAGAAATAGAGAAAGAGATAAGCTATAATACCCATGAAAAAATACAACAGACAGTGGGAATGCAGTGATAGACTGTGCTCTCATTATATGGTATATACTTGCCTAAGGCATATACTAGCTCTAGTGTGTGAATCAGGGGCCAGAGATCAACCATACACATACACACAAAATGCATACAAACCCTGAAAAAAAAATCAATATTCCTTACCACTATCATGGCTGCTAGTTATTACCATTGAAAGCTTCACAGGCCTTAAAACAGTTCAAACATTATTTGACACAGTCAATACACAGTGCAGGTTTAGAATGAAGTAAGTTATTATGAAAACATTCTGCCTATCTGTATCCACCCTTGGGCAATCCATTTTTTACTCAAAATAGAGCAAGGAAGTCTGTTTAGTTATCTTTAGCTGCCCTAAGTTTGATTCGGTTGGTAACCGTGACTAAACCTTTCAATTTGGGAAAAACAGGGGAGTTTGTTGCATGTTTGGTGCCTGATTCATGGAAGTCTCATTAACCATTCAAGCATCCCAGGGTGGTAATTCACACCAGCACACTGCAAAATGCAGAGCTTAAAAATCAGCTGTGCTAACATCTCTCGTCGCCCACGGATAGTGCAGCATTCGCTGCCAAGTACCCATACAGTAGAGTATGAGAAAACGGTGCTCGGGCGAAGAGGAGAGAGCTGTGGAAAGCATTTGGCTTTGGTTAAACTGACAGAGGGGTCAGCGAAGAGCAAGGATATTTGCATCAGGCTTCAATCTGCTATTTCTGAGATTTGCCGAACTGTGGACCGTATTACTAGAGGCACTTGTGGTATATTTTGCCCTGGTAGGCTTGTGCATGAGTGCATATCTATGACATGTTTGATTCGCAACTGCTAATGGCTTTACATATAATCTGTTTCTTGTTAAAAAAACTGTAGTACAATTAAAGCTTTTTCCTAGAGCAACCAAGAAATTAAATTGCAATATTAAATTGGGAACCATGTAGTAAAACATATCAAAAGGAAATGTTCCTCAAATTCATATTTTATATATACAAATGCCATGTTTGTAAAGTACAAATGTTTAATTTCATTAATTACGATAGATTCATTGATTCGTAATTGGCAACATGAGATCTCCCAAAAGTACTTCCACAAAAGAGTCCACCTCAAAAAACCTAATGTTGTTTGTATTTAAAAAGTCAAGTAATCCTGACTAAACATTACTTAAATTTTTTTTATTTTGGATCCATAACTTAAAGAGCACCCATTTCATTGCTAAAAAAATAACGTTATTTTGTGTATTTGGTATAATACAATAAGTTTGCGTGGTTTATGGTTAAAACAACACATTTTCCACATACCGTAAATTTTTGTAGCTCCAGATTTCACTCTCTTCCTAAAAAGCTCTGTGTCCCTGATTGGCCAGCTAATCTGTACGTTGTGATTGGTCTGAATACCTCTGACATCAGCCAGAAATGTGAGGCTCTTTATCATGTTTGAAAGATTCGTGCACAATGCAATGCTAACAGGAGTTAACTTACAGGCTGTGAGTCCGAAGCGGGAGGAATTATGACAATGTTGGTCTTGTCAACGTCACCAATCCCAGGAAGTAAACGGTTTTCTACAATCTGTGTGTTTGTTGTAGTCCAAGAAAAGAGATTTACGTTGGAGACGATACCTCGCGTCATCGTTTACTTTGGGGTTTGTACCTTTTGCATATCGATAACATGTACTAATACACACTTACACACCAAAGGAAATGTTAAATCGTAAATCGGACCATTGGTGCTCTTTAAAGGAATAGTCTACTCATTTTCAATATTAAAATATGTTATTACCTTAACTAAGAACTGTGATACATCCCTCTATCATCTGTGTGCGTGCACGTAAGCGCTGGAGCGCGCTGCGACGCTTCGATAGCATTTAGCTTAGCCCCATTCATTCAATGGTACCATTTAGAGATAAAGTTAGAAGTGACCAAACACATCAACGTTTTTCCTATTTAAGACGAGTAGTTATACGAGAAAGTTTGGTGGTACAAAACAAAACGTAGCGCTTTTCTAAGCGGATTTAAAAGAGGAACTATATTTTATGGCGTAATAGCACTTTTGGGAGTACTTCGACGCGGCGCAGTAACACCATCCCTCTCCCATTATGAGAGTGAGAAGGGGAGCGGACTTTTCAGGCGAGTCCAAGTACTCCCAAAAGTGCTATTACGCCATAAAATATAGTTCCTCTTTTAAATCTGCTTAGAAAAGCGCTACGTTTTATTTTGTACCACCAAACTTGCTCGTATAACTACTCGTCTTAAATAGGAAAAACGTTGATGTGTTTGGTCACTTCTAACTTTATCTCTGATTGGTTCCATTGAATGAATGGGGCTAAGCTAAATGCTATCGAAGTGTCGCAGCGCGCTCCAGCGCTTACGTGCATGCACACAGATGATAGAGGGATGTATCAACAATTCTTAGTTAAGGTAATAACATAGTTTAATATTGAAAATGAGTAGACTATTCCTTTAACAATCTTGGTTAATTTAACTTAACATACAAAACCCTAAACTAAAAAATGTATGTGCAATAAACTTAAAATTATTAGAACATAAGTCACGACACGAGGAATACTCATGCCTGAAAATGTTTTGATTATTTACGCTGTTTCAAAGAATAACAACTGATGGGATATATAAATAATTGTTAATAAAATTAATTCAAGTTTTACACTCTTTTTAGTATTATTAATGCTGTTTTGTTGTAAATTATAGTTTTTTTGCAAAGTCACCATTTAGGTGATCAGTGTTTACTTTAGTATACATGGACCCTGTTCAACTCATTGTATTTCTTTCCACTACAATGAAGATCTGTGTGAACAATGTTGTGTGTTTCTGTGGAGAATTAAGTTAATTCCTTAATTGACACAAAGTCAGTCATGAATTTCTTTTATTTCATCTTGTTGTACAATGTAAAGTTGTTATAAAATGACAATTAAAGTTGAGTCTTTATAAATGTCAAGTGAACTTAACAGTTTAAGTGCAATGTACAAACTTCATATTTTGGTAACCTTAACTATTTAAGTTCAGTCTACATGACCACCAAGCTCAGTGAACTTTAATATACAAGTTTTCGGGAGACCCATTACCCAATCGGATTGAGGGAACGGGTTTACTCAATCAAATTAGTTCAGTCAACTTATTGGGGTTTTCAGTGCAGCTGTAACTACAGAATAACGCTAAAAATTAATCAAGTAACACATTTTTTTGTGCTACTGCAATGTTTCTTTCAAACAACATGTGTCAGGTTTTCAACTCATCTCTTAACAAGGGCCATGCTCTGCTTTGACCTCCACAAGTCCAGCGTTGTAAGTTGGGTCATGGAAGTAAAAAAAAATTCTAGGTTGCTAGATAGAAAATTTTCTCAAAAAGAAAAATTATTTTCTTTAAATGTGATAATGTTGCACAACTCGATGAAACTATATACACACGATTAGTCTCTCTTCCATCTTGCGTTGATCTTTGCATTATTGCTGCCCACGTTATGACACATCATGAGAATTGTTCGGGAATCAATGGTTGTGCTCAGAAAGGTCAAAGCCAAAAAGGCTCCAAGTGTTAACACTGTTTGAACTTCGAGCATCGCTAAAGCGATGTAATGCGCGTTGCCATGTTAAGAGGCGTAGCTCGATGTTGCGTAGCTTTATGCAACGTACCGTATACTTTAATGCATTGGGGAGTGCTGGCGCAAATCTTGTGAAAGGCTCTTATCCACTATTTACAGAACAGCTAGACTTTTAAACGCTACTCTTCTGGCAGCAAGTCAATGCTTTGTGATTCGCTTAAGGGCTCTCAACTACATTTAAAGGAAAAAAAGGAGAAAGACAACAATCAGGACCACCAGCAGCAGGAAATCGAGAAGACAGTAACGCTGAGATGGGACTCATCTGAAGATGCATGTGCGCACCGAGTGAAGAAGGGCGTGGGGTCTGCTGTGAGAAAAACTTACTCATGCCCAATCTGCTGGAGGGAAGACAGAACATACTTCTGCCAAAGTCAGAGAAACAACTATTTTCACGGCCAAATGTGGAAAATAAACACGGGTTAGAAGGTGTTGCAAGCAGAACTGAAGTCGATTTATTTTTGAGATGCATGAAACAGAACTGAAGATATACATTAACGTTACTTTAAATAGTCTTCATTTTACTAATTTTACTTCATGAAGCCATTGATGATTGGAAAGATTACACATTAACACAAATGCATTGGTAAGCGTTTAGTTTTATAACCAATCATAGACTGGCTACAAATAGGTCTATTGGGTGCAATGAATGCAATGGTGAATCAAATTTTCAAAGGTGTGGAAATTAATTTGCCAGACTATCAGTAACCTGATCATTTACAAAATCCTGATCATTTACTCATCCCATTGTCATCCAAGTTGTTTATGTCATTATTTGTTTAGGCAAGAAGAAATTAAGTCTTTTGAGGAAAAAATTTCAGGATTTTTCTTATTTTAATAGACTTTATTGGACCCCAACAGTTTACAGTTTCAATTCAATGTAAAATTGCAAGTTCAACGCAGCTTCAAAGGGCTCTAAACAATCCCAATGAGGCATGAAAGTCTTACCTAGTGAAACGATTGTCATTTTTGACAAGAAAAATACAAAATAAGCACTTTTAAACCACAACTTCTCGTCTTGCACTAGCCATGTGACGTGCCAGCGCAACTGCATGTAATTGCGTAAGCACACCAAAAGGTCACGCATCACACATATAAACTGACACTAAAACATTAATTAGGTTCATTGCATGTACAACAATGTCGGAAAGGTACTCCTTCTCCACACTTGTAAACAGTGGAGCGGTAGTTTCGCATACGTCATGCACGACCTTTTGACGTGCTTAAGCAATTACGTAAGGTCGCGCTGGCGTGACACACGGCTAAGTGTAAGACAAAAAGTTGTGATTTAAAAGTGCTTATTTTTTGTTTTCTTGTCAAAAAACGACTATCGTTTCACTCTTATGCCTCGTTTGGGATCGTTGAAACTGCAATTTTAAACTGCATTGAAACTGTAAACTCTAATAAAAAGGTCCAATAAAATCTATTAAAATTAGAAAAATCCTGCAATGTTTTCCTCAAAAAAAAAAAAAAAAAAAAACTAATTTCTTTTCGACTGAACAAAGAAAGACATGAACATTTTGGATGACATGGGAGTAAATTATCGTGATTTCTTTTATATGAAAGTGGAGTAATCCTTTAAGATACGTTTACTTGACGATGCACTAAAAATGGAAACATTTTTCCTTTGTGTTTTTCACGTACTTTCGACAACATTGTAAAAACGATCCCCAGTCACACAGATTTATTATGCTTGCCAGGGCAGTTGCTGACATAATACGCATGCACATGACATCACCGTTTTCACGAATTTGTGTTTTTGTAGTTTACAAAGAAACGATAAGGACGTGGTTTTAAAAACGTGCACTCTGAAGCTTGTTTTCAAAACTTTGTTTTTAGGCACCCAAAATGCTGTTGTAGTGTATCAATAAAAAGTTTTCAGTTTTTAGTGGAAAACGGTGTTGTATAACTCCCCCTTAAAGGCTGACAGATTTGTGAATTTACACTTCAGAGTGACAGAGTTAAACAGTAAAATAGTAGTTAGGAAACACATTTGGTTGTCAGGAGTTCTGTAGGCATGTGTTCATAAGAGTTATCAGACATTCATCATTTATAAAGTTCTACATCACCCCGACCTGTCAAATTTCATCTAAAACAACAGTACTCACAAGTTAAGTTTGCTACCTTTAAACCTATTTAAGTCAATTTTGCAGCATTTCACTAATTTCCCTCATAATAAGCTCAGAAAATATGAAAAGTGTGCCGATTCTGTGTGGGCACAGAGATGAGTAAGCCAGCACTAGTGGCAGGGTTATATGCTTAAAACATTACATGCTTATTATGCAAATGCATATCATTGCCAAATAGGAGACTACTTCTGGTCATAGTGGGAGTGTAGCGCGTTATATTTAAACCCAAAATTATTTAAATTTAAAATAATTCCATTTCAATTAAATACAACATTTACAGGAGAAAAATACCTTAATATATTTGACTAAATAAGGTGATACTAAACAAACCAGTATTTCAGAATACAGCAGCTTAATGTTAAAGCTGCTATTAGTAACTCAAATAAGTAATTTGCCACACAATCGAACCTCAGACTGATTCAGTACTAAAAACCAAAGCAAAATTATAAACCTTCACCATAAGCTTTCCTTTGCCTCCAAACAAACACCATTATTGCCATCTCCTCTTAGAATATAATCACTTAAGCGTACAATTTAATGTTTAATAATTATTTTCACGGTTCTGCTATTTTTATTTTTTAAGCTAGTTTAAAACAACGTAATAATGTAAAAATCACTTTATAAATACATTTTAACTGATTGATTAAGTTACTGTATTAAATCAGTTATCAAATGCAATAAAATAGAGTTCTGTCAAAATATCCAGGGCCGGCATCACAAGGGGGTAAAAGGGGGCATTGCCCCCTCAGTTTATTTTTAGTATTTATGGCAAGGTGTAAAAATAAGACTTTACAAAAAAGATTTCTAATTAAAATCAAGACTAACTGAAATAATCGAAAAATATACAGAAAATTTGGTTGCGCTTTTTTATTTTATTTTATACGTAACAGTGCTACGCATCTCCGACTGGCAATGAAGTATACATGAAAAAAAATCGCACTAAAAGATGATTGGACAGGAAAATAATAAACATGGATTTCTGTAGCAGGATAACAATTTCTATTGGCTGCCTGTTGTGCTAAGTGGGTGATTCTCACGAAAACTTGGTTTTAAAAATGTCAAGCATGAAAATGTAAAAATTGCTTAAATTTACTTTTTTTCCCACCAGACATTGAAAAACAAAGTCTGGAGTAAATGGGAACATTAATTTAAAAACTTTTACTTATCATTTAACACTTTTTGTAACAATTTAAAAAATTTGTCCTAAAAAATCTCATTACCGCAACAGTCAGAAAACATCAACACTGACATATTTTCAAAATGACATGACAAACCTGAAAGAACATAATTTGGAGATTCTGCACATGCATTTAAAATCAAAGTATTATGCTTCTATTAATTAAATTAACATTTAATAAGCATCTATTGCGGTAATAATAATCAAAATGTCGTGTAAGCATTCTGACAAGACAATATTTCAAATTACCTGTAAAAAATGATCTTACCTGGTAGCCATCTTGAAGTAACTGGTCCATGTGCTTGGTCACTCAAAATCAAACTTTATTAAAATTCTGTATGTGTGCTTAAACTGTTCTCAAAAAGTGTTGCGGAGGATGAGAACATCAGGCATGGACACATCATTTTCCTAATTTTTCTTCATTATTATTATACATGAATATTCAGTAAATATTTTTTCTGTCATCTAAAGTAGTCTAGCAAAACATCCATTTATTTTTTTCTTAATATTTTTGTGTTAATTTGATTAAATTACAACATAACGCATGTTCAAACACAGCCGGACACATTGCGGTAATGAGAATTTCAGCAGAAAATGAGATTAAATTTCCAATTATAAATTCTTATGTTGAAATCACACATTGTGCAAGGTAGAACACAGTATTGTGTTAATTCTGATGCTTTTTAATGTTACTATATTACACATTTTAAAGCTAAAATCATTAGTGCCGTGGTGTTTCACTGGTTTCGTGAGAATCACCCAAGTGCTTGCGTCTCATGTAACCTAGTTCAGTGTGTAAGGTCAGCTGAGAGTCATGTCTCAATTAACATAAAATTCAAAACTATAAAAACCTTGATTCAAAATTTAGGCTGTGTGTAATAAAACGATAATGTTTTGTAAGTAAGCTAATTTTCACCAATAGGTGTTTGTGTACAGGCACGCGAACAGCACACAACCTGTAAAATTTTAATTATAATACAGTATAGGATTTATCCAACATTTATCCACGTTATTCTCTGCGCTATGACTTCGTTATAATATCAGCTCACTACGTTGGAGCTACAACGCGTGTTAATGAAGAAATGTTATGACAAATCAAGAAGATTACAGCTCTTCTAAAAAAAAGGTATGAAATTTATTATTAAAATTGTGATTTTTTTCATTAAAACTTGAAGTTAACATTTTATTAGTTTTGTCTGTTAGGTTAGCTGTGCAGTACACTTATGCAAATACTATGTTTAAGTGAATGCTGCATTCAAAAATCTGGCAAAAGTAATTCATCTGCATGTTTTTTGTTTAAAGTTAAGCCTCCTTAAAAATTTTAAGTGCCGCCCCCAGGCATTTCATTCAGCACCCGGGCCTGAAAATACCCCTGGTCTCTCACCTTCTCCTGATTGAACGCATCCATTCTCTTCATGGCTGTATCGAGAGCAGTCATAGAATCCAAGAATTCCTGATCCTGCTCACATAGTGGATTACTTAACAGGTCCCCTGAGATCTTCACTGCTGCTTTAGACATGGCTAAAAAACAAAGAACAACTTTATTTAAAAAATACATGTTTAAGTGCTATAATTGGGTCCCCAGTGCTTGTATCAACTTAAAAAAATGTGAAAAAGATCAACCCAGTAACCATTCTCTGCAAGCATGTGAAAAATAGCTTATTGATTGTGATGTCAGAAGGGGATAATGCCGCCCCTTAAATATACAACCACGGCACACATACAAAGTGGCAATTTTAACATGTTATAATAAATTACCTATATGATATTTTGAACAAAAACTACACATATGTACTCAGCAAAGATTTATTTGACAAACTTAACATCAGCAAAAAATGATCTAAATAGTCAATTGCTCTTTATTGGGTAAGATAAAGCTTAAATTACAAACCAGAAGCTATTTGTAATTTCAAAATGTTGCCGTAAGTACTGCAGGAACACTTGGTAATTTTGCGAACATATGGTAAAATGACATGCTTGTTTATTTGTTCATTAAACCAGCATTGGAAAATGACATGAAACAGATGTTAAATGTGTTAATGATATATCAAGAGAACACCATACCTGAAAATAAACAAGAATATTATAATTGTCTGCCCTATTAGAGAAGTTTAACAAACAATACAACAGTAAACTTTTAAAAATTATGAAAAAGAAAGGTCATTCCCAACTCAAAACCGGTCTGCTTAAAAGATGTTGATACAGCATTATTATATATAATATGAAAACTCTATGCGTGCCAAATCTCAAAGGACCTTTACATTGTCATATTATTTGTAATTACTATCCTTTAAAAAAATTATGATTATTATTCATAATTCTGAAAATAAAACAATTTATTAAGATTTCATCACATAGGGACCAAAACGATAAAACTTTCCCCTTCTTTTATGACTTTGCCCCAATTAGCTGAAGTAAATCAAGGCCTGTTTTGGGGACGTGGGGTGTGAGGGGTGGATGTTTTATCTGGCTTCCTGCCTTGTGTGCGTCTGATCCGGATTGACGCTGACGTGCTCATCTGATCAGCATTCTGACTTTAAGCGGCTCTGGCAGGGAATGCGACGGACTGTAATTGGTGTTGGCACTATTGAAGCATCAGTACACAGTCAGAGGCCTTTAGTGAATATTCATCAACTCGCAAACTATCCTCTCCGACGTGCTCGAAACCGACTTGTGAAGTTGCAAATCTTTGTTCTTTTGCAGGTGCATTGCCTTGAATTTCACGGATTTGCAAACAACACTAAAATCATCTTAAAATACTTGTGACTTTTGACCTTTTGTTAACTTGTAGACAGAAGGCTTTTGTTTGTTAATGTGTAACACTCATGTGTTTGACCGCTGATATGACTCCCTGAGGTTTGGATCGACAGATGAAGTGCAGTTTAGACAATCTGCAAAGCACATGTTACTTACCATGACAGATAAAAAATCAGTTTTAATCATACTACACAACACTAAAGCCTAGAGTATAGTCTGTTTTAAGGTGTACACAAACTTATGTGTACGGTTGAACACACAGTCTTGCAAAGTATAGTTTATTTGACTCAAACGTGTACACATGCACATTGCGACATGCAAAGCATCTCCTAGGCCAGGGGTTCCCAAACTTTTTCAGCGTGCGGCCCCCCTTGTGTACGGTGCATTCCTTCGCGGCCCCCCAAAGAAAATTTGTGACAAAAAACTGTTCTAAAACTCAACATTTTATTTAAAAAAAATTTAATTATACAAAAAAGTAGTGCTGTTGTTTAGTAGCCTTATTTTTTTAGGTTTAATTACACAGAAGTCATGATAAATTAATGTATTTCATAAAATGTCATAAAACTGGGGCGCCTCTGGCACAATCTCGCGGCCCCCCTGGGGCCCCGGCCCCCAGTTTGAAAACCACTGTCCTAGGCTACATACTACATTCTCCTGTAGGCAGGGGCGAAAATTTCATCTAAATGTTGGGGGGGCAATAAACATAAAATTTTTCAAGAAAATTTTTTGAAGGGGACACCAATAATACAGGCAAAATTGTACTTGCAAGGAAATGTGTACAGATAGAAAACGTGATAGGAAATCTGATTAAACCATTAGCATTGCGCTAAAAAATAACCAAAAAGTTTGGAAATTTTGCCTATTTAAAACTTGATTCTTCTGTAGTTACATCGTGTACTAAGACCGACAGCATATTAAAAGTTGCGATTTTCTAGGCAGATGTGGTTGGGACTATGCTCTCATTCTGGCGTAGTGATCAGGTACTTCGCTGCTGTGGCATGGTTGCGGCAGGCATAGTGATGTTACGCAGTGCCTGTAAATAGTTCCCTGCCATTGAAAGTTACCAAGGGGACTATTTTCGGGCACTGCATAATATCACTACGCCTTCTGCAGCCATGTTACATCAGCAAGTTTGAGAGTATATAGTTCCTAGCCATATCTGCCTAGAAAATCACAACTTTTAATTTTCTGTCGGTCTTAATACACGATGTAACTATAGAAGAGTCAGGTTTTGAATAGGAAAAGTGTCGAAACTCTTTGGTTATTTTTTAACGTGATGCTAATGGTCTAATCAGATTCAATGGATTGTGCTAAGCTATGCTAAAAGTGCTAACGGCAGACCCGGAGATCAGCTGAATAGATTTCAAAACGGTAAGAATCAAATGTCTATTGGAGAACACACTTATTGATAAAAAGTATACCTTGAAATGCAATGCAAGTCACTTTGGATTAAATTGTCTGCCAAATGCATAAATATAAAACATGGCTTCAATCTACAAAGTGTAGTACGCAAAATTTTGTTTCGACAATCAAATGGAAAAAAGTGATGATGCAAGGTTTGATGGTTTTTATTCATTATAGTTTAGCCCAGGTCATACTGTAGCGCTTAGCCTCGACACTGTAGGTTATGCATCGGTTTTCATTAACTGTCCGCGTCGACATGCAATAACACATGCAGACCACTAGTAGGCAGTATCCACGTGTGTAACCCAAAGGAGCAGTGCAACAGCCAAAGAAGCAGCATCTTTGCAATTAAACAAAAAAAAGGAGCGAGTTTTGTTGCCGTTTGAGTTAAATCACTCCTTGGCCCATCTTTGTTCTTACAGTCGCAAGCGGAAATGCCTATGAAAAAATGCGACGCAGATGTTTTTGACCTGACATAAGGGATTCTAGCGAATCAATCACGAAACTTGCGGTCCGCGTAGAACGGCCACGTTGTTACATTTTTGGCGAGGTGCTTAAGGCTATGCACAGCCTATATATTGCCCTTGATACAACAGGTGTTAAATGAACAATATTGTTTTACATTGGCTGAGAGGAGGGGAAGAGTAAAGCCAAACTGAAATCACAAACCTAAATCAGCCTCTGTGCTCTTCTTCGTGTCTTTATGAAGCTTCTTTGTCTGTTCTTCCAACCTAAAAAAAAAACGCAACAAAACATAAGTTGTCAAAACACACACACACAAAAAAACATGGTCTAAAAAGGTAAAAAGTTATGCTTGACCCTGTAAAACAATGCTAGGTATCCCATTTGGGTGCCAGGGCATTGCCACAAGTCTAAAGGAGATTTAATGCTGATTTGCAACAGTGTAAACTATAAAAAAAAGTTATATAATTACGCTTGAATTTTTCGAAAATCTAAGTCTGATCAATTAGAAAAAAATAATGCAACCCTTTCCCATCAAGCTGAAATGACCCATCATTCATATTAGTTGCAGAAATGACACAACATTACAGACAGACCAAACAGTTTAATAGTTTCCAGTTCAGAGCGATGATAATAATAATAATAGTAATGCCTGCTTTGTCAAACACCACCAATTATGATTTCCCACAGAGACTTTAATGATACTCTTCTAATGGAAATATTGCTACGCTCAATAGTTTCCACTATTTACAGAAATACTTAGCAGTGAACATATGGATCCTGTGAAACCGATAGTTGTAATTGTTTTAATTACACTTGAACTGAACAGCATCAACTTGTCATATTATAGTATCAAATGTCTCTTATCAAATTGAAACCAAAGAAAAACAACCAAGGCTATTTTTAAAAAGCTTATCTGTAAGTATCCATTCATGTTTTCGTGCGACTGTAGCATTTTCTGAGCGCTAGAGGAGATCATTCACAGGGTCTTTCACTGTAGCGATCCCTTCACACCCGTGGGGGTTGTTAACAACTGCAATTACCGCACTACCGCTGTTCATTATAATCAATTAGGTGGAAAATTAGACATGGACTGGGGGTCTCCCCTGAGCCACCTCTCACTGCCTTTATTACTGCGATTAAGGAATACCACAAAACAGTGGCAAATGTAGTATTATTTGGACTGTGACAATAAAAAAGAATAAATGGACAGGGGATGATAAAAAAAGAGAGTGGGAAAGTATATTACGAAAAAAATATTTGAAAAGATAAAGAGGAGGAGGGAATCATGGGTAACTGGCAACGAAAGAGAGACTCTTAACAAGACGTGATAAAGGACCCATTACAGTAGGTGCTAATAGAGTAGAACTGGCCCAGCTGCTCCAGACGTCTGGCATGCGAACGTGCTACCAAAACGCCTCGTCGCAACACGTGAATGGCATTTAGAGATAGCGCAGGTCACAAGCCAACACATTATCACCAAACCTCCACTTTCTGACGTGGTATAAGGGCCGAGGGAGGAAAAAAATTTGGGGAGTGGGTGGTGGTTAACATGTTAAAACAATGCATCTTTAGGGATCCCCGTACAGAGTACAAAAAAACACCACAGTGCAATGAAATTAAGTTTTATTTATTTTGCTTGATGAAAGAAAGTAAGTCTCAATCAAATTATGAGATTTGGAGCATAAAAGTTTAATTTCAGTCATTGATTTCACTTTAATTTTAATCTTTGGCATGGCATTACGGAGTAAACATTTAAACTATTAAGGTTTTTCTTTCTTTACATTATAGGATGATTTTATATAGAAAAGAGTAAATCAAAAAAAAAAAAATGCACCAGCTTATTACCATGGTTTTAGGAATAGGTCACACAAAATTTAATATTCAGTCATTATTAGTAGGGGTGTGATGAGACACTTAATCTACGAGACGAGACGAGACACGAGATTGGGTTCACGAGAACAAGACGAGATTTAAAAATTTTTTAAGAAATCCTCAATGATAAAATGAATGAATGGGAAACTGAAATCACATTATCTTGAAATGTTTTATCTAATCTAGGACTCTCCCTAACAATTATTTTTCTAATTGATAATGAAGTAGTTTGATATTTTTGGTAAAAAATAGACCGAAGTTAGCAATAACCTTTAAAATTACATAATAATGACGATGCAATAATAATTTGTTCAAATAAAGTATCAAAACAAGTTAACACATTACAGTAATAAGTAGCCTTTGTAATAAAAACCAGCAATATGTATTATAACAAATGCCTGCAGGGGGCGCTAATGGACCCGCTTCTGTTACTTTGACTTTAGAATCTAAACTTTAGACACTTACTTTTAACTAGGGATGCACGATCTTGATTTTTCATGGCCGGTTTTTATACCGGTTTTCTTAACAAGGAAATTGGCCGATTCCGATCTGGTTTCCGATTTTTTTTCTTATCAAGCAACAAACAAGAAAGAATGAAAGTATATATAAACAATATGTTTATTTGGTATTTAACAGGCTAAACTTGGTTTGGCTATTGAAAACAATAACTGTAACCATCTAAAATTAACAGCAGGAACTGTGCAGTAGGCTACATTCAATACAAACATACGTGGTTAAATGAGACCATGACATGGATGGTTGAGTGAAAACTGTATTATATACACTAGGATTGCAGAAATTGCCATCAGCGTGTATTTTAAGCTGTGTTTAAGAGAGATAAGGTTACATGTTCAGTACTACGTGGCAATAATAATGAAATACATCTCTGGTCCTTTCATTCATTTCATGAAGCCTCTACATTATTTCGGTAAGATAAAGCTTCTGACTGCAAAGCATTTGGAGAGTTTTTTAATAAATCAAGCATAATTTAACACGTATTTGGCTACACTGTAAAAAATTCCTGTAGAAATTACAGTATTACTGGGTATTACTGGCAACTAGCTGCCAGTAACTTACCGTAGATTTTACATTTATGTTATTTACTGGGAACAGATGCACCAATGTATCGGCCGCCGATATTTATCGGCCGATTTTTGATGAATTTGAAACCATCGGCATATCGGCAATAGCACAAGAAAGACCAATACTGATTGTTTATTAATTAACTGCATAAAGAAATCCATTATATGTAAAAAATGCGTTAAAGTTTGTTAAAAAAATTAATGCTGAATAGCAAAAACCACCTTTGAAGGTTGTCATGCTGTCTTATTATATTTGTTTTAGCTTCATTTGTGCCTCTCTTATTATGTTGGTCAGTTGAATGTTAATTAGATCCAATCCATGTTCAGTAAAAATAATTTGATGCAGAAATAAACTAGCTAAAAGACCAACTGTATAGTATTGTATACAAGTGTTTAAAATCGGTATCGGCATCGGTAGTTATCTGTTTAAATCGGTATCGGCCCGAAAAAATCCTATCGGTGCATCCCTAGTTCAAAGTTAAATGAACATGAAACATTTTTAGACTTTATCTTCTACAGTAAGTAACTGGCAACCAGCTGCAAAATTACAGCAAATTTTTTATAGTGTATATTCAAAAAACCTGTGTTATTTACCGCATTTATCGGATCTTGCTCTTCTAACTTTCACTCTGTGCGTGCACGCGCCGCGCATCCGCGTGATTGACATCAGAGGAGCGCGAGAAAAACTTGAGACAGCTAAACTCGACAGATAACTTCCCTGCACCTCTTCCATTAATTGTATATAGCAGGAAAAGTTATCAGTCTCTTAGAAATACAAGGTGTGCGTGTGTAAACGGACTGAAATGCGTGTATCTCACAGTGAATGCGTGAGACTTGAGAGCCCTGCGAATTAACTGTTGTTTCTCTGTGATTAACTTGTCCTTTACAGACATTGCAGCTTGCAATCTTAATGTCCTGCGCACAGATTTTGAAATACTTTTACACAAAACACATGTTTGCGAATGATAAAAATGTAGTCTGTGCACGCGGGTGCACTTCCGGAAAAATCGGCCGAAAAAAATACCAAAACGTCCGGTTGCCGATCGCGCAAAAACCGTCCGGTTCCGATCTCTGGCCAGTCAACCAGTGCATCCCTACTTTTAACCAAACAACGTTTAAATTCATTTAAATCTTAAATATTTGTCCAATTGTTTGAAGAAACGGCCAGCATTTCACCTCCACAAGAAATCTCGTGACATAGTTAATTTTACGACACATATTTAATCCCGCAAGATCTCGTCGCACGAAATATCGTCACACCCATAATTATTAATACTATGCTTATTTTTAGTTCCCTATTAAAATGTTAAATGCTCTCTTATTTGTAAGTTACTTTGGATAAAAGTATTTGCTAAACTAATAAATGTAAATTTCATTCAGAATATATGACATTTCTCAGCATATATAGCAGCAGAAGATATTAAGGGGGGGTCCTATAGCGATTTAATGCATTCTGACTTATTAACTCTTTCCCTGCCACTGACAAGTTAACGCATCAATTAAGAGAAAAAGCTTCCCTGCCACTGACAAGTTTTTACGGCAATCCGTATTTCCGCTATTATCCACCAGGTGACGCTCTTACCCAACTTATAAAACCCGAAAGCAACCCCCCTTAGGTAAAACAGTAAGAACTCAGGGGATGTTTTGATCATCACTCAGAATCTGATCTCTATCTAAGTCCTTAACAAAAATGTAATTATCTCAGCTTTTTGCTCAAAATTTGGTATTTTTTAAGAAAACTTCCCATATTTGAGAGGGGATAAAAAGATTTAATATATTGTATGTTTATATATTTAAAAAAGAACATTTTCTGGAAGGCATTAAACTTTTGTGAAACTCATAAAAATGCTGGCACTGGGTGGCAAAAAAAAAAAACATGCTGGCGGGGAAAGAGTTAACACCGTCTAAGAATTGCTTAATTCTTTGTGTGGGCAGTACTGCCTATAGAATATTACTGCTCTACAGTTACTCAAAATTAACATGATCTAAGCAGAAACGGTGTGTGTTACGTGAGCTTTAAGAATAGTTAACCATTTTTGTCCCCCGCTGGACCCCACTATGTAATAAACAATGTAACATTGTAAAAAAGCAATATATCATACATTTTGATTGATCAATGAATCCCATCATCTTTATTTTTGAGTGAACCATCTCTTTGGTATTTTTATAGTCTTTCATTTAACAGAAAAGTGTAGAATAGCATGGGAAAACAAGAAGATATCAATACCGTATATCAAATTAATACTTTAAAGTAGGGTGACAACCGATCAGTTATATTATAGCTGTACTAAGTAGACTGGTTTACAGAGAAATATATGGTACATTTGTGTAAAATGAATAAGTTACACAAGCAGCGTTCCTCACATAAGCAAACAATCCCGAATGAACACGGCAACAATGGCTTCACCCATGGCACACGTCTTGGGAAGTAGATTTTGACACCACCACAACCCCCAACATCACTACCACCACAACCAAAAAATAAATAAAAATTTCACGAAGACAACAGACATTATGTATTTGAGCACTGGGGTGTGTGTAGTTACATAACGAGAGGTGTTGTGATAGCAATCAAAGCAGAGGTGCGGCCCTCTCAAACAAGTGTTCAGGCCCCTACATGTCTGTGCCCACCCCGTACAAGCTTGTGGCTATGATATACGCTTTCTAACTCTCTGTACTGGGACTACACCTACACAAGCGAAACTAAAGGGACAGGGTTAGTCGAAGAGACACAATACACATAGATCTCTACCAATGACTTTTGGCCTAATTTAACAAGAAAGTGGATACGAAAAGCATGCAAAGCAGAAATGCTAGGTTTGCCCCCTCACATTAAGTCTGGATTTGTAATACGAAGTGGCTTTGTGAGGATGAATCTCATAAAATAACATCTTCAGCTTTTTTTACCACAAAATGTTACTATCATCAAGCATTGCCCCAAATGCCCACTATTCTTATTACATATTGCATCTATAATTTTTACATTTGTGACCTTAGACCCCAAAACCAGTCATAAGTAGTTTGTAGCAATAGCCAAAAATACATTGTATGGGTCAAAATTATAGATTTTTCTTTTATGTCAATGCAAAAATCATTAGGATATTACGTAAAGATCATGTTCCATTAAAATATTTTGTAAATTTCATAACGTAAATATATCAAAACTTTATTTTGGTAAGTGAATGCAATGTCTAAGGACTTTATTTGAACAACTTAAATGGTGATTTTCTCAATATTTAGATTTTTTTGCACTCTTAAATTGCAGATTTTTAAATATTGTCCTATCCTAACAAACCATATATCAATAGAAAGCTTATTTATTCAACTTTCAAATCATGTATATATTACATAAAAAAACTTTTAAACATAATTTTTTTATTGGTGAAACATTTATGCATGTTTATTTGAACTTGAAGCATATCAGATCCTGTGCATGCCCCTAAACTCTGGCAGGTTGGAACCACTGTACTAAAGCAGGTCAACAACAATTATTCTTGGGAATCTTGGTTTTATTTCACATCTTAATAATTTAGAAAAAATAAAATAATGGTATAAAATATTTTGTCCAAAGATAATAAAGCCCATTTTAGGTCAGTAAAGATATCTAAATAAAAAAGACTGATTATGACAAATTTTGTGGTCCAGATTACATTTTATTTTATTTGTAATAACCATTATTCTTAATGGTTACTCTCTCTCTCTCTCTCTCTCTCTCTCTCTCTCTCTCTCTATAAATATATATATATATATATATATTAAAGCAGCATCACTCAAAAACAATAACAAATGATACTATGATATATAAATCTTTAGTTATGAATATCTTTAATTATGTTAATGCAAATATATATGTCTATATTATTTAATTTGTAAGAAATGTATATTATTATGATAATGAAAAATTGGAAAAGGTACCTTACTGTCATGAAAATAACGTCAAAAATCTTTACTGACCTAAAATGGGCTTTATTATCTTTGGACAAATTTTTTTCCCACCGTTTTACTTTTTCTTAATTATTAAAATCTGAAATATAACCAAGATTCCCAAGAATAATTGTTCTTGACCTGCTTTATTTGTGTAGTACAGTTGTTCCAACCTGCCAGAGTTTAGGGGGTATGTGCAGGATCTGATATGCTTCAAGTTCAAATAAAGATGCATAAATGTTTCACCAATAAAAACATTATGTTTAAAAGGTTTTTTTTTTAATTATATGCTTACAATGCCAAGATGAGATAGTTAAAATAGTCTCTTATGTAAAATAATTATTTACTTTTGCTCGCAATGTGCTTGTCAACATAACAGCAAAATCGAAAGAAAAGATACATATGTAGTAGGTTGGGGGGGGTTCAGATTGTGGTAAATATAAATGGGTAGTCCAAGAAAGAAAGTTTGGGAAACACAGGTGTAATGCATTGGTAGTTTAGTGCATTGAGCCAGGTTGAATCTATGTTGGGATTATATTATAACTAGAGGCTTCTTCTGTAAAGTCAGTTTATCACCTGGTGCACTGAAATACCCAAAAGTATCTTGTTTTGGTAAAAATAATCACTTATTTTGTGTTAGGGTCTTAAAACAAACTACAGTGTTGGTTCTGATCAGATCAAAAAGTTTCAAATCCGATGTCGATCTATTTTTAAAATCAATGTCATGCTTCAGTAGAGTTTGTTCTTGTTGGGAAAACAAATATTCATATGCTCGTTTTCTTTTAAAGTTCGACCTTTTGGTGAGCAATTGCAGGCAAGCTAATGATACAATTCAAAAGTCTGTGGGCAACAGAACAAACTAAAAAAAAAACAAAAAAAAAAACATGGACACGTCAACTTACTTTTGGAGCTTCTCATATTCCCTCTCAAAGTCTCTTTCAACCTGTGGAAGACAAAAAGTATAAAGATACGTGAGTGGAACGAGACAAAGTGATAGAATAATCTCTTTAAAAAGTGTGTGGGCAAACTGCTCTACTTTTCTATACGCTCGCCTGGGTGTGTAATCACAAAAACAGGATCTACAAGGCAGAGCTGAGATCGAAAATCCACGTAGCCAACAGAAAAAAGCAACTTGTGTGTCATTTTGAGATGTTTTAGCTATTAGGCAAAAGATCGCCGAGAGGATCAAATAAAACAGACTTGGGAAAAGGGCAAGCACAATTTCTCATTTGGAGGTCCTGTAATTTTTGTGGTACTATCCTCTTGCCACATTATCTCGTGTCCATGCCACCCTACCGCTGTGTGTAGGGGTTTAAATGATGTCAAAATTGCAGAAGCATGGGTTCCTGTCCTGTGGTTTGGTGGAAAAAAGCCTGTAAATAAACAATATTTGGGTAGGCAGGCTGCCGGTGTCCGGCCTGTGGCCTGCTCGCTCACGGGTGACCATAAAAGTGTGGCATAACAGGAAAGGAGGCGAGTTGGGAAACAAGGTGATGAGGGAAAAGAAGAAATGAGAGGATGATTTACTTCCTTAAAGGGAGGAAGAGATCAGGACACCCACTCGCAGATACGGATGTCTGCAAAGTCCACAACAGAGAAGCTATGATGAACTAAATTCATTTAAACAAGGACTCAAAATACTTTTGGTACCAAACTAGACAAAGTAAACATCTTAATTTGAAAATGTTCAGTCTACTGAAAAAGTCTTGAGATTATTAAATAACTATTCCCACAAAGTCTATGTAAAACGTCTGTGGCATGCTGTCATTATCGCAAACAATCCTTCTGATGGGTTGCTCAGTATACATAAACAGACAAGAAAGGCATTTACAGTAAATGAACTTGCAATGCAAGACTGTAAAGGGCAGTAACACTCAGACAAACAGTAATTACTGACAGCTTCTCTGAAAACAGCGACTGCAGTTTATTTCTGTCATTCATTATGATTGGTGTGGTTTTTAGCAGATTTTTCATTTTTGGGTGACCTATCCCTTTAACTCCCTCAAGGTCAGAGAGTGCAATTCCAGAAAAGCGCAAATGGGAGTGATAATATCTCTGGGTTATTTACTAAAAAGGCACAAAATCAGGCGCAAAAGCTGATTTTCATAATGACCAACGCAATATAAAAAAAATTAGTTTAGAGATTAGCTTATGCTCCTCATGTGCGGGTGATCTACATAAGCCTGATGCGCTTAAGTTCAGCACCACGGACATCTCAGCTGAAAATTTGGGGTGTGAAATCCATAGTACACTGAAAAAACTTGGACAAAAAATGAAGGTGTGTGACTTCTCCTAGTAACTTTTATTTCCTCCAGCAAATAATTATTTTTTTTAATAATATCCTCTGCCATTCCAAATAAACTGTTACTGTTAAAAAAAATCCTCTGCCTTGTACCATGCGCTCTCTGGTCTCTGAAATGCCTCTTCTATCAGCAACAATTGCAGACATTTCATTCAAGCGCTAAATTATTTAAGACATGCTTTTTTCTGCGTTAAATAATGGTGCAAATATCAGTCGTAAAACACGTGTAAACATTAGTAAATGGCGTTGCGTGAATCATTTAAATGCTCTCTGAAAGGGAAACTCGTAGAAATGCATACGCACTAAGGTCTGGACTCTATAATCTAAATCTATCCAAGGTTATGAATGGAGGGCTCTCTGGTACCCGATCTCTGTCTGTCTGTCGATCTTTGCTCTTAATGCCTTATGTGTAACCGTTTGCCTGACTCTCGACATCGGCCAGTTTGATTAACCCTACGTCTGGTAATATGGATCCAGTGCAGACCAGTTGCAGCCTTGATCCCCATTTAGCCAAAGTTCAGTTTTGGCTTGCCGATCTGCCAAGTGTTTTGCGTTTTGAACTGTTTAAAAAAAAGCATTGTTTTGCACCATCTGTACAAGACCTGACAATCTTCTTGTCTGACCAATAGTAGATAAGAAGAGTGTTTACAGCCCTACTGTTAGTACCAGTCAATGATATAGCATTGTATTGGAGCTGGTTTGGTGCCGCTAAAGGCACAATAACAAAACAATAACAAGAATGTAAAGGAGAAAAAAAATAGCACTTACTGTTTTCGAAACAATTTGTTTCTTTGGTTGTCCTATTTTGAAAGGAATCCTAGGAAATTCAGAAAAACAAAATTAGCACTCAGTCTCTTAGCTGACACCTTAGCAAAAAGTATAAACTACATTGATAGTTTACAAAGGCTTATTTGATGACAAAACATCAGGTGAAAACAAGTTTGAGTTACATGAAGAATTCTTATATTCACTTTAGAAACCACAGCAGTATATCCATGAACATATGTAGTGCATAAATCCCTCTAAGAGGCCATCAAGAGCGGATACGAGTAATAAGAAGTGGCTGCCCCCACTACCAAAGGTCTTTGTGTGTTTTGCCGGGTCTACATGTGCAAATCTTACACACGCACGTACAGTACACATGATGCATTCATACAAGCTCTGGGATGCAAACAGCATGATGACAACATTTGTAAATCACTGAATCAATTCTGTAATGTGCGTGGCTTACTTTGAAGGCAGGGTTCGACAATTAGGATGACCCGGGGGCAAGCGTAGACGATGCTGGGGACAATTGACAGAACTGTCACTCGCCCAATCTGGCACCATTATGAAAGTTTATTATTTGCACACATTTTATGCCTTGCCAATTTAAATATTGTAGCAAAGAAGATGCGAAAAATCTCAATGCGCTACTCATTTAAAGTTTGTTTTGTCAGTGTTTCCCCTACCATTATATAAGGGGGGCGCCCCGCCCTCCTAACGGCTCGACCCGCCCCCCTTGAAAGGGCAAATAAATTTGATTTGATTTTCTTTATAGCGCCAGATAACAATTTGTTGTTTTATTAAACAAGCTAAATAGCCCTCAAGTAATATGTTATTTATCTTATTTCTACGATGGCATGTCTTTTTTGTCTGTGTTTGTGCGTTTAAAATTATCCAATTGAGTGCGCACATTTATACTGTTCGGCTTAATTCACTGCACGCACACTCTGTCATGTTGCGTGCAGCGCACGCCTTATAACTGAAAAGGTGACGGTGTTTTCAAAGTCCGTTCCTCCGTATAGTTTCTTTTTTGCGTAAACATCAATAGTTACGGATGTTATTAACTGACAGAAAAGATGAAAGGTTAGCATTAGTGTTTCCCACACGCGCGCATTCTCTCCCTCTCTATCATGCTGTACAGTATATACCCGTGCCACGCACGTGTTTTGTAGTAACTCTGTGTAACAGTAACAGTGTATGCTGTCACATTTCTGAATTTGCACCGAATTGTGTGCGCTATTAGGCTACGCGACCAGGGCTTGACATTAACACCCGACAAATGCGGGTAGATTTCGGCTGTGGTAGGTAAGACAGCCAATCCCACTAGCCACTTTGGCTGGTTGAATATATTTTTTTAATTGTAGTTTTCTTAAAAGTTATGCGAAATTATAAACAATGCGCAATGACACTGGGAAACTACAACTCCCATGAGCACTCCCTGCACCCAGCGCAACGTACTAAGACGCGCGCGCGATGCAGCGAGGCTCGCGTTGCGGACCAAGCGCCAACTTTTTACCAGAGAGAGCGCAAAAGCTGATGGATTTGCGAATGCACGGGACGCAGTCATACACGCACACTTTGGGAAGGATAAAACAATTGCATGGAACTGACTGAAGAGATTTAAAGTGCGTGCACACTCTCTGGGCAAGAGCGGAGAGAAATTCATAGCGCATACCTGAATGCACACGTCCCAGTTTTGTCCTAAATCAAAGGAAACCCACAAGTGGAGAGGTCATTTTAATGTAGGCTTGTGCAAAAATAATACCCTCTCGACATTTGCCATTTAAAGTCTTAAATAACTTTTAACAGAAACCACGATCAAGCATATAAATGTTGTTAATAAATATGTGGTCAGTCTGCATTTGAAAGTCAATCTACATCTAATCTAGCTAAATCGAGTAAATCGAGTTGTACACATCTGAAGTGTGCGCATGCAAAATCGCATATCAGGGCTTCAGATAGCATGCGAATACGGAGTTCACGTTTTCTTGCATTTGAACGGACATATGTACACAAAACTGAATTACAAAACTGTTTTAAAACTGCTTATCCTCATAAACTTAGTCTGTTGGGTGAATGTGAACAATTCCATATGTATATGTATATGTATGTTGTCCCAGAATCAACACTAATGTGTTGTTTTTAACACATTCATTCTAAGAGTTTACCATAACATTTGTTTCTTAACACTTTCCCCGCCAGAGTTTAAAAAAATTTTTGCCTGCCAGCAACAGCATTTTTTTATGATTTTCACAAAAGTTTAATGTCTTCCAGAAAATGTTCTTCTTTAAATATATCTTTTGATAGAGATCAGATTCGGAGCGATGATCAAAACATACACAGAGTTTTACTATTTGCCCTAAGCGGATACTTCGGGGTTTTATAAGTTGGCTAAGAGTGCCTGTCATTGGCAGGGAAGTGTTTTTTCTTATTTAGAGTTAACTCGTCAATGGCAGGGAAAAAGTTAAGCTCAAACTGCCCTAAAACACTTTTATTCGAGGTTGTTTCGGCTAATAAGCACACACACACAGATTGGCAAGTACCTTACGAGACTCTCTATAGAGCCCGTCTTTCAGGGAATCACAGTCTTTATCAATTAGTGAACCAAAAGGTGGGACTTCCTAGCCTGGTCCAACCAAACTCTCGTACATTCATTTCATTTGTACAGAGAGTCTGGCCACGCTCCATTGCAAAGCGTTACTTCCGTTAAGGAGGGTCCTCTGTTGAAGTTTAAAACTATTGGATCTGCCATAACAAATCGCTAAGGTTTGGTCATGACGTATGTCACTCAGTCTGGCGCACAACCTCAACGTCATCGTTCTTAGCCACCCCCCTCTGTTCGCTGATTGGACCTGCAGATTTTTGCCGGAGAAAACGAAACTCTACACAGCAGTCCCAGACGTTGTGCTGAAGCTAAATGAAAATGAAGCGGAAGCACGTAGGAGGGCGGAGCCAGGCTAGGTACTTCCACCCTGAGTGGCCATACTGAGCATTGCATTGCCCCCTATTCATAGTAATTGGAGTGATCAATCATAACATATTTTCTAAAAAGTGATCAATGTTAACCACCTCTGTGGTTTTCATTAGTAATACATACATACTGCACACAACGTGTAAATATATAAATGTACACCCGGGACGGTCTTTTTTAGGGTTCAGTTGAACATTAACCCATAACGGAGTTCTTCTTACAAACTTTAAATATTCAATTCACTCTGTTGCAAATCTCAACAGATCCTCACCTTGACACCCAAACCTTCCTTAAGGGTGGGTGTTAAGGCATGTTAACTTTGGTTTGATTTCCTAACCAAACGAAAAAATGTTGATACGCCTACAGGTCGTCCTTCAGTCAGGTCACGACAGTTGGTTTTGTCTTCAGATAAAATCTCACGCAACCAAATATGAAATATTCAACTATTATAATAAATTGTGCTAATTAAATTGTACAGAAAATATTTGATTTTGCTATTAACTGATAAAGTTGTAAATTAAAAGTTGTCAGCTGTCCAGGGTTGGAGAATTTTTTGTCGGTTCAACTTTATGAAACACTTCAGAATGGTTTTCTGAAGTTCAACAGTTCTGCCAGACCTCTTCTAATTCTAACATGAACTTTTAGTTTTATCATCCATTGGTATCTGAACCCATTCAACTTTAACAGAACCCTTATTTCCACAAAACCCTTTTAGTTTGACCATAAGCCCAACATCTCTACAATATCACCATTTCAAACTTCCACCAAAGCCCTACAAAAGCAACAGCCATGAAGTTGGTGTCCTTTTTATTTAGATAATATTTAGGGCAGTTCAGACGACATCTTTCATTAATGAATGCACCACTAAAGAGATAATATTTGGATTAAAAAACAAGCTCATCAAGGAGTGGAGTCATGATGTTCCAGAGGGTGATGCAAGTTCATGTTCAACAAGTGTTAGAGATTTACAACCTATGACAGTCTATTTAAATGTATTCAGCATTATATGACTAATGATGGGGAAACACAAAAAAGGAAGACACATGTAGGTAAAAGGTCCCTTTGACTTAAAGGGGACATTTAACAAGACTTTTTCAAATAAAACTTTGGTGTCCCCAGAGTACATGTGTGAAATTTTGGCTCAAAATACCAAATAGGTAATTTATTAAAGTATGCTAAAATTGACACTTTGTAGGTGTGAGCAAAAATGTGCCATTTTTGGGTGTGTCCTTTAAAATGCAAATTAGCTGATCTTTGCACTAAATGGCAGTGGCGTGGTTGGATAGTGCAGATTAAGGGGTGGGTTTATCCTTTTGACATCACAAGATGAGCCAAATTATAATGACTTTTTTCACATGTTTGCAGAGAATGGTTTACCAAAACTAAGTTACTGGGTTGTTCTATTACATATTTACACATTTTATTACACATTGATAGAAGCACTAGAGACCCAATTACAGCACTTAAACATGGGAAGTGTCAAATTTAAACAATTGATGATTGTATGATGCACATATATATTAGTGTTGTAGTCAAGACCACCTAAACCGAGACCAAGTCATGACCAAGGCCGGCAGAGACCGAGACAAGACCAAGACTTTAAAGGGTCGAGACCAAGTCAAGACCAAGACCGGCCGAGACCAGGACCAGTGCAAGTCACTGCATTAAAACACTTATGATAAAATGTGGAATATGCATATGATTAGGAACTTCTTGTCTGTGTGTGTGTGTGTGTGTGTGTGTGTGTGTGTGTGTGTGTGTGTGTGTGTGTGTGTCATCAGAGAAGTTTATTATTTTATCAAAGGCATTGCAGATATGTGTGATTTTATATTTGTCTATAAGCAAATAAAAGTGAACAAACACTAAAGAGCTGAAATCAACTTAACCATTTATTTTAAACTGTCTTTCCATGGCTTGCCATCCACTTAACACAATGCAGGCGTTTTTAGTAATAAAATTTGGAAAATTGTCATTGGGAGAAACTTAAACAATGCTTACACAATGCCAACATCATTTCTGATGTTAATCTGGAGTACCTACAGAGTAGTATAACATCCTTTATATCTCCGAAGAGTCTTTAGTTTAATCAGATTTATAAAAGAAAGATTAGCTTTACCGATTCTTTCCGATAACGTACGAAAAAATGAAGAAGTGGGAGTTACTACCGTGGGACGAGCGAGTACGAGTCATGCAACACTATACAACACTTATAACTTATGATTCACTACATGTTCGTGTCATTTATATAATATGCACGCGACTATTTCCAACATAAGACAGAAGTCTTACCGCGTGCAACTCGTCATGACCCGATTAGGAAAATCCACCGCATCAAACACACATGCAAAACTCCGCTGCTACCCCGGATAATAAACTATATCCATTGTTTTCATAAGGCTGTATTTCTTCTCCTTACATCCAAAAACACACTTCATCTTTCGTGCCATTGTTGAGTTTTGAAACTAAACAAAGCTGAGTGGCGTGATGTGAATGTTTGTAAGTTCTAGCGTCTTCCGCTGATTGACGGGTGGGCGGGGTTTTCCGAAGGGGGGGGTCCCATATAAAGAAGTGATACGTATAGAAAACACCTGAAACGTCAGTTGGACCTGTAATCGAAAAAAAACTTTCCGAAACTTGTACGAACCATGGCGAAGTGCATTCGGCACAGAAATACTCTGTAACACTCCCAAATGTTTTTTGACACTTTGCCTACGCTTAGCATGAGGAAACAACTCTATAACTGTGTTAATAAGTCAGAATGCTTGAAATACCATTAAACCCCCCCTTTAATAGTAGAAAATACCATTAACATGTTGCCCACCCTTAGTTGAGTTACAAAACATTAAGACTGACACTTCACTGAGACCAGTGTTGGGCTAGTTACTCAAAACATTTAATATATTACTTACAACTAGTTACTCCTTTCAGAAGTAATATTTATTACTCACAGCCAACAGTAATTAGTTACACTTCTCATTACATTACTTTTTCATTACACCTAAAAAAATAGGTAATTGCATAATTCAAACTATTTTTTAACAACTTTTGAAATTTAATAAAGCAGTAACATAAATGCTAAAATCTGCAATGGGGCTCAAGCAGGTGGAACCAACCAAACATGTTGTCAGAACGAAAAAAGGTAGCTTACTGCGTTGGTGACGTTGTGAAAAAAAGTAACTTTTTGGGGGATGGCAACAGTAATATTATTATAAAAATGAGTTACACTACTATTTACCCGGAAAAGAAATATTAATACTAGTAACTAGTTACTGTCCAACACTGACTGAGACCCATGTAATCTGCTTCTTAAGTAATGGCAGAATATCTTGTTAAACTTGTTAACATAGACAGAGCACAATAGCATTACATCTCTTATCTCCTGTTCTGACACAACTGTCTTCAAATAAAAAGCAACAATTAGCCGTCCGGCCCCCTTTGACTCTTTCTCATGCACTGCTTCGTAATTACACTGGAGACAGGCTGCGGTAGACCTGGAGAGGAAAAATGTTCCAGTGCTGCTATTGCACCTCTCAGTCTCACGCACACTATTATTGATGTGACAGAAGTACGGCTGTAGAAGATTGATGGACAGCTGGGAATGACAGGAGCGCGATGATGCCGGCTGCGTCAAAGCAAAGGTGTGTGAGCTAATGAGACGGAAAAAGAGGGGTGTGAGGGAGGGTGTGTGTGTGTGTGTGTGTGTGTGGGGGGGGCTAGTGTGGAGAAAAGAAATTATGTTCACGCATGGGAACGTCGTATGTGTGTTTGTCGTCTCTGATGATAGCTCAAACAAGCAAAGTTCACTATTGAAAGAAAATAAGTTGACAAGTTTTTAGTTAAGGGAAAATGTACAGTCAGCCGATCATATACCTTTAGACAATTATTGAACGATAACAAATCATTCGGCATATCTGGCTACTTTCCAAAAAAAAAAACTTCGCAATAACGAAACGATTTTTCTTAATTACTGATGTTGAAATTATATTTTGAAAATATAAAGACATTTATGGAAAAAAAAGAAATTGAATGCCCAGGACAATAAATATCGGTCAATTATACAGTTTAGCAATTACTATACAAAAATATCTGACTACAAAACTACACTTAGTAAAAAGTGAAAGTTAGATTTACTTTAAAAACAATTGGTAACACTTAAAAAAATATTCTGGCGTCAGATTAAAAATTTAAGGTGAAAAATATTTTTAAAAATACTTCAATTGGTAACACCTAAAAAAGGAAGCTATTTCAACTTAAAAATTGTGCTTAGTTTTTTAATTAAATTAATCTTTTAAATTAATCCAACTTTCACTTTATACAGTTTACTGAAACACTGTTTACTACTGAAACGACAGGGGTTGTATAGCTGACTAACTGGCGCCGTTCCAAGTAAAGCATAGCTCAAATTAATCATGCCAATGTTATGCACAAACCATCATGGAAAACTTTAAGTCATTCTCTAGTGAACTTGCTTGTAAAGCTTTTGAGTTGACTCACCCAAGTTTACTACTGCCAAAATGACATAAACAGCCATCACTCAAAGCACGGCAAGAAAAAAAGAGAAAGTTAAATGTTTCATCTGTGTGCTGACGTAGGAAGTTTGATTTCGTCAGATAGGTGAGTTAATCCTTGTAAGTAGGTCATACGTAAGGAGTATTGCTCAACTAATTCTTTTTAACAAACACAACAACTGATTTGACTGAGGAAATCCAATTGGTATTTTAAGTGCAGGCAACTTAACTGATTGGTAAAAGCGAAGAAAACATGAAGCACAATCTACAAACCTTAAAGGAACAGTTCATCCAAATAATTTAGTCACCTTTATGCCATCAGAGATGTATATTCACGCATTATCAACCATATTGAATATAGCACTAATATGTATTATTTTCTTTTTTGCTAAATAAGCTCAAAATATTAATAATTGTTTCGTCTCACGCAACTTTTGTTTCACTTCAGAAGACATTTATTTACCCATTGGAGTTGTTTGGATTACTTTAATAATGGCTTTTATGACAGATGTGTGGGCTTTTTGGAGCTTCAACATGTCAAGTCCTATATAAGCCAAAAATGTGATAAATAAAAACCTGACGACATAAGAGCTAGAAAAAAAATTTGTACAAAAAATTTCTTTAGGACATTTTGTGAAAGCTACTTTAAAACCATTGTTTTTCAAGCTGCATGCTCTTCTAAGCAAGTAGTTGGGTAAAC